>NC_081348.1:40040455-40330126 GCF_029784015.1 Lycium ferocissimum
ATTGAATTTGGCCGGGATAATGTCCGAAACTGCGAGCTCGATTTTAGCCGGGGATGCAGGACCGGACCCCGGGGATGACGTCGGTGGAACTTCGTGGGAAGTGGACTCAGACATCTCGAAAGTACGAGAGGGGAAGGGTTGGAAAGTGAACAAGGAAGTGGAGAAACTTGTGACTCAGAAACAACGAAACGGCAGCACCCGAACCAAAGCAAATGGCAAAAGCAGCTTTTTGCACTAATTTCGAGTCGGCGATTCAAACAACAAGTCGAATGCAACTGTTGGCAATTTATGGGAATGTAAAGGAATATAGGGGGAAGGGGAAGCTGAAGAGAAGAAGAACGTGAAAAATGGCAAATGAATGGGCGATGGGCCTTATATAGGCGAGAAAGAGGAACGGTTACCGAGGGTGACCAATCGCACAGCGCCGCGTGTCCCCATCATTAATGAGAGGCGACGTGGCAGGCGTGCAAAAGGCGGTTGGCAGAGGCGTTACGTGGTCATTCCCGCCAAAAATTTAAAGATAAGAACGAGGCGGCGAGTCGCGGTTTCCTAAGGTTATTCAGTTCGTTATCCCGATGGATCGGCATGGCCGAGAAGTGAGGGCTATCGTATACGGGGGCTTGGGACATAACTTAAGCCAATGAAGTGAGGGCCGAGCAAGGAAGATGGGAACGTGCTGACGTTCGAGCCATCATCTCGGGGTTGAACCGGAGGGCCATCATGCGGGGTTGAACGGAGGAGCCGTCACTCTTAGGGTTGACGGGAGGAGCGTCATACGGAGGCGACCGGAGGAGCGCTGCTACCGGGCGAGCAAGGATACCACTCGGTCCCGTGTGACCGTTGGTCGGGTGGTCGTTGGTCAGTACACAGCCGTTGCGCGTGAGCCGTGCGTCGGTGGTGTCTGTCACGATCGGACTATCAACCATGCGTGTGTCGGACGGCGCCGTCGATCTAATCCCAAATACATTCCCAAGGCCCCACATCCTTGTAGTGATTATTTTATTTATTTCACATTGTACAAAGCCCATGGAGGCAACACTATAAATAGGGGGCATCCCCCTTCTTTGAGAGGGTTGGCTCCCTTTATCTTAAAAAGAATACCTATAATAGAAGAACCTCATATATCATTTTCTCCTCTCATCCATCCATTCGGCCAGTACTTTCTTTTCAATATTGTTGTTAATGATATGATACATTGTGCATAACGTCTCTATATCTTTAGCTATTTTATCGATGAGCCTTCAAACCTCTACTTTCTTTTGTCTTATCAATCTCATGCACTAAGCACATATCCTATACCCGCATATAAATTCAATTGATTATCCGATTTCGGGGTAAACAATTGTATCGAAGAATCAATGAAGAGCATTAGCGCGCACAGCATTGTGATTTGAGCTGTAGTTCCCAAGATTAGAGGTGTCAATGGTTTTCAAAAAACCGACGTAACCGACCGAACCGTACCGAACCGATTTTAGGTTTCCTTTAATAAAACCGACGGTTTTTATAAAAATTTATAACCGTACCGAATAATTGGGTTGGTTTTAAATTTTATAAAAATAAACCAAAAAAATACCGAACCGTACCGAATACATTTATATGTATAAAATATATTCTATATATTAGATTTAAATATAATAAATATTAAAAAATTTGTCTTGAGTTCGGGATGATGAAATAATTAACACCTAAAGTTCCAACTCTAAAACCTATTATACTACTCCTATTGAAATTAAATTAGTTCTAGCATCTCGAATAATAACTAGCTACTCTTATTGGATACTTAATCTTAGTAGTCTCGCTTCGAGTCCCATCTTGATTGATTTTTGCCCCCTCGTGCGATATAAATTATACTTTTTGTCTTTGCTTAACATTGTTTTACACTACCATAAAATAGTGAGATCAATCTTTATTCTTGTTGTCTTTCATGTTTTCTTGATTCATCACCTTTTAAACAAGAAAATGTCTAGAACTTTAGCCAAAGTCCTTTTGAAGTATGCATGATATCGGGTCTTTAACTTTTATTAGTGACTATGACATGATGTTGCTTTGTTTTAAAAAAAAAAAAAAATTAACCGAACCGTACCGATACCGAAGAAAATCCGAGATGATGGGACGGTTTCGAAAAGTCTAATTTTGGTTCTACAAAGTGAAATAACCGAAAAATTGATATGGTATAAATTTTATAAAATAACCGCCCGAACCGTACCATTGACACCCCTACCTAAGATATATAATTCATTTGAGTTAAAAGTATAATACTTGCAGTTTCATCCTGTTTTAATTCCGCTAAAGTTGGTCCGTTCCTCTTCCTATTTCTTTTCTATGTTATTCATGCATGTAGGTATGACAAGCGGTACAGTACACTGCGAGTTTTGTACTCACAATATTTCAACCGTCACCTGGCATAGGTTCAAACTCGCCCCACATCCTCATTAATTACCATCCCTAATTCATGGACCAACCCCCTAAAGAATCTTTTTAAGTCAAAGGAATAAACATAGTAGAAGAATTGTATATTTGCTATCACAATCATGTTAAAGCTAAGAAATATATATATATATATATATACAAGAGAAGTTGCAGGGAATTAGGTGGATGGGAAAGCCAGCTAAGGCCTATAATTAACAACTGGTATTTCTACACCATATAGCTCGCCATACTAGCGGATACACTTGCATTACAGACTTGAATAACAAGTGCAGAAAACAAGAAACAAAATATTGTTAGAAGATAACAAAATACCAAATATACCTCGGCGATACCATTAATATTATAATATACCAAGTTTCAAGTGCTCCCTGTCACTCATAAAACTAGTTTACCAAATAATGTGTATTACATGAAATAAGAAAACATTACGAACAGTGGCATGGAGTCAAGAATTTTAATAAGTGAATTTTAAAAATACGTATACTACAAGAAAGAAGACATTTGCCAATAAAAATATTTTTGTTGCCATAAATAGACTATTGTTGTAAAAAGTAATTTTGAACATGTGGCCTAAAATAACTGTTTAAAGTGTAATTTTTTGACGGGAGAGATATATATTCTATCAAACTTGTTTCGGACCATATAGCTCTTTTTTATTGTAATAAATGTTCATTTATTGAAATAACACTAGCTATCCTTAATATTGTGTCAACGAATTGAATGTGCATTAACAGTTTGCAGAATTTTAATTTCGTCAAAACTTTCGGCTCATTAAAAAAAGACATTAAATGAGTAGGCGAAATAAGCATCACGGCCCCAAAACAAAATAAGAGACCAACCAAAACTAATTTATTTGTATTTAAAAAGGGTATTTGATTTAGATTTTGCTCTAATTAATTGTCACATTAGTGTCGAAATATAGATATATAGATGAAAAAGAAATTCCAACAAGTTCTAGTGTGAATGAAAATAGCCAAAGATGGAATGAGGACTTTTCTAAAGATTTGACTAACGAGTGTGGGTCCGTTATGACTTCGTTTCGCTTAAAGAGTATACCAAGCCCGTCAGTGTTGACTCCCACATATCAGCAGTTATTTCAAAATTGATTTAATGCACCTCTCCTTTATCCAAATTTTCTTTCTTCTTGGGAAATCATTAATTTGACTTTACTTCAATTTGGAAAAGCAACTCTTTATAGATACTCAAAGAACTAGTTTTGAGTACTAAATATCCAAGAGTATGGCCTATTTTTCCTTTTTAAATATGACTTTGAATTTTATGCACCATCAGTTTGAATATTTTTTTTATATCACTAGAACATCTAAAAAGTATCTATAGGTAAGCTTCCTTAAAATATAAAATTTAAAATCTTAAAAGTAAGATATGTACCTGTTGTAACAGGTAAAAGTAACCTAATGGTATAGAAATTATTTAAACTGCCGGTGTATACTTAAACTCCTTGAATATATATATATATATATATATATAGAGAGAGAGAGAGAGAGAGGTCACTGTTCTTTTTCGTATGTTGATTGATCTGGTTTTCAACTTCGACTATTGTGTTACTTTATTTCCATTATTTATTGGTTATTTCTTGTTTCACACTGCTTTGAATTCCTTGTTCTTATGCCGAGGGTCTACTGGAAACAACCTCTCTATCCTTCCAAGGTAGAGGTAAGGTATGCTTATACTCTACCCTTTCTAGACCCCACTTTATGAGATTTCACTAGGTATGTTGTTGTTGATCTGGTTTTCACATGAACTATTTATTTGACTTATCGCACTAAAAAAAAAAAAAAAGACTTATCACGGTATGGAACAGAAAGGAAGTATCTTAGCATTTTCCTAAGTATTATTAGGTCTAATAATAATAATAATTGCAATATAATAATATTCTAATAATCGTTTTCTCGCCGGAAATAACGTAAGAAGTTATAGATAGGCATCATCGGCGTGTTCCGCGAAAACAACTACTGCTGCCGATTACTTAGAATGATGAAACTGTTAGTGGCAAATGCAACTAATACACGTATTTAATGTCTTCGGCACGAAGGAAAAAAAAATTCTTCTATACGCAATGTTTTTGAGAAAAATAATTGAGTTCTTTATTTATTTTCTTGTGGTCGGTACGTAAGCAAAGAATATTATCCTAAAAATATTTGTATATAATCTAGACAATTAATGAGGGAAATGGGGGTGAGGGTGGTGGGGGTGAGGGGCTGCCTACAGGGTGGGAGTGAAGATGAGGTGTGTATTAGAGGGTGGGAAGGACACAATCAATGTGGAATGCTAATTGCGGAACTTGTTTTC
This sequence comes from Lycium ferocissimum, assembly GCF_029784015.1. Classification (NCBI taxonomy): domain Eukaryota; kingdom Viridiplantae; phylum Streptophyta; class Magnoliopsida; order Solanales; family Solanaceae; genus Lycium; species Lycium ferocissimum. The sequence continues at coordinate 40,045,196 of NC_081348.1, forward strand.
GTACTTGCAGTAGGACTAAGTAAGTTATTTTCCTATTTTTTAGGAATTTGTTTCAGAAAATATTTTTCAAAATTTTTTTACCAATCGAACACACTCTTACCCTCTTCATAATTCAGGGAGGCAGTTTATTTAGTGATTAAAATGTCTCTGTTTTGAACTGCAATTAACGACTTCAAAATCAGTTACCGTTGGCTACTTCTATAATTAATTTAATATAGCACGAAAAAAAAAATTGACATATATAGAACAAAGTTATAAGAACCTTATGTGTTGGCTTGGCTGCAATAAAATTATTTAATTCGTATCATTCTTCAGAGGGAAAAGAAAGCAAAAGAAAACAAGAAGAAATCTTGTATGTGAATGGGGCCAAACAAGAAAAATAAGGCAAACAAAAAATAAAAGCAAATGTTGTTAATTTGTTGCGTCTAGGCCAATATGTTTTTAGTTAATGCAACTTGCAGCTTGAAACCAGCCCAAGTGGTACTTTAATTTTATTTTTCTTAACATGTGTAGTTCTCTCTGGTTTTTATGAGATCATGTGAGTGAGTTTGGAATATGGTGCAAGTTATTTTCCTTAACGTCAAAATCATTGGTTTTGATACTGACTGCATTATAGTGTGAATTGCATAGCATGTTGTTCCTGCCAAATGTGTGGAATATTCAAAGATTATTAGATTGTGACATGTAAATTCATGTTCGCCAAGCTTTAAAAGCAGTTCCTTCTTTCAGTAAAGAACAATTACTTCACTATGTATAAGCTGAGAAATTCTAATTTCTATGCAAGTAGACAAATTTGACAAACATATATTGTTTGGTTTGCCTTTCTTCTTGTGGAAAATAAAGAACTTTTTACCAAGAAGTTAGGAGTTGCAAAATCCAATTTAAAGATTGCATCATACAGCTTAACTACTACAATTAGCACGTGGATGTAGCTGTTTTCTAGGTTAATAGCTTTAGTGCTTACATCTAAAGCGACTCCAAAAAAAAAAAGAACTTATATCTTGTGCAACATAGAGTAGATATTTTTATCCAGGTAAGTTAACTTATTATAATATCAAATTACACTCTATGTCAAACTTGATATGATAGCTTGAAAAAAAAAATAACCTCTTAAAATTGAATAAACTGCACTAACAATATAAAAGTTATTTACATTGTGAATATATGAATATATATAACATAAACTCATCCTTGAGATGGTGTGCATCACGTATTTCTCAGCAAATATTAAGCGCTTATATGTTTAACTTTAACCTTATTAATCGTGCAAATTTGAACAAGCAAATTCGGGAAAGAAAAATAAAATTAAAAGACAAACGACAGAGAATATACATTTTCTTGCTCATACAGTATACATACCATAACCATTAAAAATATCTTAGTATGATCACGCAGTACCCAATTACTGTTCGGACTCCAAAATTCATTTTCTTAGATTAAGAGACCTTGATTCAGATATAATAACGTATGACTCTGAATTAGTATAAAGTAATGTTTTGATCTGGCTACATATGACTAATTAACAAGAAGGTTTGACAGAAAGAACCAGCCAGCCTAAATGGAGGAACGGGATAGGGATAGGGTTGATTGGATCCCCAAAATATTAAAAATGCCCTGCCCTCCTAGGTATGGCCGAAAATGTAGTTGACTTTTCTCATCTACCAAATGACTAAGGAGGGTTGGATCTTATTTTTTCCCATTTAATCATGTTTAAATTTTAATTATTAAGTACGTTTATATTTACATTTTGGATCTTAATAATTCAGATATCAATCACTAATTAAGTGTGTTTGTTTTTTTATGTATATTTTATAACCATAAATGATATGAATAGATTTGAATGGTTGAAATACATCGTAAAGTTTTAATATCATTAAGATACTACTCATTTTCGAATTTCTCTAAATATGACATTTCATCACTACTTCATCAACTTTTACCGCTAATTCCACCATCATCATTATTCACCATTTTCAACTACCATTATTGATGTTGTCCATCATTATCAACTACCATCACCCACCATCCTCAACCAGCATCCTCACCAGAACCACCATCACCGTCAATCATTACAGCCAGTCGCTACATCACTAGTAATCATTCCACCAATCACCATTATCACAATAACTGTCAATCACAACCGACAAATCACTACTAGCTATCACGGTCATCCACCAAAATTATTCACTGCCACCAATAGAGGTGGAGTAAGGATTTTGAGTACTTTTTTAATGGTTTTGGATTCTAAATTATGCAACTTAATTACTAGGCTCTTATAAATTATTTATTCATAATTAAGAGAGTTTTTTTGACATAATACAAAATTTAAATCAAAGTCACTGAATTCTAATGAACTTGTAAACGAAGCGCTAGTTCCGCCTCATATCACCACTGGCAACCGCCATCATCAATCATAATTTTTATGAAACAGAGTAATTCTTGTAATTATTCATAGATTCACTCTGTCATTGAGACGTGGTTTAGTGTATACCGGCCATGAAACTAGATGTCGGCATCAGAAAAACAAGCAATATGTAATGAGCTTGTTGGATTTAAATGTGAGAAAAAATGTCCACATCAGAACAACGAGTCAAGTAAAAGATCCAATAAATAACAAAATTAAAATGGACCCCAGGAGCTCAATTATTTATTACATTGGGTCAATATTAGGGGCCCTTTTCTTCTATATAAATAAAGCTGTGTGATAAACACAAGATGAAGACCATACACTCTTGGGTGACTTTCTCTACGATAAATACCTTCTCTCTGTAGCTATTTTTCTCTCCCAATCATGGCGGACGAAAAACTAGCCACTAATAATGGCCAAGTAGCCCAGATTGCTAGTATTCAGGATTTTGATCCTCCAAAGAAACCAAAAACAAACAAATATGCAATTGCTTGTTCTTTTCTAGCTTCTTTGGCTTCAATCTTGCTTGGTTATGGTAACAATTTTCTCCCTTCTCGTCTATCTTGCGGTTCTTACACTTACACTTGTCCTTCTATAACATGCTTGTTAATTACTGTTTATTAATTATGAATTTTGTAAGAAAGATACTCTTAATTTTTGCGTTCAACATGTTATGGAAGTTGTTTAAAACTTCATATAACAACCCTTTTCTTCCATTTTCTTATCTCCCTTTTTAAGTATATATAGTTATATGTGAAAACATGAAGGAAAATATATTTCTGTGAAAACTTTAAAAGCACAATTGTGCCGTAAAATATATTAAAAGAAAGAATTTAAGTTATATGCATTATCTGGGTAAAAAAACAAGAGGAGATAAGCTTTGCTTACATGAAAATAAACATTTCAAGCGGCCTTTATTTATGGGCGAAAGGAAGATACAACCTTTGGTACGAAACATATATATTCAAAAAATATTACTATAAGTTTGATAAATATTGACTTATAAATTCATAATTTCAGAAATATAATGAGGTCAAAACTAAAAATATTAAATGTTAAATTTATCTTGTTTAAATTTCATTCTGATACAAGACCATTATCTTGAATAAGAACCTCATGTTATAGCTATTTAATTTTTTTGGTCCATGCAGATATTGGAGTAATGAGTGGAGCAATCATCTACATACAAAAAGACCTCCATATTAGCGATACCAAAGTGGAGATTCTAGTAGGAATCCTCAATGTCTACTCTCTCTTTGGTTCCGTCGCTGCCGGCCCGACATCCGACTGGATTGGCCGCCGTTACACTATGGTGGTGGCCGCCGCGATCTTCTTTGCCGGAGCTCTTCTGATGGGGTTCGCTACCACTTATGCCTTTCTCATGGTAGGTCGATTCGTCGCCGGAGTCGGAGTTGGGTACGCTCTCATGGTTGCACCGGTTTACACTGCCGAAGTTTCGCCGGCATCTTCTCGTGGTTTTCTTACTTCCTTCCCCGAAGTGTTCATCAATGGAGGTACGTCTTACTCGCCGTACAAATAATTCTTTTACACTATCATGTCACTCATAATATATATTTATGATAAACTTTAATAAAAAGTGAGATTGGTAATCTTAAAAATATAATAATTAACAATGTGATTTTTTTTAATTAACAACAAATATGACCTAAACTTTTTAGTAATTAGCTCTTGCTTGGTCTCTACATCGTGGGGCTTTGAGTTTAACGTTGAGTTGTCGTTTTCTCTCGTGAAGGCACGAGCCTGACCAACAATAATGACAAACAACATTATCTTACGTATCATTATTGATACGAAAGAGAAAAATATAGGAGTATATAATTTGACAGTAGAATCCCTGAAGGCAAAGACAAAGACCAGCTTTCCTATTCCAGTATTTTTTTTTTTTGTGTATGCAAATCGATCAAATTATAATTAATATCCTTAAAATAATTTGTACTTTAGTCAGTTGTAATGAATATATTACGTGCAATTCACCAACTCAATTTTAATTTACTATAAGTTTTCTTTTAAATAATTTTATAGTGTGAATAATTATTTATTTAGTAAGCGTTTAATTTCTTTACGTTAAGACTCGGGAGAGATTTTTCTATTTTAGATTTCTGGCTTGATGTAATAGGGTCCTGGTTGGTCACATAAAGACATCATGATAATATCTAATAGGAGTGAAATTCAAATAGTCAAATAAAAGTGTGACAAGTTATTGTAATTAGTCTAAGTTATTGACATAACACTAAGGTGACAGTAGACATTTTATAAGATATCCATATAAATGAATAAAATTGTTCCCTCTTAAGACTAGTCAAAGAAATATTGCTAATGACAAAGGTACCGAGTCATTTTATTCAACACTTAAAATGAAGAGAAAACGTAACCATAATGGATTTTCTCTAAATTTTGAATGTGACTGCTTGTTTGAACGGAATTAAATTATATTTACTGTGCTAAAAAACACATTATTCTAACACACTGTTAATTTTGCGGTTAATTTTGTTAATGACAGGTATATTGCTGGGATATGTATCTAACTTCGCATTCTCAAAACTTCCAACTCACTTGAGTTGGCGATTCATGCTTGGAATCGGAGCAGTCCCATCAGTACTCCTAGCCGTGAGTGTACTCGCCATGCCCGAGTCACCGCGTTGGCTCGTGATGCAGGGTCGACTCGGCGATGCAAGAAAAGTTTTAAACAAAACATCAGATTCCTTAGAAGAAGCTCAATTGAGACTCGCCGATATCAAAGAAGCCGCCGGCATATCCGAACACTGCAATGACGACATCGTCCAGGTATTGAAACAAAATATTTTATTCATAAGCTCTATGAATACCTGAATGCACTCTATAATATCCATTTTGTGAAAATAGCTAACATCTCTATTTATAATACTCTCTTTGTCTCAATTTATGTGATATAATTTGAATTTCGAGAGTCAAATTTCTTTATTGTGACTATAAATTCGGACATACAATTTTTAAATCCTTGGAAAAATAATTTACATATAGAATCTACATAAAAGTACTATAAGTCACAATGATTAATAATTTAAAATATTTAAAGAGCATATAAATTAATATGAAAGACATACAATTTTTAACATCTACTATATATACATAAAAAATAATTTACATATATAAACATAAAAAGTATTATAGCCCCCCGCTTCGGCTCCGCCCCCTACATACGAATAAAAATTAATAATTTAAAATATTTAAAGAATAAGTTATTTAATATCTCGCATCATGAACAATTACGAGTTAATTCCTAATTATTATCTCGCATCATGAACAATTACGCAGTTATTATTATATCTAGGCAAATATTTTCTTGTTTAATCAAAAAAAATTAGTTTTAATCTATTTTAACTCAAAACTAAAAAATCTATCACTATCTCCGTATAAATTTGACTATATATAAAAATCCTAACGCTTTTACAACTTTAAATTATTTTTTCCAGGTACCAAAACGCCCCAAAGGCGACAGCGTATGGAAGGAATTAATCTTCTCTCCAACACCAGCTATCCGACACATTTTAATCACCGGCGTTGGAATCCATTTTTTTCAGCAAGCAAGTGGAATAGACGCCGTCGTTTTATACAGTCCAAGAATATTCAAAAAGGCCGGTATCCATGCCGATCACGACCAATTACTATGCACCATAGCCGTTGGATTCGTCAAAACAATATTCATCTTAGTAGCCACATTTATGCTTGACAAATCTGGTCGCAGACCGTTACTCTTAACAAGTATCTCAGGAATGGTTTTATCGTTAATGCTACTGGCTACTGGACTCACAATCATCGACCAATCAGAACAAAAGTTAGTTTGGGCAATAGCACTTTCTATAACAATGGTGTTAGCTTACGTGGCACTTTTCTCAATAGGAATGGGTCCCATAACGTGGGTTTATAGTTCGGAGATTTTCCCGTTAAGGTTAAGAGCAACTGGATGTAGTTTAGGTGTAGCAGTGAACAGGGTAACAAGTGGGGTTGTGTCAATGACGTTTTTGTCCCTGCAAAAGAAAATAACTATTGGAGGGGCATTCTTTTTGTATGCTGGATTAGCTGCGTTGGCGTGGGTGTTTTTCTTTACATTGATGCCGGAAACTCAAGGGAGGACTTTAGAAGACATGGAAGTATTGTTTGGAACTTTCTGGAAGTGGAGAAAGACTGCGAGAGAGTTGAAGGAAATGAAGAAGATTGAGAAGAATGGTGACGATAATGGCCAGATTCAGATGGGTGCTAGTACTACTCCAGCTATTAGCAGTTAAAAAAAGTTGGGTTGATTAATTACATTGTTTATTGGGTTTACTTGAGGGCATTTCTGTCGATTTTAATGACCTCAGACATTTTTCTTCATGGGAGGAGAAAAATGGAACTTCAATGAAAAACAAAAAATTAGCAAAATTATGTTGTACTTAGTAGATAAATGGAGGTGGTAAACTGGGGGAAATGAAATTTTATTAGAGCATTATATGAAAGGAGACATCAATTTACCAATTGCATGCATTGTAACAATTAGCAAAGCAATGCAAATATGAAAAATCATACTGTTCTACTTTTTTATTTATTTAAGAGGAATGTACAACAAAAACAAAAGACTTTATCCAAATCTTTTTGAGTAAACTAAAATGTCGCAATTTTTTGAATGGCAATGTTGTGATAGTTTGGATAACAATAAGATGAGGCGTTTTCAAAACCGATAGCATGCCCTTAAAATTTATCAACTCTATTAGTGAATTGTTCATTTGAAGAACATCCTCCTATATTTTTTGTCTACCTTTTCTCTTTTTTCTCATTAAACCGAATAAATTCTAATAATAACTAATGCAAAAATATAAACTTATGAAATAAGAATATCAACAATGACAAATTTTTCAATGAAATATAAGATAAAGTAACAATAAAACCCGGTTCAAGAATTTGATAAGTTGATATAACGATATCGAAATAGTGTTGCGTTGCTTGATAATTTGAAGAAGACGTCAAAAAAGTAAATTTTTGATCTTTTGTAAGACTACCTCAAGAGAATTTTTGGTGAGTATGAGAGTTGAGAATTTTCAATAATAAAATAGTAGAAGAATGATGAAAGGAAGAAGAAATACATAGATATGAACAATAGAATAGTTACCCAATAAATAAGGATACTATTAAATCTACAATTACCTAAAAAAATGTTTACATTCTCCTAATTTTGTGCAACATTATAATTAATCCCCAAAAAAGGAAAGCAGTTATACTTTGTCCCCAAAATATTCCTAAAACGTGGCCTCTACTCCCCTAACAAAATAAGATGTTACTTTTTACTTTTACCCTAATATATAGAGTCAAAGAAGACACTACACCCTTTTTTTCAGTATATATATATATATATATATTAAAAAAGTGGGGCCCCCAAAAAAGTGGGGCCCTAGGCCATTGCCTCACTTGCCTTGTTATTCAGCCGGCCCTGCTTAAAATTTATCAAGCTTGTCTCATTACCCAAAAGTCATAATACCAAACTCACCCAAAGATGCCTCTCCAACTCAATTCATGCCGACGCGACACATAAATTTTAAAGGCTGGGTTTAGATATCATTTTGTAATTATTGAGAGTTCAATCGAGGTTTATGCTTATGCCAAGTATGATGCATGATGCCTACCCAAAATGCTAATAAAATTTCTCAAATTAATGTTGCCTTAAATGTTAGGGAGTATTTCACTAGGTTCCTCCCGTCAGTGGAGTGGCAATATCTTATACTCTATTCTAATTGGTTTATTTAGCAGAAAACATACTTTTGATTCGATAACAACGATACACGTAAAAGAAAAATGGAAGAACATGTCGACAACATTCTTTCGTTGTCGAACAAATTACCAAGCTCAGGGATCAACATTTAGCTCGTACTTCTTCACCCTTATTATTAATGGACTAATCAAACCTACATAGGCGTCATCTAAAAACTGAAGTATAAAGAAGCACTCTTGGAGTGAATGTTCAGCTACTAAAATCAAAAACATAGAATATATGTCACAGATAGCAGATGCTAAGATGAATGTAGTCCTATAAAATTAGACAAGATTGAAAATGCTCACAATTGCTAGAAGGTGCAAGTAGCCTAAATTGGATGCAGTTTGAGATGGTTTGATTGTTGTCCTATGTTGACCTTTAGATGCACTGGTTCGTAGGTGTATAACTATAGTGAACGAAAGTATTAAAAAGGATGAGGTAAATCCAAAATCACATAAAAAGTAATTATCTCGAAAGCCCTATCAACTTTTGGAATCAGTGCAGATTTTGCAAATGATAGGACATGTACAGTGGAGGAAAACGATTTAAACAAGTGACATGTACAGTCGAGGAAAACGATTTATACAATTAATTGCAGATATATCATTGTCATGTTGATACCATGCTTAACTTTTTTCTTTTTATGTACTAATTACTATGCTCTGTCGGAATCTTTTAAGACTTATAAGAGATTCTTATGTCAATTGTAAATATTGAGAAGTTTTAATATTTTTCAGATTTTTTTTGTATACTATTGCTCTGAGATAAATTTAAATGGAAAATATGGCAGTGAGTATATTTCTATAGTCGATCCCAAGTCCCAACTTGAGATAGAGAGGTAGTAAGTTGTTGTATTTGAATCTTTCACTTTAAGTCATGCAGATCTAAATTGCAACATCATGGTAAAATAGTACCACTCAAATTTCAACTATCTACGTCTTCTTGCAACTTACGACTCTCTCTTTCATTAGGCCTATCTTCCACATTTCTTCTCCGGCCCACCACTAAAATATTTATCGTCTTTTTCAAGATAGAAGAAGAAGAATTTTAGGCATTAACCAGAGATTTGGGAAATGTCATTTTGTGCTTGAACTTATATTGGATTCCTCACAGATCCTACAAAGTTCTTTTGCCATCGTGTCGGTCTGTTAAATACGAAAGACTGAAAGTACACATATAATCCGGTTGATATGATTGCTGATATGGCCCAGGCCTTAAAATTTTGGTGGTCCTCTTAAGTTTTTTTACTCGTGCCATGTGCATGCATTTAGCCCAAGTGCTAAAATTGTGGCCCAAATTTCATGGTCCAATTACACCAACATCTTTGTTTCTCTTTTCGCTTTTAACTCTCTGTTTGTTCTTTTTTAGCTAAGCATTAGTGGTCAATTTGACGGTGACGGCTTCGAAAGTGGAGCTGTGATCCTAGAATTTAGGTGGATAGCTAAAAAAGCAATTAAAATTTAGCCACTATTTCAAATAAAATTGAAAAGCAGACACTTTTTAATGCAAAAATAAAATTTGGACAAAAGTACAATTAGTTAAGCTAAAGTTTGAAGATTTGACAAGGTTTTTCTGTGTTTTAACTAGGGATATTTTTATCAAAATTTTATTTTCGTATTAAATGACTAAACACTGAATAGTTTGGAAATAGTGGCTAAAACTTAATTAGTGATTCAAAAATCACTATTTGCCAATTTCTTCCAATGCGATCGAGTTTTTATTTTTTATTTTTTTACTCCTATTAGTTTATTTTTACGTATTACCATGCAACACTAAAGGCACTTTCCTTTTAATTGTAAGGATAGTGCTTTTTCCTTGTAAATTTAAGTTTTCTTTTACTTTACGACTACTATGGTCAAATTTATAGTTCCGTGAAGATTATCGTAGTTTTTTCTTTGTTGATAAAATTTAGTAAAAGGAAAAAGTTTATTACTAAATTTTCTTGTCATTTTACGACAACTCGGTTATCTTATAAATCACTAGATGGTGTATGCGCGCACACTTTCGGACATGGATCTATTGCTACAGCAGAGGATAATATATATATATATATATATATATATATATATATATATATTTTATATTGTTAATAAACATATATAAGTTTGCACTGTTTTTATGCACGCATATATATATATATACACACACACACACACACTATGTTCAAAACACGATTAATATAACATTATAGTTTGTGTTCCTTATCCAAAACTTTATTATATTGTTTGCATACGAATACAAAGTTTGCAAAAATTTATTAATACTTTTTGAAAGAGAAGACTTGTTTAAAAGGAAACTATTTTCCTCTCTTTGAGATAAAACAATAGCAATATTTAAGCATTAGTTGATACTTTGAATTTTATTTCGATTAATTTAAAGGTGTAAAATACTTATTATTTTTTATCAAATTTTGATTTGGATAATTCTAATTCAAAATTATTAAATTAATTTTACGTGTTTAAAACGAAAAAAGTAGAAATGTGATTTTCTATTTAAACGAAGAACTACTATTTTTTAATTTTTGGTAAATATTATTGGTTTAGCTCATTTTACCTGTCATGTTGTCTTTTGCATGGTTTTTTAAGGAAACGTCAATTAGAATTAGAATTTGACTAATTTACCTTATTAATTATTTGATCTCCATTTAATATTATTTTTTTCTTTTATGACATTAATCTCCTTTCACATTTATTAGAGTAAGAATAAAAATGAAAAAGTAATTAAATTCTATCTTGTTTTAAATATAAATATTTTAAGTATATTTATTTAGTAAACATAACAAATAAATGACATGGCGGAATAGCAAATACAACAGTTAATATCTAGATTAGATCTCAAGCTAATATCAGAAAAGAAAGGAAATTGTATGGTTTGACTACTTAACCTTTTGAAGAAAAGCAATAATATGGAGTCCATGTTTCATTGCATAATAATTTCATTTGCTCCCACTAATGGGTTGATACGCACGCGGCAATGAATCAACCATTATCGACTTAACGGGGATACTTTGGAATTACATGAATATTGTTTGATTTTTTTAATACGGGTGTACATTTTTTTTTTTTTTTTTTTTTTTTTTTAATATGGGGTCCTTTTTTTTCATCAGTTTGGAGATGGTGGGGTCCACTTTTTTTTTAATATTGCTTGGTGTTTTTAGTATGGGGCCCACCTTTTTTTTTTTTTTAAGGGTGACTGACGACTAAGCATGAGTAAACCCAAAAGAAAGGAAATTGTATGGTTTGGCTACTTAACCTTTTGAAGATAAGCATTAATATGGAGTCCATATTTTTTACTGTACAATAACTTCATTTGCTTCTTAACTTTTTGAAGAAAAGCAATAATATGGGGTCCATGTTTTTTGCTGTACAATAGTTTCATTTGCTCCCACTAATGGGTTGATACGCACGTGGCAATGAATCCACCATTATTGACTTAATGGGGATACTTTGGGAATTACATGAATATTATTTGATTTTTTAATATGAGGTGTACGTTTTTTTTTTTTTTTGACATTGCTTTTTTTTTAATATGGAGTCCTTTTTTTTTTTTTTTTTTTAATGATTGATTTTTTTTAATATGAGGTCCACTTTTTTTTTTTTTTTTTAAATGAGTTTGGAGATAGTGAGATCCACTTTTTTGTCCTTTTTTTTTTTTAATATTGCTTGGTGTTTTTAGTATGGGGCCAACCTTTTTTTTTTTTTTTTTTTTTTAAAGGGATGACTGACGACGAAGCATGGGTAAAACCCATGCTTCTATATAGTACTAGATGTTGATGCCCGTACGAAGGCCTAATATGAGTCAACGACAAACATAATATTAGTATGACAACATTTTCGTTCAAAAAAGTATGTACAGAAAATTATTTGGTTTCATTTCATCTCAAAGTTTTTGTTCCGTTGAAATCTTTACATTCTACAAATCCAAACCAAAACTTTAGTAGTATAATTTAATAAAGTAACATAACTTATTATTTTTTAATTATGAGAATATTCATTTCTTAAGTTGTAAAGCACTAAGGGCTCGTTTGGTTGGAAACAGCTTATCCTGGGATAACTAATCCCGGGATTAGTTATTCCACCCTCAAGGTGGGATAAAAAAACACTCTAATCCCGTGATAACTAATCCTGGGATTAGTTATCCTTTTCCAACCAAACATGAGATAAGGCGGTACTAATTTTTATCCCAGGACTATTTTTCTCTATCCATCATATCAAACGAGCCCTAAGAATCTAACATTCTATCTGCTTTTTACTATCACTTGTTGCTATAAATTTATTAGGTTTGCAAAGATATATATTTGCTTCTTAGATTGAATTATATTTTATACAACAACCGTGAGTCATTATACATTATTCTCCCGAAGATCAATCATTTCTTATTTATCATTCACAAATAAAAATTAGAAAGTTCAGCGCATAATTCAAATGTGTAATTTATCTCGACAGATAGCAGAAAAATTGTTAGCCTGATATAATATTTGCTTATGTTCCTTTTTCATAATTACAATGATATATTGTTAATAAGTATTTTTATCATTTATATCAATTTAGTGAAAATATTATCGTGTTGTCTCACATCATAAATGTATTTTCTTTAAAATTTAATTTAAATTCTACTAAAGTTTATGTTATATAGTTACACATCAAATTAATTTTTTGACCCGTATATTTTTATTTTATTTCAAAATTTGTTCTTGTTAATGTTAATTGGTTATATAGTTTCTCAAATTGCAATTATTTTATTAATTATTTTGTCAGCTTTTTAAATAAAAATTTGCTTGAATCTTTTTACTTATATTACTAATAAGTTGTATGTTCAAAACACGATTAATATAACACTATAGTTTGTGCTCCATGTCCAAAACTTTATTATATTAATGTTTGCTATGAATACAAAGTTTGCAAAAAATTATTAATACTTTTTAAAAGAGAAGACTTGTTTAAAAGAAAACTATTCTACCCTCTTTGAGACAAAACAATAGCAATATTTAAGCATCAGTTGATAACTTGAATTTTAATTCGATTAATTTAAAGGTGTAAAATATTTTATTGTTAATGAATGTAGATTGGACCTAAACAATTATTTTTTGTCAAATTTTGATTTGGATAATTCTAAAATCAAATCAAATTTACATTAGTTCAAATTATTAAATTAATTTTACATGTTTAAAACGAAACAAAGTAGAAATTTGATTTTCTATTTTAACGAAGAACTACTATTTTTTTATTTTGGTGAATATTCTTGGTTTAACTCATTTTACTTGTCGTGTTGTCTTTTGCACGTTTTTTTAAGGAAACGTCAATTAGAATTATAATTTGACTAATTTACCTTATTAATTATTTGATCTTCATTTAATATTATTTTTTTCTTTTATGACATTAATCTCCTTTCACATTTATTAGAGTAAGAATAAAAATGAAAAGGTAATTAAATTTTATCTTATTTTAAAATATAAATATTTTAAGTTTATTTATTTAGTAAACATAACAAATAAATGACATGGCGGAATAATAGCAAATACAACAAGTTAATATCTAGATTAGATCTCGGGTTAATATTAAGAAAAGAAAGGAAATTGTATGATTTGACTACTTAATCTTTTGAAGAAAAGCAATAATATGAGGTTCATGTTTTTTGTTGTACAATGATTTCATTTGCTCCCACTAATGGGTTGATACGCATGTGGCAATGAATTACCATTATTGATTTAATAGGGATACTTTGGGAATTACATAGATATTGCTTGATTTTTTAATATGGGGTCGACTTTTTTGTTTTTGTTTTCGGGGTCCACTTTTTTTTTTTTAAAAACATGAGTTGGAGGTGGACGACGATACCACCTCCAAACCCATGCTTCTAGATACGCATGTGGCAATGAATCCACCATTATTGACTTAATGGGGATACTTTAGAAATTACATGGATATTGTTTTATTTTTTAATATGGGGTCCACATTTTTTTTTATATTGCTTGATTTTTGGGGTCCACTTTTTTTTTTTTTTTTTTTTTTGTGTAACATGAGTTGGAGGTGGACGACGATACCACCTCCAAACTCATGCTTCTAGGTACGCATGTGGCAATGAATCTACCATTATTGACTTAATGGGGGTCCGCATTTTTTTTTTTTTTTTTTGATATTGCTTGATTTTTTAATATGGGGTTCACTTATTTTTTAATTTTTTTTTGATATTGCTTGATTTTTGGGGTCCACTTTTTTTTTTTTTTTTTTGTTTAACATGAGTTGGAGGTGGACGACGATACCACCTCCAAACTCGTGCTTCTATATAAGTTAAAAATATAAGTCAATAATTTCTGTCATAGTAGCCCAATTCAGCTCTTTTATGTCCTCAAGTTTATTCGTGAAACCAGTTGGTTTCCAATTCTCATTGAGAATGTGCGCCAAGTTTTTAACAACTTGTTATTAATGAATTATTATGCTCTTATTTTTGTTGGATGTAAAATAGCCTTTTATATAAAGACTAGATACCAGAGCCCGTGCCAGCACAGGCATAACATATGTTAATTATTTTATTTTTATGCAATAATAAGACTCCTTCAACATATTTTATGATGCTTTTTGAAAGTTACGTGTGGAAAAATAAAAGTTTTAGGAGCAAGAGTTCAATAATTTGTGTTATAGTATATTTTCTTTGTTTTAAGTTATGTGATCTTATTTTTTTTTAAGAAATATGCTGATAATCTTTTTAAATTGCTAATCAAACCGTAACCACCATTTCAAGACTGATTGAATTTTAATTACTTTTTAAAATCCGTAAACATCATTTGAACAATCATACCCCTTCTAAAACATGATAATCTTTAAAACTTCACATATATGTACTTGGAATGCAGGAACTCCGGGAAATGTTCCTGGAGTAGTATAATCTTTAATCTTTAAAACTTCACATATATGTATGGTAATTATATGTCTCTATTGTATGATATAACATGGGCATATTATTATATGTGTGGTATAAGATACTCTTTCTATCTTTATTTTCACGCAAACTATCATAATTATGTATTTACTAATAAATTATATTGGCTATTTTGGTGCTTTATAATTAGAAACTTAATACATTGAAAAATGCCTACTTATCTTAATTTATTTTCAGAATATTAAACATTGCCATAAGACCAGAGTAATTTATTTCGTAAACATATTTAATTAGTTTTATTATAATATTACAGTTAGTCCTGTTACCTAATTATACTTGTTTCTTCAGACATTATTCCTTATTCATCACAATTTTTAACTAGTTGTAACTTTTAAAAATTAAGTCTGTTAACAAAATATTTATTTCAAACTAAAAATTAATTTTATAAAACAATGCTAACCGGTGTTTCTCTACATATTTAAACATATTAACTATAGAATAAATAAAAGCTATGTAGGATATATATTTACTGAAAAAGCTATGGAGAAAGAAAGAAAGAAGTAAAGATGCAAATCCAGATTGTCACTTAAAAGTTTAAATGGGGCCCACCTTTGCAGGTGAGTAATTTAAGAAGTGTGCAAATGAAGCGCGTGGCTTCGAAATCCAAGGCGGACCCACACTTTCACTAAAGTCACCTAGGCACTTAATTGTCCAAGAAAGAAAAAGTACATACATAAAGCAATTGAGTACAATATCTCTAAAACAAAAAAGACCAAAATACCCTTGACATGCCACAACAGGCATGTCGACGATCCTGCCTCCAAACCCACTCTTCTATATAGTAGAAAAATAATTGTTTCTTGGTCTCCGTCCACAAAACCCTTTTTGTGCTCGGTTCTAATATTATGGGGAAAAGGCAATATTAGTCCTTGAGTTATTGCTTAATTATGATTTTGGTCCTTGTGTTATGTAACTTAGCTTATTTAACCTTCAATTAAGACAACTATGTGATTTTAGTCCCTAAAGGTTACGGAAGCTAACAGAGGAAGAGAAACTTAACAGAATCTTTATTTCAACATTGGAAAAAAATAAAATACTAGAAAACCTTCAACCGCGGGACCTCGCAACTATTAGTTCAACTTAACCTGCGATTCTCCGAGGGCGGAAAGGGGGGATGGCGACGGAGCCTCCACTGCTCTAGATATAATTACGAGAGATGATGATTGCATATTTCTTACTGGATCGATTCTCTCTTGTCATGATGCTCCTACTCTCTTTTAATTTGTTGAAGGATCCATACTTGATGCTTTAGAAGAGTATAGTCAACTGTTGAAGTTGAACTCTATGGCAGTAAAAACTACAAACACAACGAGAGAGAGAGAGAGACGCAGAAAGGTTCAACATTGGCTGTACTTTTAACGTCGACTGCAGTAGTGCTGTTTCAAAAGACTACCGGGATAACTTACATAATTGATTCCCCAAACTTGTGAGTGAACTTGCTTAGGATCTCACATTGATCTTCAAAAATTTGCTGTCAGAGTATCTATATTGACTCCTCCTTCTAAACTTCTTTTTTAAAAACGGAAAAGGGTCAAATATACCCCTGTACTATCGGAAAAGGATCAATTATACCCCTCGTTATACTTTGGGTTCAAATATACCCTTGCCGTTATATTTTGGGTCCAAATATACCCCTCCTCCGTTAAACTTGTTCAAGATGGACACCAGATCTTATGTGGCACTAATAACTCCGTGAGATGGACACCACATGGCATGCCACCTCACCGCCTCCAAACCCATTGCCACCATTAACAGATCCTCTTTCAATCATCCAATTCACCCTCTCTCCACAACTTACCCACTACCGGAATCAATGTCTGCTCCACCACTTTTCTCATTTATGCCACCACTAGCCACCGCCTCTCTTACGCCAACATCCTTCGCCAGACCCAAAATCTCGCTTCTTCTCTCCAATCTCGTTTCCCTTCCCTTTCTAAAATCGACTTCGCTATTATCCTCTCTACTTCGCACTCCTTTCCCTCGGCATCGTTGTTAATTCCCTGCAAATGCACTTTCTTCCACTTCCGATTTAACTCATATGACTCAGCTATGTAAACCCGTCATTGCTTTCGCTACTTCATCCATTGTTAGTACACTAACGTCGTCGTTCGTCTAGGCGCCATTCCTTGAATTCAAATCTATGATTCAATTCCCTGTTTCTAATCCCATTTCTTATCCAATCATTAACCAGTCTGATTCCGCAGTGATTCTCTACTCATTTGGAACTACTGGGAAAGTAAAAGGTGTTGAGTTAACTCACCGGAATTTAATCGTGTTAATTGTCGGTTTGTATCATAGCAGCTTTAATAATGCCGGTGAAGTTGAAACTGTTGAGCAAGAGGCGTCATTCATGACGTTACCGTTGTTTCACGTGATTGGATTTTTTATGCTTATTAGGGTGGCGGGTATGGGGGAGACGATGGTGATGACGGAGAGATTTGATTTTGAGAAGATGTTACCGGCGGTTGAGATGCACAGAGTTAGTACATGCCAGTGTCGCCGCCGTTGGTGGTGGCAATGGCTAAGTTAGATTTGGCATTGAAGTATGTTGGGGTGGTGAGGTGGAATGCCACGTGTGTTTACCTCACCTAATTATTAGTGCCACATCAGATCTGGTGTCCATCTTGAACAAGTTTAACGGAGAAGAGGTATATCTGGACCCAAAGTATGACGGCAGAGGTATATTTGAACCTAAAGTATAACGAGGATATATATTTGACCCTTTTCCGATAGCAGAGGAGTATATTTGGCCCTTTTCCGTTTTAAAAATGGCTTTTTCTTGTGGGAATAGCAAGAAATCTAAATAATACAACTCCATCTTTAATGAGAGAATATCAGTAAGATATTACTCCATAAATATAATCCCGATACATGGCATTAATTTCTCTTTGATTGTTTCTTCATATACATCCTGATTGTGTTCACCCGGCAAAAATTACAGTGTATATATAGGGCGTATTTATTGCATATATTAACAACACCCGGCAAAAAATTACAACAGTATATTTAGCTTTCTTTTTTTCCGAACACAATCCGTCCGTCGTATACATCACGCAATTATTGGCAAATGGGTATACTCCTTTTTTTTTTTTTGGTTGCTTTACTTCTTATTATCTGATTGCTAGCAACCCCGCTGGTGACAAAAATGATGAGGATTGAAGGCCGATGATCAAACTGTGCCGACTGGTGAGGTTAATGGAGAGATTTGTAATCATGTTCTGCTCCTAGCTCTTTCTTTCTGCTTTTCTTTTTTTGGATTTTTAATTTTGTGAACTTTTCAAGTAAGTATTTCTGTTGTTCTTATTTAATCCCGTTAGTTTGGTTAGTTTAGGGATTAAAACAACACAGTTGATTAAATTGAAGGTCAATTGTGTTCAGTCTAATAACACAAGGACCAAAAATGAAATTAAGCAGTAATTCAAGGACTAAGATCGTCATTTCTCCTAATATTATTTTGAACTGCAATAATTACAACCTCACTACGATCTACATGTTAGTATCACGTGCTTCTAAAAACTTCAAGGTGACATACTTAGTTAAATAATAATCAAATTAATTATCTCATGCTTAATTACCACGTTAGATAATCATTTAGTCAAATGATAAGATAGTTGTTGCTTGTTGGTTATGCTATCTTATCCCTATCTTATAATTTCTTGATAGAATAAAAAGCTACCGTTATATATTATACAGTCAAACTTCTATAGAATAGTATCGTTGGAACTGAATTTTTTTTGACTGTCAGAGAGAATGGTTTTTATACACCTATAACAGCATTGACATTTAAATAATATTTCGCTGTTATAGGCAAAAAAGATGCATAAAATCTAATTTTTTATTTTTAATTGTCAAATTCTAAACTTAATCACACTTTGTATAACAAAGGAATTTTTTTAATGATGAATTTATATATATATATGATATTTTTGTCATAAATAGTGTATTAAAGGATTAAATATTTGGTCAAATTCTCTACACTTATTATTAGTAAACATAGATATTCTATTTTTATAAAGATGGTTAATTATTATATTGCCAAAAAAAGAATATAGCTGTTATACGAGGGGTAATTTTACAAAGAGCGTACTGTTACAAAGTTAGATGTTGTTGTTATAGGTGAAATGTTATTATAGAGAAGTAAACTATAACATAAAAAATCAGTTCCAAAAAAATTGGCTTTTATAGAGAGATGTTATTATATGCGGATGTCGTTATACAGAGGTCTGATTGTATATATAGTAATAATAGCGGGCCGTAATCGCTTTTCAGTCATATAATTGAAAAATGGCCATGTTATGGAGTTTGAAATCAATAGTTGAAATTCCAAGTCAATACTCTAAAGTTTCACCTGTGTAAATTTCGAAATCAGTGATAGTGGCTGTTTTTCAATTATATGGCTGAAAAGTGAAATTTAGGTATTTTATCCCATTATACGTCCTATTCTGCAACCTCATCCTTGGAAATAATATGGGCTCAACAAGTCAGAAAGCCCATATCTGGCACTTCCCTATGGTGGGCTTCTACAAAGACCCAATACCTTTTTATTGTTCGTAAGCCAAACCCACGCACTTTCAGCTAAAACGGAAACATTTTTTGTGCGGATTACACTTCGAAACCTCTGCCTTGCGATTTTTTTTTTTACTAAGCTGGGATTCGAACCTGTAACCTTGAGGTATTACGCGAAGGGCAAAAATTAAGACCACCAATTTGAGGGGCAAAAATTAAAGACTTGTGCCAAAACTGTGCCTCAGGTAGAGTTTTGCATTCAAAATTCTGCCTGAGGCCTAACTTTCGCCCGAATAGGCCTAACTTTGCTACAAAACTCTATCTTGCGATTTTTTTTTGACTGAGCTGGGATTCAAACCTCATGGTATTAGGCGAAAGGCAAAGTTAAAGGCCACCTATTTGAGAGACAAAAATTAAAGACCACCCCAATATAAGGACATTCCTGTGAATTGCCCAAACGGATATAAAGCTGAGATAGCCCAAAATTGTTGGATTGTCAATGTGGAAAAAGGCCCACTTATATGCAGATGAATTGGTGTTTTGGTTGCTTTAGATGTTTAGATACTTTGCATTATTAATCAGGGGAAAAAACGTCGCTGCTCTTGAAAATAAAATAATTACCCGCTCTTACCCCCTTACTTTTATGCCCTTAAATTATTTATCCACAATGCCCCCAAAATTATGATACCAACATGGTATCACCCTGTCTCTATATACCATAATGATATCACAAAGGACTTTTTTCATTTATTCAAAAACATTCGTCAACCCTCTATGAAACCCATATGATATCTATATAATATACTGACCTCGTATCATTGACGATCATGTACATTTATTCAAAAAAAACACAATCCTCAACATAACAAAGTACTCTTGGGGGCGTATCATGGTATCATTGAGGATCATGTACATTTATTCAAAAAACACACAATCCTCAACATAATACTTATGTTGTTCACACTTTACACAGCTTGACAACATCAGTATTTTTTACAAATTTTATGATATAATTTTAGTCATGATTCTTACTTCAAATTAGTTGTAACTATTATCGTTACTCTTCATTAATCATCGAGAACCATCAATCCCCCGATTCTGCCTTACAGGTGAATAATTTAACCCACATAAATATGATCCCCCAACCCGAATTTAACCGACAAAAATACGATCCCCCTACCCACCCAAGCATGAATAGATTGAGCTAAACACGTAATATATACTTTATAATTTATTTATTTTTTACATAATTTAAAGAGCATTTTAGTCATTCGACAGAAATAGAAGTGTTTACCAACACTTCAATGCCTATTATTCACTACTACTTCTTCAATCTAAACACGTAAATACTTCTAAAATTAGTTTTAGCACTTCAAAATGCTAACACTTTACTAATACTCCAAACTGGCTTTCATTTAAACAAAAACAGATGCAAAAGTATGTGGGGACTGTCGTTCAATTAAAACAATAGTACCACAAAATATATATGTTGCTTGATTGATCTCTCCAAATATCTTTGCCTCACTCGTGCCGGATCCTCTAAAGACATTATTTTTCTAGGAATCCAACATAGACATGGAGAAATTTTTGAAAAGTCGGAGCAACATAATAAAGTACTAGGTAGTAGTAGAAATTTACATAGATGAAGATGGAACCCAAACAAGATTATCTGCTGGAAAAAAGTGACAAACAGGGGAACTTCCAGGCTGAACTTTCAACACTTTAAAAGCAACATGATCATGATTCCACTCTTTTGTATCCATATGACAAATTGCTGCAGCTTCAATTCTATCTCCATTTTCTCCCAAAAGTGAAATCTTGAATAACTTATTTTCTCCCTTTTGCATATGACAATAGAACACAGCATAAGGGTAAGGCAAAGTGTGACAAGCAAGCAACTTAGGCACCAAAATCTCCTTTGGTTTTAGCAAAATAGTGTAATTTTGTAAAGAAACAGGGGATTTGTTAATAAAATCTGTGGTGTAAACATTGAGTTTGGTATTAAATCCCAAGATTTCTCTAGCCCCATCAAGCATTGATTCTAAAGAAGTAGCACAGAATTTTGATTCTCCATTCATTGCTGAGATTTCACAGTGGAAGAATGTGTCTTCAATGGCTTTTGCTTGTGGGGAATCTTTAGAAAATGAGAAAAGTTCAAGAAGATAAGGAAGATTTGATGAAGAAAATGGTATTGAATCTGCTTCTTCTCTAGGAAGTAAATGAGGAGAAGTTGAAGGGTCTTTGAGAGCAAAAAAAATAGGCATATTTTTCCCAATTTTAAGATCTTTAGGAGTGAAGAAAATATTGAGTTGTGGATTTAAAGGTTCCTTTAGAGAAAGTGATGATTGGTCCTTCACTTGTACTTTTACCATCCCATGCATATTGTCAGAGTCTTTGGCAATGTCTCTGGCTTTGCTTTCACTCAGAAACTGCAAGAAAAAGAAAAAAAAAAAAAAAAAAAAAAAAAAAAAACAACAACAACAACAACAACAACAACAAAATCAATATTTTCTCATGTTAGTGTAAATAAAAATCCCAAACTTATTCGGAGAGACGTGATAATTGCTGTCGTTATATTGCTAATCGAAACAAGATAAGAATTTTGTATTTGTATATTCCTGGTTAGTGATACTGTATAGACAACTATCCTGGAGAATACATTTAGATTCGACCTCAATGAAAAAAAGGTACATCACGCATCTTCACAGGCCGAACTCAAGAACTACGAGATCATTATTTCGAACGAAATACAAGATCAATCATTTGTAAAGGTGGATACACTTAAATTTCAACAGGTTCAACTGAATTCAATATCTTTTAAAAGAAACATAGGTATATATGTGAAAAACTACTGGTCTCAACAAATGTTAAGTTCTATACTCGTAATTGAAAAAGTGTAATAAGTTCAGTAGCGAGAACGTGAAAAGTGAACTCATAAAATTTAAGTTTTGTACCTGGAACAGAAGAAGTGCATGAAGTAAGACGGAAAGAGTGGGTCTAAACTCCATGGTTGATCAGTTCTATGCCTCGAGCTTCGATGATCTGTTTCTAAAATAGATGGAGAGTGAACTTCATGTACCAATAAGAGTTCTTTTCTCTTCTGTCTGTGTCATAATTTGGTCATTCTCTTTAAGTATATATAACTTTGTTTTCGAATTTGTCTTCCCTTTAGTTCTTCTTCTTCTTCTTTTTATTTTATTTTATTTTTTTAAACGTGTTTTATGTACTGATAACGTAAGAAGATAACTGCAGATATTCATCCATAGTACTTGAAATTTAGGACAAGCAACTTATTTTAACATGTTAACATATATTAATAGCACAAATAAATATATATGACCTGTGTATAAAGGTTAAATTGTTTTTAACTTACAATTGAAATGGTTTTTCCTTTTTTTCTTTTTTCTTTTTTCTTTCTCGTTTTCCCGAAAAGCATGTGGTACTATCTTGGAAAAATAAGCCAATGGGAGGAACATGCCAACTTGACAACAAAACTAGCTTGAAACAATAATTTAAGTAGTAATCCAACATTAATTTATGCAATCAAATACAATCAAACAAGTCAGCGCTATGAACAGTACTATTTCTGAAAATCTTTCTTAATTGTCCGAGCACTTGGTCAACTGAACAGTTCAGTGTTAGCTATTGTAATCATGATGCTGATATTTAAAAAGTAAACACAGCCTATAAGTATCTGGCACAGTTTAAGTAATTCATAAAATCACTCAAGAGGACAGTTAATTTTTTTTTTCCGAATTACCTAAATGTATGACTGCTTAAATTAAATATAACTAGCAGATATATAATATATATGTATAATCCATGTATAAAAAGTATAAATCGTATAAAATTTATGTATGTCAATTAAGAGAAGTAAACAGGGAGTCGGGTTAGTTATTTCATATTTGTGTAAAAATCCCTTCTTTTTGGGAGAGAACCTATAGATTACATTTAATGTGAATAGATTAATAATAACTCCAGTAATACACCAGTGGTGGAAGATTTGAAATTGAAAACACCAGTGGTGGAAGATTTGAAATTGAAGAAAATTTATACACAGTACAGACATTAACCATTTGAATTATGCCTAGTTGGTACTAAACGACAAGTTGATTAGCCTGTTCATTAAATTTGGAGCATGGGTTTTTGATGATTTTAGATCATTTAGATTCTTTGTTGCCTTGATCATTTAATATAATTGAGGACAAATTTTCTGAACTTTTCAATTAGATATTGACTATAAGTCTCTCTCTTAGTTACAACTTGTTTGGATGGTGGTTACCTATTTTATTATGTTATTAGTTTAAATATGATGTTCGTTTTGATTGTTACATTAATTTTATTATATCGTATCGTTAAATTCATGTTATGTAACGACGAAAAGTCCTATTTATGTAACGACCGATTTGGTATTATTGTGTCGTTACCTTAGTTATTTTTTCTCAGTCTGTCTTTACTTGTTATCTAATAATCATATTTTATCCTTTATCCCACCTTTTTATGAAAGCTCCACACCGTGCACTACTTTTCTTGTAGGTTTATCCTTCAAATTGTTGATGTCTAACATTATGTAACGACGGGGAATGATACGATATATCCAAACGTTGTATTCATCAAAACAATATAGTA
The DNA here is from genome assembly GCF_029784015.1 of Lycium ferocissimum. Lineage (NCBI taxonomy): Eukaryota > Viridiplantae > Streptophyta > Magnoliopsida > Solanales > Solanaceae > Lycium > Lycium ferocissimum. Next base: position 40,069,462 of record NC_081348.1, read on the forward strand.
TAATACAATACAACACAATACGATACATTATGAAACAATAACTAACAACCATCCAAACAAAGTGTTATAGTGAATAAAATTCCCTTTTTCCGGAGAGATTTCGACTTTTTAATCCAACACATATTATTTTAATTATATGAATTTTTTCTTACAAGAAATATCAACAATAAATAAACAAATACAATAGAACTTTGTAGCCTATAGGGTTTTTTTTCCATTCAAATTATAAGCGGGCATAGGAGATCATTATCTCCCTTTTGCCAAGGCTGATTTCCATAATGGTTTTTATTTTATTTTTGTTGTTAAAATTTCTATATTATAAACCATAAGTTGACTAGACACTCGTATAGTTGTCACAATTTATAATCCATTCACTTATTAATGTTTAGGTTTTGGCACAAATGATAATACACGTATTGTCTTTACAGAGTTAGTAGTACAAGGTGCCAACAGTCGACACGTCGGAGTGCAACAATATAATATGCAATTGGTAATTATCTACTACTGAATGATTCTGAGAGCTGGTAAAATACACATTTCATGCAAGAATATATTTTCCTTTTTTTTTTCAACTTGACTTTCGAGGTCAAATTGGGCGTGATTACAACTGTTTTTAGCAGCACATTCCATTATTTTTGCATTAAAACGCTAAATTAATAAACCACTCGAAGTGTTTAAAATTTTCTAAATTTATATACATTTGTTTCAAAAAAATCGTTTGACAAAATTGTAAATTGACTTTTGAAAAGCCAGGATGGACAAATATTAAAATCAAGAGAAGGCCAATTATGAAGGGGAGAAAAAAGAGATAACAAGTTTTGTTAAAATTCAGAAAATCTTGTTATTATAAAAATATCATCTTCCTCTCGTGGCTGTGTCAAATGGTAAAGTCAACCTAATTGAGAACCACCTAATACATCCATTGGCCTTCTTGAGCCTTCTACACAGCAATTATTCATTTTATTTTAATCTTCTTGTTTTGTCTTTCCAACTAGATGATTAACCCAATATGAATAAAATAGAATTGCCCCAGTTGACCATCATAACCCTTAATTTAGGCCAACTAAAAAATACAGCTTACAATGTTTTTTCTGTTTAGATGCACGTACTCCTATTAACTTAATGTATAACCACTGCACCAAAAGAGGCTTTTAGTGGCAATATATTTTCCTTTTAGCGGCAATAAAACATTTACCAATAATTGGTTAATGCCATTAGATCTAAGGTCGCTAAAGCCTTTAGCGGCATTTATTGTTAGGGCTAAAGTTTGATATTGCCGGTAATAATTGATTCTAGAATATAATTAGCGGCAATTGAGTTATTGCCGCAAATTAATTGCCTCTAAAAGCATATTTTGTTATAGTGAACCAACACTCTGCTTCTTAAATTATAAAATGTAAGAAGAAGAAGAAGAAAAAAAAAAAAAGAAAAAAAAAAGCAATATTAGAAAGGGCGAGAGTGTAGTTTTGAACTTGTACGAGTCGGGAGCCCGGAATTCAAACAAAGGATTTTAAAAAAAAAAAAAAAAACACTATATGCTAAGAAAATATTCCACAACTTATATACATGCAAAACCCCTCATTTCTTCCCAATTTATATATTCTAATTTCAATGAATGGAATCAATCGAACCCCTTGCACTCATCTGCCTCCGCCTGCCGTATGAGTAGTTTTCATAATTTAGTTTTGGAAGGCCATAGGTGGTTAATTAGTTGTCAGCAATCTACCCTTAATGATGCAGAAAAGTCAGAATCTTCGTAAAGCATTTTAATCGTGCGTTCTAATACGGAGTGTTAAGATAGGATATGATGAAGTAGTGTTGATAAAAGTATATGAAATAGAGTTGATAAATCGTATCTTCTTTATCTTTAATTTGTTTTAGCGTTATCACTTTCGAACTAAAGGAAAGAAGGTTAGATTGGGATAAAATTATCTTCTTACATATCTAAATGTTTTCTTGACCTTTCTCCATGCCATCACCACTACATTATACTTATAATTCTAGTACAGCTAGCTGAAGCAGATTTATTAACCATTCTGCGAGTTCATTTAAATTCATTATTTCGATGCGAACTATGAAGCAATTTACTCTAGATTCTGATCATGAATTTGTTTGTATTTGGTAGCAGGGCAAAGGTAGAATCTCATATACAAGTCCGGTCGAATTCAATAACTTTGCTCAAACAGTACATTTGTACTAAGAAATTTATTAAATATGTACATATATATTAAATTTAGAATTCATTTATTAGCATTCAAATTCATAAAGTTGAAATTCTGATTATTAGGTAGGCAGCTTGTTGGTGCTAACTATTAAGCGCTGATGTAATAGTTTATGGTGAGCTTTGAAAATTCTATAAGACAACAATTGAAATCTTAATGAATTGCGTTCTGCGTCAGCAACACTATATTGTAGTCTAAATGAACAAAGTAAAAGTACTAGCCATGAAATGTTGAAGTTACATTTGGACTTTTGATTTGTTCATGGTGTAAACTATTGTAACCGAACAGGTGTACGGCGCAGTGCCATTTCAAAGTTCAAATAGTCTTAAAGCATATGCCAATAGGTCATTAGTGGGTAGATGATAGGGATTTTTGGACGTGTACAAGAAAAGTAGCCCTTACGTCCACCCTCCACTATATCGTGTTTCTCTTTATCTCACATTTTATGTGCTATGACTTTTAATTTGTTTCTCCGGTACACTTTGAGGTAGACAATTTCAAATTCATATCGGAAAGTTTTTTCTTGGGGGTAAAATATCTCTATTAAATGAGATTTTATTGTCAAGATTTGAACTTAAAATCTTGAACTGCCAAATCGATATAAATATTTAGGGGATATGCCAATAGGTCATTAGTGGGTAGATGATAGGGCTTTTTGGACGTGTACAAGAAAAGTAGCCCTTAAGTCCACCCTCCACTATATCGTGTTTCTTTTATCTCACATTTTATGTGCTACGACTTTTAATTTGTGCCTCCGGTACACTTTGAGGTAGACAATTTCAAATTTGTATCGGAAAATTTCTTCTTAGGGGTAAAATATCTCTATTAAATGCAACTTCATTGTCAAGACTTGAACTCAAAATCTCTTATTATGAATAAAAGATTGAACTACCAAATCGTTATAAATATTTAGAGGATCTTGCCCGGTAAAAGCTTCATCTAGCATCAGATCGATGATTTACAAACTTTAGGGTTCGACTAGTTCAAATTCGTATCAGAATGCACTTCCTTAAGGGTAAAGCGTTCTATATTAAATGTGACTTTATTTCAGGGTTCGAACTCGAAATTTCTGATTGAGAATAAAAGATTGAACTATCAGAGCATTATAAACATTACGTCTTGCCTGGGGAAAGGCTACATCTAGTGTTGGATCGATGATTTACACTTTTTGGGATTCGACTAATTCAAATTTGTATTGAAAAGTCCCTCCTTATGGGTAAAACTTTCTCTATTAAATGCCACTCTATTTTCATATTTTTAACCCGAAATTTTTGATTAAGAATAAAAGATATGACTTTTGTTATGTGTTCTACTCTATTTTGCGTTGATGTACATCTCCATAGTTGACTTCAGTCCATGACAACAACCTTGCCTTCTCCACTAAGAAATGAAGATAAGTACAAATCTCTCTCTCTCTATCTCTGGGAATAAACACTAGTACAACTTAAAAAGCAATACCATCGACGAGCATTCAATATTAATGTTCTCTTTTTCTTTGTTGGAGTGTTGACACTATTACAATTAGTGGCGATCTAAAGCAATAGCAGAGAGTAATACTATACATGTTTTCAATTCAGTGCACCTAAACTCAAGTATAGCTCGTAACTATCTATCTTCCGAGACAATAGAATGATTATTTCACAACCTGGAGTATTAATATTTACCTACTCAGATATTATATAGTTAATCAAAATTTTAAAATATATAAATAATATTCTGCTAACTTCAGATTCATTTTCACAAATAAACGACAAGTGTACGTAATTGTACGTTCATATTTAAAATTCTAATCGATTTCTAGTTAATGATTATAATGGTGGGCTAGAGGGTCTAATAAGTCCTTAACAAGAGAATGGAGTGTGATCTGCTAACCACTATGATCTGTGAAATGTCATTTAGGTGAATGATAATTAATATTGGAACATTTTTGCTGTTGAGGCTGTCGCATTTTATTTACTAGTAATGAATAATGACAAATGTCAGAAAAAAGAGAGACAATGGATACAAAATTTTGCTACTTGATCATGATTTTGCTGCTTAAAATATGTTAATATGATTAGGTTCAATCCCTTTGGGACAAGGGACAAAAGGTTAGTGGTTTTGAGTGTTACTCGACCCAAATTAAAGGTATTGGGTACAACAAGCGTGGAGTGGTGCCTAATCTTCAATAGTGGAGCTTTAGTTTATCAATTATCTTCTTCCTAAAAGTCAACTAGAATCTACTGATCTTGATTCCTGTCCTTCGTGTATTTTAATCATTTGTATTGTTCTAGCTTACCACCACTACAGTGCTATTATATACTTTGATCATTTAGTTTTATAACAAGATTCGACATTTAAAAAAAAAAAAAAAAAAGAGAGAAAATTTAGTGGTATACAGACTACAGTGCAAAAAGTGTTTGTTTATAGATCTTGATGTGCTGTCATTTTAACTCCTGGCCTAAATAATTTTATTGCATGACAGTCTATTGGTACTTTTCTCATGTTGATTGGCATAGGGACAGTTTTTCTGGGTCCCAAAAGTTGACCATGATCAATCATGGATATTTGCTCCTTATGATCATGACAAAAATTAAGTTTTAGTTGTTTATGCGTTGAGCCTAATCTTTTCTACTCCAAATAACTCAAATCTTTCTAGAAATATCAATCCTACTCCTAAGGCTTCCTCTTGTGTTTGTTAGGGTGCTAATTTAAGATGGGTTTACTTTGTATTCAATGAAAAAATAATTCCTAAAATAAAAGGATAAAGTGCAAATCGAAAAAGATACATATTAAGGGTGTAAAATGTAAAGAACTCGATTGTATATTATTGGTATTGGCTCTCTTTCACTACCAAAATATAGATTATTCTACCCACCACTAACTAATAACATGAGCTTTCTGGATATTTGACAAGAGTCAAATATTAAGAGATAAAACTTTTTTTTTAAAAAAAAATTGTTTTTTTTATTACATAGGGGGTAGGAGAAGGGGAAATGGGGGAGGGGATTACAACGTGGGGATTCGAACTCTCACCAATAAGGTGAAAGTTCGGGTAGCCAACCAACTGAGCTACTAAATCCCTATAAGAGAGATAAAACTTCAAATTGCAATTTTTCCTTTTTTTGTAGTGTCAAGTGTGTGTTCTTTCAGTACTTTACAATCTGGTCTGGCGCCTAACAATTTGCAAAAGGTAAGGGCATATGAATTATCTTCTGGAATATTATGCCGAACATTACATATATATAAATTTAAGCAACATAATGGAGTATTGGAATTTGACCAAATTGTATCTCCGATATAAAAAACTTGAATAATTATCCTCCTAAGGTTCTAAAAAAGGTGACCATATAATGAAGGTGGCCTTGCATAAGGAGAAAACCCCTAATACTAAAAGAGGAAATCGCTCTTTCCTCTCATATTTTGTTTATTTCTTAATCTCTTTAAATAGAAACTGATCTACAGCAAGGATCAGAAGAACTATCAATCATTTTCCTTTTTGTTTTCTTATTTTTTTTTCCCTCATCATAATTAGTGTATAAATTTTTTCGTCATAATGGACCGTCTATAAATAAGAAGTCAGACAGCAGAAAGTCTACAACATTTGCGAAGCCAAAGAGTGTCAAGTGTGCTTCAACAATATGAGATCTCTCTCTATTTTCTTCCTCCTCTTCTCTCTTACTTTGGTATTTATTCTTCCTTCTTCTACTTTCTCTTCTGTAATAATTTGCAAATTTAATTTCCTTTCACTTAGTTTTTTGCCTTTATTAAATTTAATTATTTATTAACTTTTTTTCAGTTGGGGTATGTAAGTGATGCAAGAAATAATCCAGAAGAATATTGGAAGAGCAAAATGAATGGAGATCCTATGCCTAAAGCACTTAAGGACCTTCTTCATGATCAATACCAAGATTTTCCTACAGAAAATAATAAAAGGGACAAATTTCTTCGAGATTTTGATATGAGGGCTAATATCATTATTTATCATAACGATGTTGATATATATCCCAAGAGACCCAGGCCTACTACTAAAGATGATAATGTTTCAGAAACCAAAGAAGCAGAAAGGAGACAACCTGTAGATCCATGAAATTAATTATGGTTATGTCACTTTTATTTTCCCTTTTTTTTTTAATGGGTATTTTCTTATTTAGTTAATAGCATTAAACTTCGTGTTGACTAATCAGTTGTGTCTAGTTGGTATTTGTAATTATACGGTTATTTCTTATGATGATGGTTTTGAATGTTAAGACAAAAAAGTTATTACATGTTAAGGAGTCGATAAAAGAACATACATATAGATCATCCCAAAAAATTATTCCATGCAATTAATTTTTTTCCAGCATCGTCGCAGAAATTATTTCGATGACTAAGTTAATGCAAAAAAGAGCGTTCCCTGGGACTGTTTGATGGCAAAAGATCTCAACTCAAATCAGTGTGTTACGGGTTTGAATGTTTTTTTTTTTTTTTTTTAATAATTATGGTGTTGGTCGGGATATTTGTGTACGACTCAACTAATTTTATGAGATAGTTGCTAGTTGCTACCTCCTATCAGCACAGATGTCGAGTAAATCTATCCCTCAAGCTTAGATAGATGCGAAAAAATCACCTACTAATATTTGTATCTCTCCTAAAATTTAAACATAATACCTTATGGTTCTTGTTCGGTCCCTATTATTAACAATATTTGAAGGAACTACTGCAAAAATGCGTAACTTTTTATACAGGACAATTTTTTTTAATTGAATTAATGAATAATCAGATTTGAAATTTACGAGTTGAATCTGACAACCGGTGCCCTAATTGTACAGCAGGCATCAATTTGATTAAAATATACAGTTGACTTCCTATTGTCTTTAAGCCTTTTTTTTTCTTTTCCAACGTCTTTAAGCCTTCACTGTGGCTTTTCATGTATTAAGAAAAGGGATCAATCTAATTTAATGACAACAGGACCAATCGCAAGGCCGGCTTTAGGGTACAGCCCGCCCCCAAATTTACGGGCTCCCATTTTTTTTTATCAATAATAAACTAAACAGGTTAATTATTTTGGAGAATAATGAGTATCCCTTTAAGTTGAAAATTAAATTTTTAGATATAAAAGGAAAAAAAAAACGATGTGTGACTAATTGAAGTGACAATTTGAGGTAGGGGTGAACATAGTACGGTATATATCGATTACCATACCGAAATCGAATTTTTTTATACCGTGATTTTGGTATTATGGTATTTGGTATGTATTTTTAAAAAATTTGGTATTCGGTCCGGTATTTGGTATTTATAAAAAATATACCGAAATACCGAATATCATACCGAAGTATATAGTTATATATACAATTCATATATATTAGTATTGATATACTAACAACTATGTAATCTAGTATTAGTACAAAATTAATTGTTTAGATGTTGGAATTTTGACTAATTAAACTTGATTGAAATGCCCTTTTTGTCTAATTGATTTACGAAGGGGATTGCTTGTGCTTTCTTATGAATATTTTACATGTGTAAGGTGTTAGCACGATATTAATTATTGAGACATTTCTTAAATAGCCGAAGTGATAATTCTCAATTATATGAGTATATATAAGTCGAAATCGAACAAACTATGGTTACCGATTTACCGTACCGTAAAATACCGAAACCGAACTTCAAAATACCGAACCATACTGAATTAATTTGGTATGGTAACGATATAGTATTTTTAAGTACCGAGAACTGAAATTACCATACTGAAGTTTCTAATACCGTACCATGCCCACCCCTAATTTGAGGTAGGGATCTAGTAGCTCAATTGGTTGCTACCTGAATTTTCACTTTGTTGGTGAGGGTTTGAATTCCCACGTTGTAATCCTTCTCCCCTATTTTCCCTTCCCCTATCCCTATGTAATAAAACAATTTTTTTTTTTTAAAGTGACAATTTGAGTAAAATTTGATAAATATGAATCACTCTTCCAAACCTTTTATGTGTAAAAATTTGGTAAAGAAGAATCACTCTTTCAAACTTTCTACGTATGAATAAAAATCTGATATGTGAAATTATTTTATTCCATTTCTTACCTTATTTTTATCAGAATACATTTAGAGTAGTAAATTATATTTTAACATTATTCACTCTCTACTTGCTAATCAAGAGTCTATATCTCACATGACATTACGCACTTCTATATTCTCTTTCTTGCCTTTTCCAAGTTCAAGTATGATAAGTTATAGTATTATTTTCTGAAAAATCATAACTTAAAAATACTATATTGATAAAATATATATAGTGCACTCTTTTTCTTATTTTTTCCTCGCGTTTCAAGCATTGCGAAGAGTTACTGAAGCACCACATAAATATTTAGCAATATCATCAATTTTAACATTACGCACTTTTATATTCTCTTTCTTGCCTTTTCCGAGTTCAAGTATGATAAGTTATAGTATTATTTTCTGAAAAATCATAACTTAAAAGTACTATATTGATAAAATATATATAGTGCGCTCTTTTTTCTATTTTTTTCTCTCGTTTCAAGCATTGCGAAGAGTTACTGAAGCACCAAATAAATATTTAGCAATATCATCAATTTAACATTACGCACTTCTATATTCGCTTTTTTGCTTTTTTCGAGTTCAAGTATGATAAGTTATAGTATTATTTTCTGAAAAATCAGAACTTAAGTGCACTCTTTTTTCTATTTTTTCCTCGCGTTTCAAGCATAGTGAAGAGTTGCTGAAGCATCAAATAAATATTTAGCAATATCATCAATTTTAATATTACGCATTTCTATATTCTCTTTCTTGTCTTTTCTGAGTTCAAGTATGATAAGTTATACTATTATTTTCTGAAAAACCATAACTTAAAAGTACTATATTGATAAAATATATATAGTCCCTCTTTTTTCTATTTTTTCCTCGCGTTTCAAGCATTGCGAAGAGTTACTGAAGCAGCAAATAAATATTTAGCAATATCATCAATTTTTTGGATCATTCTATTATTCTAATTTTTCAACTTTTATTTTTATCACATATTTGTTATGTTTGTTATTTTCACTTTATAATTATATATTATATTTTCAAAATTTATTATAATTTAAATATGTCTATAGTATGAATCCGGTTATCCAAAAAATTATAAATTAAAACTATAATACAACCTGTAAAAGGTTACTGCTGAAATCGATTATAAAAGGTTAAAAAAAAAAAAATTGGATTTCAGAATGTTAGGAAAATAGATTTCAAATGCTCTAGCATTTATAGCCTGTTTGGCCAAGCTTATTTTTCCCCAAAAATACTTATTTTTTTTATTAAGTGCTTATTTTTAAAGGGTGAGGTGTTTGACCAAGTTTTTGGGAGAAAATAAGTGCTTTAGGGGAGCAGCAGAAGCAGTTTTTTAGAAGCTAAAAAAAATAGTTTTTCCCCAAAAACACTTATTTGAAAAACACTTTTGAGAAAAATACACTTAGAAGCACTTTTAAAAGTTTGGCCAAACACTAATTGTTGCTCAAAAGTGTTTTTAAAATTAATTTGGCCAAACACAAACTGCTTTTTGGCAAGTACTTTTTTGAAAAACACTTTTGCAAAAAATATTTTTCAAAATAAGCTAAGCTTGACCAAACAGGCTATTAGTCGTTTTAAACAAAATATAAGGTCTCATTAGTATTTGCTTTAGGCCACAAATATGCTTGAGCGCCCCCCCCCCCCCCCCCCCCCCGCCCCAAAACAAAACTTCCCCCCCCCACCCCGGCCAATTGCAAAACAATAGAATAGAATAAATTAATAAATAAACTTTACTAACACCAGATTAACTTTTAGATCACACTTCGAGTTACTAGCTACATTACGAGTGATTTTAACATGTTATAGCTGGTTAATTATCATTTTTATCATGTAATTAATTAATGATTATCGTGAGGTTTACATGTAATTAGTTTTCAAGTGACCTGATCGTGTAAATATTTTTTATACCATCAATGCATATATAGAACTTAAACCTATACCAATAAAATAAAGAACAAAAATAGTGTAATGAAATTTTTACTTTATAAAAATTGGTTTGACGCTGGTACAACAAGATTTTTTTCTAATAATAAGGATGTTTATCATAAGAGAATTAAGCGTCCTTTTTTGCCCTTCCATTCTGTTCTTACGGTAGTTGGGTCGGAATCCGTGTGATGGTTTCGAAAACTAGCCTAGGAAACATATATCTATGCTATTTTTTTCCAATGCAGAAATAACAAAAGCATGAGGAGCAAAATATGTCATTAGGCTCCAAAAATATCTAGATTAATTACGTTCATTCTTTGCCATCAGATCGGCAACTCTATTAACATCTTTAAACACATGCTTGAATGGCGGGTTTCCAGCTCTAACCCGTAGGCATCTGCAATAATCAATCATGTTACAATAAAGACAATTATTGTTAGACAACATGTTAATGAGATCCTTATGATATAATCTGCTTGGATTACTAGAGGAAGAAAGGATTTTCTTTTTTCAACAAAAGTTTTAATCCATAAAATTGTGCTAAGGCTTCCCGTATGTAAGTTTTAGTCCTCCTTTTCCTGGATTTCCCGTGTATGAGCAGTCCGTGTTTAGTTTGTGGGGGAAATGAGTAAAGGAAAGACAACAAGGAGAAATAGTATATAGTATACTAATGAATATAAACTAGTATGCCAATAATATATAATTGTATAAAATATTACTCCCTGTGTCCTAAAATAAGTGTCATCTTTGCAAAATAAATTGTCGAAAATAAGTGTCATCGTAGGATTCAAGACAAAAATTGACAAGTGTTTTTAACTATGCCCTTAGCATTAAAGAGTAGTCATCTTTAATATTGCTCAATTCTAAAATAAAAAACTAATAATTAAAAAAAAATCTAATAAATGGCGTAGTTTGACTAAACTCCATATTGTATTTATTGATTTCTTAATGGGCGTGATTTTGCTAATGTGACACTTATTTTGGGACGGAGGGAGTACTAACAGTACTGTACCAAATTACGAACTAATGTAGTTTTGGAAATACTTTTACAATGTGTTCATTACTTTAATTTAATATTCCACAAAAGTAATCAATTTTTACTGTTAATGTAATATACGACTTAAGTAGTAGTTTTATTCATAAAAGTGTACCTTATAATAGGGGTGGGCATGGTATGGTGGATATCGATTACCATACTGACATCAAAAAATTTTATACCGCGGTTTCGGTATTACGGTATTTGGTATGCATTTTTAAAACGTTTGATATTCGGTACGGTATTCGTTATTCATAAAGAAAATACCAAAATACCGAAGTATATAATTATACAATTGATATATCTTAGTATTATAATACTAACAAATATATAAACTAGTATTATTAGAAAACTAATTGTTTAAACATTTGAACTTTTACTACTCTATCTTTTGAACTTTTATTACTCTATCTTGATTTAAATGTCTTTTTTTGTGTAATTGATTTACGAAGGGGATTGCTTGTACTTTCTTTTAATATTTTACATGTGTAAGGTGTTTAGTACATATAATTGAGACGTTTCTTAAGTAACGGAAGTCATAATTCTCCATGATATGAGTATATGTAAGTCGAAGTCGGACAAACTATGGTACCGATTTATCGTACCGTAAAATACCGAAATCGAACGTTAAAATACCGAACCATACCAAATTAATGGTATAGTATGGTAATGGTATAGTATTTTTAGAAACCGAAAACTGAAATTAACATACTGAAGTTTCAAAAACCGTACCATGCCCACCCCTACCTTATAATACAGGAAGTAGTAATTAAAAAAAGGACCCGTTTTATTGGATTCAAAACCTATTCACTTAAGGAAAAAGGGGAACCCAATAGTTAACAATTTAGGTTTTTCACCGCCCACACTTCAATATGTATACACAAACTTAGCAAATTCGATCAAAGCAACAATTATCCGAGCGATCGCAATGGCGGACAACGTCGAATTTCGGGTGTACAATACCATGTCAAAGCAGAAAGAAGCATTCAAATCAAAGGAACCAGGGAAGGTTAAAATGTACGGGTGTGGCGTTACACCTTACGATTTTAGTCGCATGGGACATGCCCGGGCCTATGTCGCATTCGACATTATCTATAGGTACCTAAAATACTTGAAATATGACGTTGTTTACGTGCGCAATTTCACTGATGTTGATGACAATATAATCCGTCGTGCTAAAGAGCTTGGAGAAGTTGATGATCCGATTGCTCTAAGATCGAGATTCAGCCAAGAGTTTTTAAAAGACATGGATGATCTCCAGTGCCTTCCGCCAACTCATCAGCCACGTGTTACAAAGCATATGGAGAAGAAATATGCAATAATCAATCACGTTACAATAAAGACAACTATTGTTAGATAACATGTTAATGAGATGCTTATGATATAATTTGTTTGCATCAGTAGAGGAAGAAAGGATTTTCTTTTTTCAACAAAAGTTTTAATCCATAAAATTGTGCTAAGGCTTCCGTATGTAAGTTTTAGTTCTTCTTTTCCTGGATTTCCCATGTATGAGCAGTCGGTTTTTAGTTTGTGGGGGAAATGAGTAAAGGAAATACAACAAGGAGACAATAATATAGTATATAGTACACTAATGAATATAAACTGGTATGCCAATAATATGTAGTTGTATAAAATATTACTCGCTGTATCCTAAAATAAGTCTCACATTAGCAAAATAAATTGTCGAAAACAAGTGTCATCGTAGGAATTCAAAACAAAAATGGCAAGTCTTTTTAACTATGTCCTTAGCATTAAAGAGCAGTCATCTTTAATATTAAAAAAAAAAAATCTAATAAATAGTGTATGACTAAACTCCATATTGTATTTATTGGTTTCTTAATGGGTTGATTTTTGCTAATGTGAAACTTATTTTGGGACGGAGGGAGTACTAACAGTACTGTACCAAATTACCAACTAATGTAGTTTTGGAAATACTTTTACAATGTGTTCATTACTTTAATTTAACATTCCACAAAAGTAATCAATTTTTACTGTTAATGTAATAGACGATTTAAGTAGTATAGTTTTATTCATAAAAGTGTACCTTATAATACGGGAAGTAGTAATTAACTTACCAATAATATAACAGCTTAAAAGAGGACCGTTTTATTGGATTCAAAACCTATTCGCTTAAGGAAAAAGGGGGAAACCCAATAGCTATAGAATTCACCGCCCACACTTCAATATATATACACAAACTTTAGCAAATTCGATCAAAGCAGCAATTTTCCGAGCATCGCAATGGCGGACAACGTGGAATTTCGGGTGTACATACAATGTCAAAGCGGAAAGAAGTATTCAAATCAAAGGAACCAAGGAAGGTTAAAATGTACGGGTGTGGCGTTACACCTTACGATTTTAGTCACATGGGACATGCTCGTGCCTATGTAGCATTCGCCATTCTCTACAGGTACCTAAAATACTTGAAATATGATGTTGTTTACGTGCGCAATTTCACTGATATTGAGGACAATATAATCCGTTGCTAAAGAGCTTGGAGAAGTTGATGATCCGATTGCACTAAGTTCGCGATTCAGCCAAGAGTTTTTAAAAGACATGGATGATCTCCAGTGCCTTCCGCCAACTCATCAGCCACGTGTTACAAAGCATATGGAGAAGATTAAGGATATGATTGCTAAAATAATTTATAATGTACGTGCATACACAGTTGAGGGAGATGTTTTTTTTTTCTGTCGATAGTTTTCCGGAATATGGTCGTGCATTATCTGGTGGACGTAAATTAGAAGATAATATTGCTGGAAAACGAGTTATAGTTGATTCAAGAAAGCGAAATCCTGCTGGCTTCGCCTTATGGAAGGCTGCAAAGCCTGGTGAACAGAGGTGGACCAGGATTTTAAGACGGCTGAGGCACTATTATCTTAACATAAACGCCAACAAAATTTTTAATGACGACTGAGGGATAATACTGTGCCGGACCGGTCACTATAGGTCAAATATGTGTATAAATAAAATTTAACACAGTGAACCAAATGAAAGAAATAGCTCAGTGGCCAAGGTTGTGCAACATGTGGTGACAGTACAGGTTCGAATCTGGGCGAGCTCATTTAACGCTTATTGTTTTCCTAAAAATAGGCTCAAAAAATAATTAAAAGTGACATTCGGGTTCGATCCGGGGTGACATGTAAGGGAAGCAGCAGTTGCAACCAACGTGCCCCAAAGACACTTTCGTTTGTTAGAGTGCACAATTAAATATATATTAATTTCTCAACGTATATACACATATATATACATAATTTTTTCCGATGTGCACTGCCACCCTTCCATGTAGGTCCGCCTCTGCTGGTGAACCAAGTTGGGAGAACCCATGGGGTCCTGGAAGACCAGGTTGGCATATGGAATACAGTGCAATGAGTGAGCAATATCGCTGCTAACCCTGAGAGTAATGTTAGCTGCTGGATGCATAATGGTTTTGTTAATAAAGATGGTGAGAAGATGTCGAAATCTTTAGGGAACTTCTTTACTATACGTGAGGTTACTCGATTGTACCATCCCCTTGCATTGAGTTACTTCTTGTTGGGGACGCACTACCGCTCTCCTGTTAATTACTCAGTGTCAGAGATAGAAATTGCTTCAGAATCTGTGTTCTATATTTATCAAAACTTACATGATTGTGAAGAAGCCTTATTGTCATCAAAAGTACTAGAAGGGGTGCCTGCACCTGTTATCCCTCAGGCCCAGATATGCATTGACAAGCTGCGTAATGAGTTGGAAATAAAACTTGCTGATGATTTGCATACGCCCTCAATTTTAAAATATGCTCTTCAGAAAGCCCTCAAACTTATGAATACTTATTTGAAAAGCGAACAACAATTATCTGTTGTTTTGTCCCTAACTGAACTCGCCAAAGAAGTGAAGGCAGTGCTGGATGTCCTTGGTTTGCTAGCTGCTGGTTCAACTTGTGCTGAGGTTTTGCAACAGTTGAAGGAGAGCTCATTAAAAAGAGCTGAGTTGACCGAATAAGATATCCTGCATGCGATATAGGAAAGAGTGCTAGCTAGGAAAAATAGGGAGTACGCAAGAAGCGATCAAATTAGAAGGGATCTAGAGGCCAAGGGAATTGCTTTGATGGATAGAGGAGCAGAAACAGTTTGGAAGCCTTGTGTAAGACCTGGTCCTGGACAATGATATTCCCTATAGTTATCTGTTTTTTTTTTTTTTACCCTTTATACTTCTCTCTAGCTTATTGAACTTTTGTGCATCACTTGCTCGTGAATCACTTTACTCGTGTTGATACTGAATTGACTAGTACTTGAAGCCATAATGAAGTCTTCGCTACACTATCCTTTCATTAGTTTCTTACCCTTTTGTACTTTCTTATTTGAACATCAAATAAATCATTAATTAGTTTGCACGCTCGTTTATTCATGCCAAATGTGGTTTTAGAGAGTTAAAAATCTTGCATTTTCGACTTTGTATCACTTAATGTTTCGTATGTGCTCAAAACTGAAAAAGTTTGAACTTCTTTTCTCCTTTTAGATAGATGCATGTTGAATTGTTGATGTTCCTTTAAAAGCCAACATCTCTGCATAATTTGTATTAGAGTTTGTTAAACTCTTCTCTAAATTCTTTTATGATATCCCTTTTCTGCTACAGCTTTATTCTGCCCTTGACTATTGTACATGGTCCAACTCATCAAAAGAAGTATTGTACAGGTATAAATTTTAAAGTGCTGTACTTGAATTGGAATCGATAATAGGATAGAGTTATAATCATGTTTCTTGACATCATGATGTCTATTAGTACAGTGTTATCTTTTTGCATTTACTAACAGGTATTTTTATGTACCCAATCTGCACTTTTGAGTTTGCGAACTGTGTTTTGTGAAAACTCAAAATTTACGGACAACAGACCAAGTTTTAGCTTTCATTTCCAGAAAATCTTGTTGTTTTATTAAGATCCCGCTACTGGAAAGAAATCCTTGTCTCTCCCTTTATAGTTGGTGCTTCACATTCTCTCAATATACGTTCCGTCACTTTAGCTTGTAGAGAGTTTTGAGAGAACGAGAACCATTGAAGAAAAGTATTGAAGCTGTCGAAATCTTGTCTGAGTTCTTTTATGATTATCCTTTCTTTGTAATAGCTTTGTTCCGCCTGTTAATAGAAGGTTATCTGTTAAATTGTGTTTTATAGCTCATCACTTCTGGATCTGAATCCAAAAATCCACATGTAACTTAAATTTTGGACGCATTGCAAGGTAAGATTATAATTTCTTCGGTTGAATGCTACTATCTGTGTGTTGGTTACACCCCCAACTATGCTTTGAAAATCAAACTCCCCCCTCAACTTTGAACAATATACATTCTTCCCCCTTATCCTAATTGACTTTTTTCAATGCCTATTTTACCCTTACATTATCAACTTTTAGTCTCTTTTTTTTTCACTTCTTTAAAATCATGATATTTTTCTTTTTTTTTTTTTTAAATTTATGTAACAAATTTCTTATAAAAAATAAATATTATTTTCTAGACAAAGAAAACGTGAGAAATACTAACTGAGTATACAAGTTAATGATGTTCTATAATAAAATAAATTAGCAGGATAAAGAAAAAAAATTTATTAAAAATAATCAATACTTTAATATTTATTTATACAAGTGAAAAATAGCAGGTCATAATAACTTTATAAATATAATTTCTATGCAGGTAATGCAAAAAACAATTATAAAATACAGACAAATTTTAAAAATGACTTATTTATACTGTAAATGAATTTTATTATAATTTAATAAATATTCCATTAGTGACAGCCAAAACTTGTTTATTTAGATAAACAATAGAGAATAACAGAGAAGTGAAACTTAAATACACACATGCATGTACATGCTTATATACATACTTACTGCATATAATATTGAAATAACAATCATAAAAAATAGCATTAAAGTTTGTTACAAATTCATAAAAGTATTATTCTACGTATAATGTTAATGAACTTAAATAATAATCGAAATATACCTATATTAAAAAAAAAATTATTATATATCTATACTATATTAAAAGCATGAACTCCTAAATTTAAAAGTTAAATTACATATTTACCCTTCCTAAAAACCTAATTAGAATTACCTAACTAAACTACTTAAATTAAACCTAACAGCCGTATGGAACCAAAAAAAAAAAAAACAACAAGAGAAGCCACGCTTCAAAAGAAACGAAGGAAACCAAATGCTTCAGAGAAATCAAAAAAGCCAACGGTTAAGCCTTGAACTGTGGGGCCGAATGATCCCTCATGAACAGCCCTAAGCGAATGCTTCATACTCCATCAATAATCAGGCAACTATTTTACGGGTATGGTGATTTTTGTTTCCGGTTGCTGCAAGATTTACTCCTTTCACATGTATTCAAAAATAAGTCCCTATACATTTTGTTATTTGTACCGATAATATATAGCATTGATTTTACGGCGACAATATATAACACTACTATCACAGTGAATCCTATATTTGGTTATTGATTTTTTCCCTGCAATTTTTTTTGACAGACTTGTGTTATTGGTTTATTTCTTTTTACATTTCAAGATCGAAAGCTTCTTGTGGTGTTATGTGTGGGTGTTACATCATATATATTGGTTGTTGGCTGAGGCAGTATTTCCGGGGTTTGCTCTTCATTTTTTCTTCAAACACGCTTGAGAATTTTATTTTAGTTGAATGTTAGCATGTATCTAAACCCCACTTGTGGAATTACCTGGGTATGTTGTTGTCATTGTTGTTAGCGTGTAACTATGCTTGAAACAAGTTTTTGGGCACACACTATGTGTATACGTTGGTGAATGTTGCTTCTTTATTTTTGAGGACTGGTTTAATCAATTTTAGCCTGATGTTTAATTTTGCTACTCCATATGTTAAAGATTATTGGATATCTGTTCTGTGTGTATTTTACATTATGATATTAGATTTTAATGAGGTATTAATGAGAATGGGTGCTCCATTTCTCCTCCTATAGATAGCTTGAGAGATTTTCAATTGATTGTTTATTTTTTGCTACTATACATTTTGTTAACAGATAGCAAAGTCACAAATGAAGCACCTACTTTAGTGAAGAAAGACACATTTAAAGAAAAGACAAAAATTAGTTTATATACAGTTTTTTCCTTAAAAGCCAAACAACAATTGATGAATAGACTAAAAATTAAAAAATTTACAATCAGGTAGATTAGTTATTATTTAGTGTGTGAGTACATGAGCAATAATGGATCGTTTTATAGTCAGATGTGTTAGCATCATTTTTTTTTAAAAATAATTCGGCTCCTTCAGTTGACATCCTGTATATGAGGGATGTTTTACTTGGTAGTGAAGTTATTGCATAGTTTAAGTTAATCGTTTGTTTGCAGAGTTCAGTATTTTTCAAAGGCGAACTTTTGCAGTTTGGTGTCTGTTTGGAGCAAACTTTCATTTGAAAATTGACATTTTTTTCCTGACAGATTTGATATTGTATTCAATATTAACTTATTTTGGATTATTCTAACATGTTAGCTGAATTACGCATCACATTGGTAATACTTCTTACTTTACTAATTGATTTCCAAAAAAAAAAAAAAAAAAAAAAAAACCATTAACTAGAAAGCTTGTTTGGACAAGCTTAGAAAACCTACTTATTAAGCTATAAAGATTTAATTGAAATTTTTGGACTTTTGTTCTTATTTTATGATATTCATCGACAGGTACAAACATAGTCCTTAAGGCAAATGAGGCTGAGACTTTCTGCTAAGTTATCTTTTTAAAATTGGTAATGAAGACGGTTGTTGACAGTGTCCATTATTGTTATTTGTAGGCAACACTTGATTCAAAGGTACGGCGTTGTATTTATCGCTTCAACTGAGGAGTTCAACCAATTCATTCAGATTTCAAAGTAAGTGCATTGCCAAATCAAGTTCATGCTTTTGTTAATATCTTTTGTTAAGCCTTGACAGTATTAAAATCTTGTTTTCTAATTTATTATTAGTACTTGCTCCAGTTGTCTCATTAGAAATTTTTAATTTTATTTGATAAAAGTACTTATTTTGTTTGTGATTTAGTAAGATTTGAGAAAACAAAATTTGGGAAGAGAATGGAAGTAAAGGTCATAGTAAAAAGGATTTACGTGTTGAATGGCTTGTATCTGCTTTGAAATTACTTGACGTCGTTTCATAAATAAAAAATATTTTTGTTTTGTTAAAGTTAAATTTCTACTTTTGTTTCTTGGGAGAATTAAGTTATAACAACAATCACTTGATATTTATCATTAAATATATTCTCATACTTTTCAGATGCTGGCATGTTAATAATAGTAACATTACGTATTGGAGAACGATGGACTAGGTGCAGAGAGACAATAGTTACAATTGATGGGTATGTTAAAGTTAACTTTAAATTCTCGACTAGTTTATTTAACTTATACAATTTGTAATTCTAAAGATATTGATTGGCAACACCTACAATATTAGAATCTATGATTGCTCGTGTTGTATTGACCGCTTCACTTGCGGTATGAGTTCAACCAATTCATCCAATTTTTAAAGTAAGTACGTTTCAAAATTAAGTTTCCGACTTTTGTTAACATTGTTGAGCCTTGCAAGTTTGAGAGTCTCGCTTCTTAATTTATAGATAATTTCTCCAATTGTCTCATTAAAAAATATTATTTAGTAGTACTTATATGGTTTGAGATTTGGCAAGATTTGCAAAAAATAAAATTAAAGGTTATTGTGAAAAAGGATCATATGTTTAATGTCTTGTTTTTCTTTTGAAATTCATGACCGCAGTTTTTTAAATAAAGATAGTGATATGACTTTTATTTTTTTGAAAAAGTTAGTTTTCCACATGGGTTTCTTGGGTAAATTAAGCTATAACAACAATTACTTGATGTTTTCACTAATTTTAAACTCATATGTTTACAAGTTAGTAACAAAACATCACTTATTTGAGAAGGACGGAGCAGGTGAAAAGATATAATACTTACAAATGATAGGTAAGTTACAATTAATATAAATTTTCATGTACTATATCATTCGATCAGTTCATGTACTTTATGTTGGATGTATGATCATACAACTGTTACTTTATTCATAGATTTTACTTAAAAGAATGGTGAATGTTTTGAAATATGATAAACCAATACTTGGCTTTTGTTATGTTAGTATCTCAATCTACTACCAAGAATGTGTTCATCTAAAAAATTTAACTTTCCCCCCTTAAAATTGATGGATATCCTTTCCATTTTTTCTGTAAATAATTTCTTATACATTTAATTAGTTTTGCAATTACGATAAACAAAATACAGGGGTAAACAACACCTCATGTTGGGTTGTATCTACTACTCATAGTTTCTCACGTGATCAACTATGATACACATTCAAGAGGTATATCAATGTTGACAACAAGAGTCTTAGTTAGGAGAGAACAACTGAAATAGATGAAAGGAATATATACTAGAAATATCACCTATAAGGAAGTATTAGGTGAGGTATTTTTTTTTACCTACAAATCAAAATAAGTAACGAAGTTTCACATTTATCTAATTAATTTTTGATTGTTCATCTTTTTAGATTTAGACGACACCCAATTATCTTGACCTTGACAAACAAGTCACTACACACACTTATCATTCACAGAAACTTGTATTTATACTTTCATTTAATTACATATTATATATGACTTGACATATACGTGCAACGCATGTGCCGAGAAAACTAGTAATATAAAAATGTATTACATAAATGGAGGATTGAAAAAAACAAGGGTGAAATAGTCATTGTATAGGATAAAGGGGGGAGAATGTCTATTGTTCAAAGTTGAAGAGGGAGTCTGATTTCTAAAGCAAAGTTTAACATCCAGTAATTTTACTTTGAATTGGACTTGAACTGGAATCGAAATATGAAAGAAGCTATATTCTTGGTGGTGTCTTTACATAATGCTGTCTGTTAGTACAATATTTTCTTCTTGCATTTAGCAACAGGTTCTTTTAATGTTTCTAATCCGTACTTACCAAAAAAAATGTGTCTAATCCGCACTTTTAAGCTGTAATCTTTGTTCTGTGAACTCTATATATTATGATTACAGTTTACAAATCAGGTGTGGGAGTTCCATTACCAGAAAATCTCATTGTTTTATTAAGATCACACAACTGGAAAGAAAGCTAGATAAAAGTACACTGAAAAAACAGAAAAAAGATACATGCAAATACTAGCACACATATAAGCAATAACAGATAAGGCACTAAAGAAGTAAAGAAGTAAAAACTACTGCCAACATGGTGCTACTGCTCCTTCAAAGCGCTTGTACAGTGGCAATTTTTGGAACCCACACTAGATTATCTGATGGAAAAAAGTGACAGATAGGTGACATTCCTGGTAATATACCGAGCACTTGGAAAGATACATGAGATGGACTCCATTCAGAGGTATCCAAATGACAAACAGCAATTGCTTCCACTTTATCACCATTTTCACCACCTAATGAAACCTTGAACACCTTGCTTTTGCTAATTGTGTAATGACAGTAGAACACCGCATAAGCGTAAGGCATGGTATGACATGCCACCATTTTTGGAGCTGCAACTTCTAGTGGAGCATCTAAAATAATATACTTTTGAAGCAGTGGAGTTGAGTTTGATAAATGAGTTGTGGACAGAGCTTTGAATTGGGTTTTTTCTCCCATGATTCCTTGAACAAAATCAAGCATTGCCTCGGAGGATGAGGCACAGTACTTTGTCTCTCCCTTTATAGGTGGAACTTCACATTCTCTCAGTGTATCTTCAATAGCTTTAGCTTGTGGAGAGTTTTTAGAGAATGAGAAACGTTGAAGAAGGTTTGGTAGTTCCTTTAGTGAAAATGGAATGGAATCGGCTTCTTCTCTGGGCAAGAAACTTGGAGAAGAAGAAAGATCCCTTCTTGGGAAAGAAACAGTTATTGCTTTTCCTATCCTTAGATCATCCATAAGGAAGAAAACTCTTAGAGAAGGATCTACATGATCCATATGGGATGATGGATGGATATGTGTCTTCTCTGTTTTTCCTTGCTGATGCTTATTTTCTCCTCGTTTCTCAAGAATCCTAAGATGGGAATTCTCTTTTTTTGCTTGCCGATGCATCTTTTCTCCTTGTTTGCCGTAAATCCGGAAATAGGAATTCTCTGTTTTTGCTTGCTGGTGAATTTTTTCTCCTTGTTTGTCACTCTCTTCTTGTCTAGTTTGCTTAGTATTTTCTCCTCGGTTATTGTATATCCAAGAATAATTATCGACATTCTCTTTCTTGCTTTTGTGATTGCTCAGCTGAATATTTTCACCCAGGTATATCCAGAAATAAGTGTCATCCTTGTTTTCAAGATTCTTGTTATTTGATGATGGATGAACTTGGGCATTCTCTTTTACTGCTCTGTGATAATCTTTTTCTCCTTGGTTATCATAAATCCAAAAATAGATATCATTAGTCTTCTGGACAACTTCATCAGCAACTGGAAAGTTCAATCTTTTTCCCTGCAGGTTTCCTTCAGCCACTTTCCTAGCTTCTGTTCCATTAACAACCTGCCATATGAGGTAAGCAACATATATAAATGGCCTTAATTTAAATCAGAGTTTGTATAAGTATTACCAATTTTGAACAAACACTACTACTACTCTACTAGTAGTATTTAAGACTGAGGAGAAAAGAGTGAAAATTACCAGCAGAATTAGGAGATTCAGGGAGATAACACAAAAACCAAGCTTAAGATCCATTATTGTTCTGTTGAGTAAAAACTTTCCTGAGGTAGATAAATAGTAGAGATGTAAACTGACCAGAAAATAAAAAAAAATAAAAAGCGAGAAAAGAATGCAAATAATTGGAAATCAAAATACCACTGTTTATTTATCTGATTGGAAATAATGCAGTTGCATACTTTAGTCTATCCTTGTTAAAATACCACTGTTTTGTAGATGGACTGTTGTGGCAACTTGCTATTTGGTACTATTACAGTTTATATTTTATACTACACTCAATTATCAAGAACGTCAATATCTTGGAAACATAATGTATCTATCATTATCTGCACAAATAATTAAGAATCAATTATTTTATTCTAACCATATCGCGAATCACGTGAAGGACGTATTTGCCTCAGCCTATGCGTGAGGGGTTATTCCGAAAGGACAGAATGTAAGCCCCGCAAATATTTGATGGTTGTTATGAAATATAGAATGGATGTCCACTACACAAATATTGATGGTTCTTCCATTATCTCATATATTGAATGCATATGTAGCACTATAAATAGAGGCATAAGTTTTCATATGTAATTGACTTGAACAACACTTGAAACATATTGGGATGAATAAGAGAAACTCTCAATCTCTTTATTGTTCTTGCTTCATCTTTTTATATTGTCTTAACTCTTTTAGAATGATTTTTACAATACGTATCGACGAAAACTCTTTGTCAAGAGAGATGATATCGGGAAGGCTTAGTGCGTATGGTAATTGGTAAGACAAATACATAAACATTCAATTCGTATATTAACATGATCATCAGGTTTGTTTCAAACATACTATTATGCTCTCTTGCATAATGATAAGTTTGTGTCCCTATTGGTGCCTCCTACCTCTATTTGTCAAAACCATTCTGTGTCTTCGTTTCAAATGTGCAAGGTGATTTTAGCCTTCTGCTTTTCCTTGGTTTAAATATTGAACAATCAAAAATATGTAATAGTTGTTTTTTTTTTTTTCAAATCCAAAAAGCTCTTCTTACTTAGAATAGGTCGTCGATTCAGCAAATCCCCGTTTTTACAATTTACAAAAGAGACGGTTTCTTTTTTTTTAGGAAAACTTAATTTTGTTTATAAAAGAAAATTAATATCAATAGCTTGCATTCGCAGATTCCTTGATTTATAGTAATGAAACCCAATAACTCTTGATTCTTTGAACCATGTAGGAAAGTGATTTTCCTCAAAGGTTTGTATATATTATTGCTCTCTTCTAAATATATTTTACTTATCAACATGGAACAACTTATCCTAATTATTTTAAAATTCTGCTTGGCCTGTTGTCTAGTATTGATATATAATTTACAATAGATAAGTGCACTAGATTAAACAATCTGCATAAAGATTCTCTATTAATGTGATGACTAATTCACTTATACATAATCATGAAGTGGTAATACTTTTTCATGAGTTATTTATTGTACTTTGGCCTACTATGCTATTGGTTGAGGGTAAGATGGTGGATTCAAGTCTTGTTTGGGTATCGGGTTTGAGTCTCTGATGATAATATAAGATATATAATCACGATTTATGGCCTAACACACTTTTGTATGGATAAGACGTTGGGTTTGAGTCCCGATGCACTATATTGATGATGTAATGATGACTAAGGCAAAATAATGTGCATTTGATTAAAAATCGTGAAGCTTTGTCCCACTTGATATGCTGATTTGAGGGAATGGAATGAAAATAAGTGGTTTGGACATGGCAAAGGACAAAATAATCATTGTGGTAATATGTGGAAGAACATTATGAGTTCTCTAAAATGGTCCTAAGGTAATTTTTTCCATCAAGATGTGGTATGAAAACACACGGTTGTGATGATGAAATTTTATAAATCCTCCATTAAAGCAAAAGATACAATTTTGATGGGTCTATGAATATGATAAAGACAATGGGCTTATAATGAAAATTTATGAAGCACGTATATATATAACTATAGTCCATTCCTTGAGCATAATATTGTGTTGATTGAGCATCGTGAATGCTCGCCCATTTTGAAAGTAAAATGTGAATATATACATTATGGATAAGGACGTGCTCATGTATGGTTGGATTAGTTACGAGAAAATAAAGAAATTTTATATTGGTCACTTTTAGTACGTCACAAATATTGTGATGTGTTTTATCATGAATTACCAAAGGGTAAAAAAATAAATCTTGCTTATAAAGGTCACCTGATGACACCTAAAAGGAGTTGTTCACCCCGTACAAACGTTTGAAATTGTCCATAATATTGGTGTTGAACGTCCACATAAAATTATATTGAGACTTAAATTTGGGAAGGTTTATATACTATAGCGGGGAAACAAAATGTTGTGAAATGTTGCCCATTTTTTTCCTCTGAATTTGTACCACATAAATATAAGCATGATGGAATCACATGCCATCGAGGTTGGCATGATCGTTTGACCACAAATGATGCGAAAATAATTGAGAATTCATGTGGTTATATTTTGAAGAAATAAAGAGATTCTTCAAGAATTCTCTTGTCGCTTGTTCTCATGATAATAAATTGGTTAATTTACCAGCCAATGTTGGGATTGTATCCATGATTTTGGAACGTATAAAGGTGATATATGTATAAAACCGGTTTACTATTATATGGAGGTTGAAGAAGCATTTGGTATCATTTGTGATTTGGTTATTGCAAGATTGTTTGCTCAAATTATTCAGCCCAAACTATGAAAATTATGTTGATATGGTTTGTTCAAGTTGGTTTGAAATTGTATGTCTCCAATTATAGCTAAACAACTCTCCCAAAAGGAAATTTGGTTTGAGATACTATATGTAGTAGCACTTGTAAGCATCTAGCCAAGTTATAATAAGTTCCCCTATTATTGGTTGTGGTCGGAACCAAATAATTCCCATCTAAGATGAATGTGCGTAAATGTATGATTCTGGGTCCCCAAATAAGGTTGGAAGGTAAACGTTGATTTCCTAACACGAGGGATGATAGGTGGCTGGAAATAATGTATATTTAATGAATTATCATAGTTATGATCCTCGTTGAAAAGATAATTCAAGTTAACTGCCAGACGCATTTGTTGACCCAAAAGACAATATTATATTCCAGCTGCAAATGCTC
This sequence comes from Lycium ferocissimum, assembly GCF_029784015.1. Lineage (NCBI taxonomy): Eukaryota > Viridiplantae > Streptophyta > Magnoliopsida > Solanales > Solanaceae > Lycium > Lycium ferocissimum. The sequence continues at coordinate 40,095,475 of NC_081348.1, forward strand.
CAATTAGAACTAAAGTCCTTGATGGACAATGGCGGTTCCACACATAAAACCTTGAAGAAGGAGAGGAGCAAATGATCAAGATGGTCATAATAACAGGTGCTTTAAAAGAGCACCACGACATAAATACTTTATCGGGAAAGGTCAATTGATGAAAAATGAAGAGATCTCGATAAATTATGTCACATTGGATAATATCAAAAGCTTCTTTTCGATCAAATCACAAAGCGGATATAATGATTGGTAAAATAAAAAACAATTTTGTTTCGTTGATCGACAATTTCGGAAATAAAACCGTAAAAATAATTACGGCTTGTGCCTTGTGGCATAAAGATTTTTCGCAAAAGTCGACATTATTGTTAACCAGAATGAGGTTTCTTATCCTGCAATATATGAAAATTTTGAATCGTATAATTCATTGTTGTCAATATGGCTATATTAATTTAAATTGGTTGTTTACAAAAATAAAGCTTCAACAAACCTTTATATGAACGACTAAATATAAATAATCATCCGTGATAATGATGATCTATCGATTTGTTTGTCCTAACAACATCTAAATCAGTGGCATTATTTATATTATTCATGAAGTTTGCTTTAATCAAACATATCGTTCCAATTGTTGATACTTATACAAAGCTGGGTCGAGATATTTCAACACATTTTGCAATAATATGATGTTTATTTGGAAATGAAGGACAATATTTATGAAGTGTGGCATAGCTCAATTGAAAAAGAAGGATATATCAAAGAAGGGACGAGAAAGGATAGGTTTTTCGATTGATAATTTGACGACATGTTCACTAAAGCATTGCTAACCTCGACATTTGAGAAGCGTATATACAAGATTTGAGGTGTTGTCTCCAAGAATTAAGTGATACTTTAATGACATGGCGACTAACAATGTATTACGATATATATCTCTTTTTCATTTTTTAGACACTCAGTTTACCGTGACACATCTATTAATGGACATGATCAGTTTGAAATAAGATGTCCACCATAGAAAAGCAAAACTTTGCCGATTGAACATCGAGATGGGATCTTTATCCAAGTCTATAAAAACGATTTTACATGGACAATGCCCATCATGTTCCGACCTAAAGAAAATGAACATCTTGGTCCCAAGTACCATATCTTAGTGCAATTGGTGCACTTTTTTCATTAGAGAATAACTCTTCTCCTACACGAAGACATTGGAATGGAGCATTAAGCATATAGAGCGATATGGAGTCCGTTTTATACTAACAAAGGTATATATGTCAATTAAATAAATATTGTTGCTACTTTTCGAATCATCTTTGAGATAATAACTATTCTCGTGAGAGAATGTGTGTGGTATGAGATTAGTGATACATTTCATCGAGAGAAGAGATGTGGCTTTGAAGTGTGATACAAAATTACCACGCGTATTATATGAAGATAATGCTACATGCATAACTCAATTAAAAGGAGGATTATATAAAAGGAGATCGTTTCACCAAAGTTATTTTTCACACATGAAAAAATTGAAACAAATTCATTTAAGTGACAATTATTTGTTCACCAAATCTTTGCCAACTTCAACTCTTGAGAAGATGATATTTCAAGAATATTGGAATGCAAAGACTCTTTTTTTTTTTCCTTAACCAAGTTTTGTCCCATTAGATTTTCTTGGTAAGGTTTTTAATATTGGTCTTATGTACTCTTTTTTCCTTCATGCATTGGGAGGCTTTTTTCAAATAAGCGTTTTTACTCGATAACCAAGTTTTGTCCCGAATTAGAAAGGTTTTTTAATGAATGGATGTTACTAAATATGTGTACTCTCTTTTTTCCTTCATATCCCACGGTTTTGCCTTTTAAATATTTTAATGCTCTTCCATTATCTCATATTATTATAAATAGAGGCATAAGTTTTCATATGTAATTGACTTGAACAACACTTGAAACATATTGGGATGAATAAGAAAACTCTCATCTCTTGTCTCTCTTTATCTCTTTATTGTTCTTGCTTCATCTTTTGATATATTGTACTAACTCTTTTAGAATGATTTTACAATAATGGTAACTTTTTTCTTTTTAAAAGTGAAACAGAAAAACGTTTTAAGCAAGATTTTAATAATTATCTACGCAAAATACATACTATGTGCATAATGATAAGTCATGAAATCTTAACTATTGAACAACATAATACTATTTCTAGCCAAATACATAAAAGAGACGTTTTTTAAAAACACTCTTGGGCAAAGGCTCACAGAAAAACGTGTATGGAACAATTCCAAAAGCATATAATCCAAGGAGTAACGCGTGCATGTGTGACTAATACAAATCTGAGGAGTCATTTTCATGGGGTTATTTCGGGGTTATAATTAAAATTATCTATTTTACTTTCTCTATTAGATATATAATCACATGATTGTGGAATAAAATTCATCTTGTTATTCACTAATATTCTCAATCAAACACATGATAGATTTAATCTCAAATTTTATATCGGAATAATCCATTAAATCCCCCGATCAAACGGCCCTCAAAAGTGTTGATTAAGTTCCCTGAGATATTAGTTACTTAAGTCACCTATATTAATTAATTCCTTAAAGTCACCTCACTGCCTCAAACGTTTGGTGGTTGAACGTCCACAAAATGATCTTAAATTTATTTATATACTACTATTTGTCCTTTGAATTATCACGTGAACCATGGTCATGAAACATTGAAACTAAATAAAATATGAGGAGGTTGAAGAAGAGCAATCAACCAAACATCAGCTTTCGTTGTTGGCCACACTCATGACATACTTGAGAAAAGAATGTAAATGTTAATTCTTGCTACGTGAGATAGGAAAGAAAACAAGCACTCGTCAATCAAGACCTCATAATAAAGCTTCTTTTCGATAAAGCAAACAATTCGTTTCGACAATTTCGGATTAGATTAACCTCTTTCCTCTTTTCCTGTATTTAATTAGTTGTGCCTATGAACGACCCTATGATCTATATCACTTCACTTCTTTAATCAAACATATCGTTCCAAGCTCAGCTGGGTCTATTTAGATTGAAAAATGAGTGGAGTGAGGGACGAATTCAGAGGGAAAAGGAGGAGGTGCAAGCTTTAATCAAAGCAGGGGCGATGCTCTTCATAGAGATTCAGAAAGTGTTAATGACATGGCGTGATCTCTATCACTTAGACACTCAGTTGCACCGTGACACATAAGTACATGGCCCTGATCAGTTAAGAAACTCGACATGTAACAAGTCTATAAAAACATTAACATGACATGACAATTATTTTTCATTAGAGAAAACTTACGCTGACGCGGTATATATGTCAATTAAATAAATATTCCATTAAATATAATTTTGTAAGCGCTTTGATTGTAATTTTTGAAAATCAAAAACAAAAAAAAAAACTATCGAAATTTCACTTTTAAATATTTTAAGTTGTTAATTATTGTGGTATATAAAAGTTAGTTTTATTTAAAAATATATAAATAACACTTCATATATACTAATAATATATACATATGATGTAAATTGCCAGAGCAACTAATAATTTCCTTCCCACTCTCACCGAAGAGCGAGGAGAAGGAAAGAAAAAAAGGGTCAAACCTGGCAGACAATTGCATGATATGTGAGATACACGTGTTCTGGCACCAGTGGTAGACCTAGGATTTTTACCAAGCGGGTTCAATATATAAGAAATATATAAATAACACTATATATACATATATATTTTTTAAAAATAGATTAAATATACATGTATATACAGTGTTATTTTTCAACGAAATGGGTTCATATGAAACCACATAGGACCGCCCTGTCTGGCACATGAATCCAAATTTACTAAACTATCCATTGTTTAGAAAGTCACATATATGTGATGTTCAGATTACGGGCAACTTAACCAAATTGTCAATATTATCTACTCTACGAAATTATGGTTCATGGCTGACAATTGCATGATACATGTGCATGCGTGTCAAATTTTCAATTAATTACTACTTTATGTGATCTGTCCTAGAGAGAATGAATTTATTCAGAATAATAATATCAAAACTCAGATTCACAAACATAACTAAATGAGTAAAACAAGCTAGATGCTTAGATATATTGAAATGGTTTTCATTAAGACAAAAAAGACAATACTTAAATCAAACAGGGAAAAGAAAGTGGCCCTGAGACCAGAATTTGAAAGAATTAAAATGCATTATATATTATCTGTGGACTGATTTTTCTTCTATTGGCAATCAGAGGGAGTGCAAGCTAGCTCGAATTGATTTTAATTTCTCAGTGATACTAATTAAGTTCTTATGGTTTTGATTCGAGACATACTGATCGGCTTAAATAGGGAGCAAGTCGAGTGACTTGATCCTTCGAATATCCTACATGTGTATTCACTCCATTATTAATGGTGTATGGACACAGGCGACATAAAGTTTGGTGTGTGTTTAATGTCGGCATTTACTGACTGATTATTTCCTGAAATAGTGAAGAAGAAAACAAATAGATGGGAAATTGTGTCTTGATTGTATTTTCGCTCGGTAGGAATTAGGGAGCGATCTCATGAGATAGGATGACGCCTATTTTCGTAATTCTGAAGTTCTGGGTCATATACTATTATACTTTATGTATATAAAATATCCCTTAATTTTCAAAAGTGGAGAATTTGGTGTAACTTTTAACAGGGTTTGTAAAATTAAACTGTAAAAATTCCAAAACTAAGGCAGCGGTTATAATAAACCTAGGAGACTCCGAAACGAAATTGCTTGCAAAATTCAAGATGAAGTCATTAAAGTCATAGTAAAATTGAGATAAAGTAAATGGTAAGTTGAGCGTAAAATAAGAATGTAAAGAACGACTTATGAGAGAAACGTTTTCTTCTTTGCATTACTGAATTCTCTGATGTTATCGGACACTTGGTCACAGAAAATTGTCATCATAAAAGTAAGTTACTAATCAGTGGTGTCTTAAGGAATTTATTCAATGAGATCTAAACAATATTAGAATGTCACACTTAAAATTTGAGCATGTGGATTAATATATTTTTTATCCTATTTATACAATATAGTTTTTCAACATCCCTCTACTTAAGTTCGCCCTTGATACTAACAGTAACCTTTGTAGCACAAGCGCGCGACCAATATTTTATGTTCTTCTCCGGAACTTCCCCATCCATTTTTCCGATTCTGTGAAGAGCTAAAATTTCAAGTAACAAGTGATACAATGTCTCATCTTGTCCGCTCTCAGTAGAGGAGATCAAAAATGTTGAAATGGGAGGAGAGGCATTTGGTCCAAAGATTTGGGTTGACGGACTACTTTTTTTTGCGCAGATTGCCCTTCATTTGGGTTGGTCTTTAATTTTTGTCCTCTAAATTGGTGGTCTTTAAGTTTTGTCCCTCAAATTGGTGGTTTTTAACTTTTGCCCTCTGCCTTTGCAAATTCTGTCTTAAAACAGAATTTGCAAAGGCAGAGGACAAAAATTAAAGACCACCCCCAGCGAAGGACAATCCTGCAAATTGCCCGACGGACTAAGCTTGCGTGGTATTGGGCTATGAAGGTGGCACAACATTTGGATAAATGGTCTTAGCCAATTGAGCTTGGCCTTGTTTAGCCGAATTGGGCTTGGCCATCATTTTCCTTTCTTTTGTTTTTGTTTTAGAAATGTTAGAAATATAATCACAGGTAACTTCTATGAATAGTTATAGTTTTTAGGCTTCTAACCAAAGTAGCTATTGTTTTCTTAATAGAAAAGGCTCAAATATGTCATTCAACTATCAGAAATGGCTCATTTATGTCACTCGTCAATAGTTTGGCTCATTTGTGCCATCGAACTATAGAAAATGGCTCATTTGTGCCATCGAACTATAGAAAATGACTCATTTATGCCATCGAACTATAGGAAATGGCTCATTTATGTCACTCATCAATAGTTTGACTCATTTATGTCATCGCATGTTACCAAAATGACTCATCCATGCCATATTTCATTAAAATTGGTTTTACAATACCATATATGACACGTGACCTCCAACTAGATTTTGATTGTGGGTGGATAAAGTTGTTATGTCCCGTATTTTTATACGACGGATTATTCGTAAGCTAATCAACATAAGTTCAAGGACGAGATTATTTTTGGATATGAGACAAGGACTTTTAATCCCCGATTTTAATAAGTGCACGACTTGCTTGCAATTTTATTTGGTATGGAAATATTAATGGAGATTAGGGATTAATTAACCATGATTAGATTATTAAGTGGAGATTAGTGATTAATTATGATTAATTAGTCTAATTAGACCACTAAGTGGGCCCCACCAAGAGGTGGCTGAATTTTATTGGCTCTTGATTGAGTGGGACACATATCAAGTGGGCCGGACACTTGTCAACCATATATGACAGATATATATATTGAAATGATGACAAGCTTATTCATTTTCATCTTTAACAAAGTGAATTAGAGAGAGAGAATCAAGAACGGCCATGCACTCTTTGCTATCGTTCACGAGCTCCAAAAAAAAAAAAAAAAAAACTTTATAAATCCCTAAAGTGTTCTAAATGTTCCAGGAGTAAAGCAACATGGGATTTAAGTTGAAGAAGATGAAATGGTGCAAATGGTGCAAGTCATTATGGAATGCCAAGTTGAATTTGAGGTAAGGTTTCTTCTTTGTTATGGAATTGAAGTTAATGATGTTGTAATGGGAAGATTAAATTGTATTGAGTGGAATTGGAAGTAAGAAAATTGCATGATTTAGTTGGAGTTGTAAATTGGACAGAATTGGAGTTGTTCAAATTAGGTTGGGTTTGATTGTTGTTGTTGTTATTATTGTTATGGATTATATGTTAAAAGTGAAGGAATTGTGTATGTTGATGTTGAAGTGTTGTTGAAGCCATGTAGGAGGCTGTTTTAGTTGGAATTGGTGAATTAATTTTAAGTAACATTTTGGTTGTTGTTGTTATGGATTATGTGATAAGAATGAAGGAATTAAATGGTTAAAGTTGAAGTTGTATTGTTTTGTGGGCTGTTGTAGAACTTGTGATGATATTAATGTAGTTTTCTTGCATATGAATGAATGATGTTGTTGTCGTGTGTGGGCTGGTATAAATCACGAATTTGGATGAAAAGAGTATATGAGATAACGTATAAGAAGCGTATGTGGTTTGCTTGGTGTATTCGTAGGTGTTCGTAAGGTTATCAGGCATCTTTACGTTGTTAGTTAGGGAAATTTTGATATGTTGTTGTTGTTCTTGTTGAGCTTGGAGGATTAAGTATGACTAAGGTTATACATTATGTTATTAGATTGGTTGAAATTTTGTTATAGGGTTGTTTAGATGAAAATATTGTGACTATGGATCATTAAGAATAACTTGAATATGTCGTAGTCGTATGTGGATTATTATCGAATGTTGTAAATGTGGGCTGTTGGGATGTTGTGCGGGTTGTTCGGGGTGCTCTCGAATCTTGTCTTGAATAGTCCCAACATAGTACTTGTACGTGTGGTTGTTGATGTTGACTTGGCTATTGTGTAGTTGGTGGAATGTAAAGGAAACGTCGTCTAACTTTCTAGAAACGCGCTGTTAACGTTGGAATACGTTTTAAACCTTTCTGTAGCTTAACTATAGTTCTTAACGTCTTAATATAGGTTGAGACACTTCGGGCAGCGTATACGTATGGTGTCTCGGATAAGCATTAAAGGTATGTGAAGCTACCCCTTCTTTCTTTTGGCATGTCTTAGATGTAAGTGATGTACGATATGAGCTTTAGGGTAATTCCATTCATAAGTTCCGAGTGAAATTTATAATTCTTATTCACTTCTTGATGTTGGAACTCTTAAAGTAGTTTAGCTTCTGCCCCTCGAGTCTTTTATACGTTGGATAGTAGTTGGTATGTGAAAGTTCCTATTCTTAAAGACTCTACAACGACTAATGTCCTTAACTTCCATAAGCTATTTCACATTTATCTTGATACATGTTTGTGATTCTTGAGGCTCTATTTGATATAGTCCATAGTAACATTCAAGGGATACTTAATATGACTATCGCCTTTGATACTCAAGTGCAAGTTTATTCTACTTACTCTATGAGTCTCGATGATGATTTAATTTGCATATGGTTGCTCACTACTCGCTCGTGCATCGTTATTACATCTTTCACCGAGTCCGGGCCGGGTACGTTATCGTGCACGGTTTCACCGCATTGTTCACCGAGTCCCTCGGCTGAGGGGGCCGGGTATATATATATATATATATATATATATATATATATATATATATATATATATATGATTATATATATGATGATATGATGATGATGATGGCCGAGCCCGATGATGGGCCGATTATGATATACATGTATATGACAGATTCACCGAGTCCATGATGGGCCGGATATGATATGATATATGATATAGTCATGTATGATTTTATTTCATAAGGCACAGGTACAGTGATTCCTTGATTATCATACTTGTCTCCTGAAAACTCTACTTCAGTTATGATGTTCCTTAATGTATTTCATGCTTTATATATTCAGTACATATTTAAATCGACCCGCTTTCTTCGGGGGGGGTGCGTTTCGTACCCGCGGTACGGATACTCGATTTGGTGATCCTTCGACTTAGGACTTCTACTCTTTGTCTTGGAGTGCTCCGTTGTTCGGAGCCTAGACTTTTGGCACGTATCTGGCGATTTATGTATATGTTTATTCGGGGGTACGGCGGGGCCACTCGTCCCATCATATGTTACTATTGATACTCTTAGAGGTCTGTAGACATATGTGTGGGTTGTATATAGATTGATATTAGCTAACAGGGGTGTATACGAGTGTCCATGCTCGGGCACTAGTCACGCCCTACGGGGTTGGGTCGTGACAAAAGTGTATAGATCGGATTTTTTATTAATTTGGTATTTAAAATTGAGCTGATTTAATTAAACGACGTAGACCTCTAATTGGAGGCCACGTGTCATATCTAGTATTATAAAACCGGCATGAATGAAAAATGGCATGAATGAGTCATTTTGGTAACTGGCGATGGCATAAATAAGTCAAACTATTGATGAGTGGCATAAATGAGCTATTTCCTATAGTTTGATGGCATAAATGAGTCATTTCCTATAATTCAATGGCATAAATGAGCCAAACTATTAACGAGTAACATAAATGAGTCATTTCTGATAGTTGAATGACATATTTAAGCCTTTTTCGTTTTCTTAATTATAATTCGTAGCTATGTTATAGCTATTTCGGGTGTATTCAAATACACAGTTTTAAAAATACAGTCAGTTAAATACAACAATATTTTACCTGTTTCGCATATATTCAGATGTATTCATATACACAGTTCCAAAATATAATCATCCAAATACACATGTATATAGATCAGAATGAAGAATACAGTCAAATCCGATCAAATCTTCAGCGAAAATTTAAAATACACTGTATTTAAAAATGGAGAATACAATTAAATCCGGTCGGAGATCCGATAAAATACAAAATACACTGTATTTGCACTTAAAAATGGAGAAAACACTCAATAAAGTGCACTCAAACCTAAGAAATACACTCAGATCTGAGAAATTGGTATCCGCCTCTATTATTCAATGCTATGAACGACTGATTCACCCAGTTTCTTAGACGACTCAACAACAAGAAGAAGGATATGGACCATGTCTTTCTGTCTCAACACAATAGACGAAGAAGAAGATCCATTTTCGAATTTCCCTCATGGCGATTGAAATTTCCGACAGAAACACGTCGGAAACCTGTGAACCTACCCACCGGAATCTTTTTTTTTTCAAAAATCGATCTCTGACACGAATCGATGACCGTCGTCATCTTACGCTCGGTCGTCGTCATCTCATGCTCAAACAACTAGTTACAGATCTGCTCCACCAAGTCCGGCGACGACGGCAGCGGAAGCAAGGAACATGAAATTCGGATTGGGGATTTGAACAGAACATAAGTGAAAGATCTGAGAACGAGGAAGAATTCATCCACTTTAAGGGGCAAAAGGAAGTTGACATAGTTATTGGTAACCCATTATTCTCTTGATTCCATGGAGAACTTTGTAAATGCAAATTCATATTATCTTAACAACCCACTATAAGGGACAATAACACTAGCCACATTAAAAACACTAATGGCTTGAGAGAAGAGAGCGAAAGAAGAAAAAAGAGAAATGGAATACACAAACACAAATATAGCTACGAGCCGTAATATATATTTGGCCGTAGCTACGTATGGTGATATATTAAAAGTGTAATTATTATACTTAAATAATTCTTATAGTTAGCTATAGCACGTAAAAATTCCTATAATCACCTAAACGAAAATAAGTTACACTATCTAAGAGGTATGATTACGATTAGAAAATTGAATTTTCAAAGACAACTGAATAAATCTAAAATAGCTAAAGTTTTTTTTTTTTTAACTCTCTAAAGCATCTATTAACTTTTCTTTTTTACTTTTCTTTTGCTTCTTCTTTATAAAATAACTTAGTATCATATTATGAAATAAAATTATGTATTCCTACCTAAAAATGGGGAATTAGAGAAATCAAAATTTTAGAAATTTTATTTTCCAAATATAAGCAAATAAGTAGTCAATAAAGGAAAAATAAAATTGAAATAATAATTGAATCAAACCAAGTTCGATATTAACAAAAGCAAGAAAGATGCTTAGAATTTAGAGGATTGGCAAAACTTAGATGTTTTCATTGTCCATAATTAGAGAACTACCGGAGACAATAAAATACAATCATCCTTTAATGTAACTAATCAAATAGATTAGATAAATCGATGTGCTACCCTAAATGAAGTGTTCAATGTTCACGGCCAACACATTAATTAGCCCTTGACTACAAAGATGTTATATATTCCCTTTGGACATATTGACTTGCTTGATTGAATCTTGCAACATCAACTTGCCATCGTCAACATGTTATATAGTATATTTAACTTACATATTTATGGTATATTGTATTTTATAATTTAATGGTGCAAGGATTATTTACGTTGAAACTTTGTAAAGATGAAACTGTATCATGTTAATAGGCATTTGAACATTTGATTTCATCTACCAATCATGTTTACCAACCATAAGTTGGTAGATATATTGTTAAATGTAATATTGAGAGAATTATATTAAAGAGTAGTTACATTACTATTCATGTTAAATTTTCCTTTTTATTGAACTAAAATTTGATCAATTGATGTTATATTTTTTAGAAAGACCTTCTAGTAGCATATTAATTTTATTATGAACTATGATTTACTCATTTGGTAAGATTGTATAAGAATTGTGAAAATTTTGATAGTTTTCACAACTTGTGGGGTTTTTATGTTTATAAAAAAAACTGCAACTTAAGAAATTCAAATTGCATGTCCAAAGATTCCATTTCATGTCCAAACGGCTCCTTATTGTAGATGGTGGTCTATAATAGACAGAGTAAGTACTACGGGAAAAAAAGTAAAATTTTGATTGATAAGCAACATTATTGTTACTTTTTGGTAGGGAGGCTGTTTCCGAAATATCCTCGGCTCAAGAAAAAGCAAGGCAAAAAATGTTAGATAAGGACAAGTAATTCAAAGCAGTATGAAAATGAAATGAAAATAATGAAAGCGAAAAAGTCATGATAAAGCAGTCTGAAAAAAGGAGCAGTAGCTACCACGGATAAATAAGAAAATTCAAGTATAAGAAATAAAAGATAGTTACATAAATCAAAGGACAAGAAACTATAAAGTAAAACTGCGACTACTAGTATAGAAGGATAAGCGAGACTACCTACTAGTCTTGTACCCTAATACGAGTCCTCCATCGCCTCCTACTGAGGTTATTTCCTCGGTAAGCTAGAACGGCGCCATGCCCTGTCTAAACATCTCTCTCGGATGTTTTTTCGGCTTACCTCTACCTCTCATGAAATCGTCCATAGCCAATCTCTCATATCTCTGCACTGGGCCATCGGTGTCTCTCATCATCACATGTCCAAACCATCTCAGTCTCGCTTCCCGCATCTCGTCCTCCATCGAGGCCACTCCCACCTTGTCTTGGATATTTTCATTCCTAATCCTATTTGTCCTAGTGTGCCCACATCCATCGCAACGTTCTCATATCCACGACTTTCATCTTTTGAACGTAAGAGTTCTTGACTGGCCAACGCTCCGCCCCATACAACAAAGTTGGTCTAACCACCACTTTGTAGAATTTGCCTTTTAAGTTTTGGTCGCACCTTTTTATCACACAAAATTTAAGTTAAGATGTTAAGTGTTGTTTATTCATTACAAATTTATCAAAAGGTAATCAATTAACAATTAATAAAAGATAGTAACACCATTAATTAACCCAATTTCAGTAAGTTGCTAAAATTCTTTAAAATTTTGTTTCCCCCTCTCCCACCGAAAGCAAAGACTGGTAGCATTAATCATCTACGGTTCAGAATTATTTAATTAGATAAATATCCACGGTTCTGATTAAACAGTCCATGTAAATTACATGTACCGCCGGCGCACCGAATCAACCCTTATTAGGCTCAAAAAAACACACATCCTTTTTGAAGACGACGATCTGAGCGTAGTTCGTTCAGCTCTCACAAATAATGGAAGACAAACGGAAAGACAACACCGGAACTCCACCACCACCCGCAGCCACCGACGCTGCTTCTCACGCGCCTGATGTTCCATCCGTTGAAGCACCTACATCTCGCCGGAGAGGTGGCGGCCATAAACGAAAAGCAAGCGCCATTGGAAGTAGCGGCGCTAGTTCAACTCCTCCTTCAACTTCCTCGAAACGACACGCGCGTGAGGCGCGTGAGGCACGTGAGAAGCAGTTAGTAGTGCCTTTCCCACCGATCCACAATGGACCGCTCACAAGAGCTAGGCAACAGCCAAACAACGCCGCCGGAGCTGGTTCTCCGTTAGGTTTTGGTGTTAAGAGCGAATCGGAGGTGCCGCCGAAGGCGGAGGGCGGCGGAGAAGAGGCGGTGAAGGTTGACAAAGAGTCGAATAAAGCGAAGGAAGATTTGGAAGCATTAGAGAATGAAATTGAAGCTGAAATTGAGGCAATTAGGTCACGAAATCCTAATGTTCATGTTGTGCCTACTCATGCTGGTGAGTTTCATTTCAATTGTTGTCTTTGAACTCTCAATTTAGTAGGTTTACTTGCTATTAGGGCTAGATTTTTGTAAAATTGGAAATTGAGGAATCGAAAAAGTTAAAACATGTTGATATAGTAAGCTGAAGATATGCTGGAAACTGTAAATGTAAAAAACTCCTCTTAATTATAAAGTAACACTAAATCTATCTCAAAAATATAAAACCTAACCTCAGGACATTGAATTAGAGACTGAAATGGAGGCAATTAGATCTCGAGATCCTAATGTACACGTTAATGCCGACTCATGCTGGTGAGTTTCAATTGCTGTCTTTGAACCCTCAATTTGCCATAGATTTTGAAGTTGAACCTTGAAAGTTTTTGAAGTTGTGATTTTTAGAACTTGAAGTTGTGTATGAACATGCATTTTACGTGGAAGAAATTTGAAGTTTTGTGCGTGAAAGTGAAATTTCTCCCAAAAACTGGTCTGAAAATATTTTGTGAGCCAATTTATGGAACTTGAAAATATTTTGAAGATAAAATTTTCAAAATCTTATCTAATTTAACGGCCGAACAGATATTTGAAGATAAATTTTCAAAATCTGATATATTTGAAGATAAATTTTTAAAATCTGATCCGAAATCTATGGCCAAACGCGAGCTTAGATCTAAATAGATTTTTGTAAAATTGGAAATTGAGGAATGAAAAAGTTAAAACATGTTGATATAGTAAGCTGAAGATATGCTGGAAACAAGGAATTCAATGTCCCGAGGTTAAGTTATTTTTGAGATAGATTTTAGTGTTACTTTACCAATAAAGAGGAGTTTTTTCATTTACATTTTCATAGTAAATACTCTTTTTGTCTTTTTTTTTTGTGATGAAGAAAATACTCTTTTTGTCTTTTATGCCATGTTGCTTCATTGGGTATGGAGTTAAGATGTTAATTTGACTTAAATACTTTATAGTTATAGTACAAGAAATAAAGTAATGGTGGAAAGTTAGCTTGACATTAAAAATACCATATCATAGGTTAGAATTTGAACAGTAAACGATTTTAGTTCTTGACAGTTACTGGAATTATATAAAAACGGAACGTTGAACAATTTAAGTGTTCCAAAAAGGAATGTGTCATATAAATTGGGACAAAAGGAAGTATACAATTTTTGCATTTTTCAGTTTGTCAAAAGTTCAAACTGGAAATTGCTCTCTCCTTTTTTTTTTTTTTTTTTTTTATCTATAGTCTGTTACTAAAGTTTAAAAGCATTAGGGCTTTTCCAGATATTCTCTGACATTTTGAAAGTTTTTAGGTTGGTTCTCTTGGTCAAAAGTTCATCCTTTGGAGAAGCGAACAATGCCGTCATTCTTCAATGAGAAGTCGCAAAGTAGGACTCCAGAAATATACATGGAGATAAGGAATTGGATCATGAAAAAGTATCACACTGACCCAAATAGTCAAATTGAGTTGAATGATTTGTCCGAGCTCTCAGCAGGAGATTTGGACGTAAAACAGGAAGTGATGGAGTTTTTGGACTACTGGGGTTTAATTAATTACCACCCTTTCCCACAAACCAATTCGGTTATGCAAGCTGATATTGATGCGGACGAGGCTGCAAAGACAGATTCTTTGATTGATAAGCTTTTTCGATTCGAATCAGATGAAACATGGACCCCGGTTCTTCCCAGGTCTAGTGTAGCTACTCCTTCTGTGTCTTCTGGGTTCTTTCCAGAGTCGGCTATTGCTGAAGAACTAATGAAGTCTGAAGGCCCAGCTGTTGAGTACCATTGCGACTCTTGCTCAGCTGACTGCTCAAGAAAGCGGTATCATTGCCAAAAGGAGGTATTTTTTTCTCAACACTAATGTCCTTTTTTGTTTTGGGGCTAATGAGATAAGATATTGATATGAGAAATGATTATGGTTTGCCTACTGCTTTAGGCATCACCACCAGTGTTTTCTTTCTGTTCTTATCATTATTCAGATAAAGGGATCATCATCTTGGTTAATGTCATATACTTGTCGCAGATAGAAGAATGTGATTCAGAAGTACAGATTATTTCCTTCTGGGCATAAAAGGCGTGTGCTTGAGACAACCCTGTAGATTTGTTGCTTATTATACTCATTATGAAACTCTTTCTGCCTTAGCAAACCTGTTGCATGCAATGTTTTTATATCCTTAGGTCGTATTATTCATAATTTCTGTTTTTACTTACATATTAAAAGGCCATCTTCACTGCTGAAGTATGTCTTGTCAAAACTTGAGTACTTACTTAAATGCCTTACTATCTTCTCTGTGTTGATGGTTTTTACTACGTAGGCAGATTTTGACTTGTGTAGCGAATGCTTCAACAATGGGAAGTTTGGATCTGGGATGGTCCCTTCAGATTTCCTTCTTATGGAGCCTGGTGAGGCTGGTGGTGCAAGTGGTGGGAAGTGGACAGATCAGGAGACTCTTCTTCTCCTTGAGGCATTAGAGCTTTATAAGGAAAACTGGAATGAGATTGCTGAGCATGTGGCTACAAAGACCAAAGCTCAGTGTATTCTGCACTTCATTGAAATGCCAATAGAGGATATATTCCTGGATACTGATCCTGAAAGTAACAAGCGTGTTAAAGAAAATGAGGATGCAGTTTTGTCTAAAGATGATACATCAGCCGGTATTGATGCCCCAGAAACGACTGAGAGTAAGGATGATGGAAATGACAATCAGTTTTCATCCACAGTGGAAACATCATCCACAGTGGAAACATCGAAGCCAGAGAATGTTAATGGGCTAACTCCTCAGGAGGAAGTTGGTGAGAACTGTGCACTCAATGCACTGAGGGACGCATTTACAGCTGTTGGTTTTTATCCTCCACCTGGAGAACGTGTTTCATTTGCTGAAGCTGGCAATCCTGTAATGGCACTGGTATGTTGGTTTCTTTTACTTTTCGTAGGCTCAATCACAATTTTGATGCAACTGAGCACTTAAGGCACTCTACTAAAAGCTAACAATCTGTACATGCCTCTCACTGAATAATGAAATCAAATTTTTTAAATTTGTGTTATTTACTTGATCAAGGTAAGATCTTTCTGCCGGTGGAAGTCTTTTCTCACCATTTTCACAGGTTGTGACCTTGTTTTGAAAAGGATAGGGTTTTCATTCTACCACAGAAGTTTCAATGGGATACTTTAATCTTGTTCAAAAGAGGTAGTTGTTCTTCTGGAAGGAAAGAAATGATAGGTTGTTTAGAAGTAGGAAGAACAATAATTGATATCAAACACAAATGTAAAGTTTTGCTTAGTTTTTGGTGTAACATGGAAGATGTTCATGCTCCTGACCCTAGTGCCGTGATTGACTTCATCAGCGTATTACACAATTTGTAATGGTGTACTTTTGGTTGTAACTTATCTAGCAACTTCTACTTGCTGGTCTTATTATATATGAAAAGCTGCTCTTTACCGATGAAAAAGAAAAAAGAGGGAAGTTGTTAGAAGTAGAATCCAGTTGGTTTTCTATGTTGCTGTTAAAACTCTAATTATTCTTTATTAATATATGGATGAACACAATGACTTACTGATCCATCCATCTTTTCTTTTTTAATATTCTTGTTTGCCCTTGAAAAAGTAGAGGGGAAGGGGGGAGTTAAAACCGGGAAAACCGAAGTGATGACTGGAAATGTTTCGGTTGTTTTCATTGTGATGTTTTCTTTGTCTAGGCAGCGTTCCTGGTGAAAGTGGTAGAAGCTAAAAGGGTCACTGCCTCAGTACGAAGCTCTTTGAAATCCATTTCTAGTAATCCTTCTGGTGAGCAGCTAGCCTTAAGGCACTGTTTTGTTTTGGAAGATCCACCAGATGATGGGAAGACATCACCTGATTCAGATAGGTTTGTGTTCGTCCTTTTAGCTTTAGTTAACAGGTATTGAATTGATTTAGAGTCTAATTGCTAATTTAGTTATGCAGACCTGCTAATGGATCAGTTGATCTAGACGATAAGAAAGATGAGGATGGCAATGTTGAAATGGAGAAAGAGGAAAAATTGACATCAGTTACTGATGAGAATGGCTTGACAATTGGACAAGATAAAGAGACCAAAGGTGAAGCAAACGTTGACAAAAAGTGCGAAGAGCCGGATGGTGAAAACCATGAAGAGAAAAATGAAAAGGAACTTGAAGAAGCGACACATTTGGTTTCTACGAGTGACGAAAATCCAGAGAAATCTGATACTGTAAAGCAATCTGGTCAAATTCCTACTGACAAAGAGGGCGAACCTGCATCACTTAAAGAACCAGATGATGCAGGCTTGGCAGTGGGACAGACACCAAGTACCACAGCAGAATCAGATGTTTTAACGTCTAATTTAGAGCTCCCACCCGGTTTCGAAAAGGAATCAGTTGATGGAGCTTTAGTGGCCATTCATACTGATTCTCCAGATACTCCTAAAGACGAGGACATGATGCCTGCTTTGCAAACAAAGGAGCCTGAGCAATCCATGAAATCAAACTCTGCACTTGAAATTGACGAAAATAAAGGTCCAAGTTCTCAATTTAGTATTATGTTTTATGCATATAAGTTATGCTAATCATGTTGTCTTTGGGGTTTTTGTTCAATGGAGAAGTTAGCACAGGATGTGTGGTAGGTGCATGTAACGAGTTTGAATCCTAGCTGGTCAATCAACTCTGGTATTGAAGTGGAGAAGGGTAGAGGGTGGGTTTATTATCCGTTGAGGTCCAAGCTGGTACAACAGATTTCTCAATTAAATAAAAAGTTATGTTAATCATGGAGTGAAGCGCAACAAAGGAGTGGATATGATTCTTGGAATTAAATCTGGTAACATGATTGACAGTGAATAGGAAAAGTAGAGACATAAAGCTATAGAAAATCTATTAGCTATCAAAAAAAAAAAAAAAAATGCATGACATGCATTTGTGAGGGAATCAGCAATCTAGTAGTTTTATAAATTAATCTCTCAACTAAGAGAATCACAAAGGATCTTTTGAGTCTTCAGTCAGTGGCATGTAGCTTGTTGACTATCGCCAGTATCTTTGAGTTTGTAATTGATAATGTGAAAGTGCTTTAGTTGTCATCACCAAATCCAGATCTTCAAATTAAAACACGACTGAAGTTTATTCCAGCACCCTCGCTTTCCTATTTCGCCACAATGCACTAGTCTCCTCTAATTCCTCTTTTCTCCCTCTTCTTCAAACTCTCATATTCCCCTTTGTCATCCATTGTAACCTGCAACCCCTCTCCCAACATATAACATAAAGTTGTAATGATGGTTGCTGCATTCATTTTGGTTGCTATAGAATCCCTGTACCGATACTGCCTTTGTCATGCTAAAGATCTTGTACCTAAATCCCCCTCCCGCTCAATTTATATTGTCACTCTTTTCACTTAGGGATGTCTAAAAGTGTTTGACGCTATGCCATTAATACCATCATTATACAATACAACTTTTGTGGTTTCAAGAATTCCAAGTCATTTACTGTACAAATTTTAGACATAGATATAATTCTTTTGTCCAACTAACTGTTTTTACTACCACTACTATAATACTCAAGTTAAATTATCATCTTAAACTTCCTACCTTGTCAAAAAACCGGCATATACAATGATATCTTTCTCCCTCTAGCTGTCTAGCATCACATAAAATGTTATGGAGAGTGTGCACATACATTGTCCCCTTTTGTAAGGTGAGAATCATTGATGAAAATCCACAGGTAGAGGCAGATAGAGAGAGAAGGAGATAAGTTGAGCTTGAAATGAAAATAAGTTAAACCAACACAGTAGGGGACGTGGAGAGTGTTACACACATAGTCCCCTCTTGTGAATCATTGGTACAAATCCACAGGCAGAGGTAGATAGAGAGAAACGAGAGATAAGTTGACCTTGAAATTAAAAAAAAGTTTAAATAATACAGGAGGGGTGTGGAGTTGGGAGGACAAGTGGATTCTATGTGGGATTGGGATAGGAATTTCAGGAGTTTAAGTAAGGAGATCCAAAGCTGGGAGGGGAAGGAGGAGGAGAAGGAGAAGGAGCTGTAGTGAGTTGATGGATTGCTGGAGGTGGAAGGCAAATGATGGGCAAAGTTGGTCAAGTAAGGCGGCCGTTAAAACAATTATATCCTTAATGCTGAAATGTTGCAAAGACCAAAATTGGATCTTAAATATCCGTTTAGTGCCCTTGCTATATCCTCGGGGCTAAACTGTGGGTTTCTCTTTATGGTCTCTTGCCAAAGCGGAAAAACTGTCATATTCTTCTCTCTGCACTTAACTGAGGCTTTTAAGAATTTGTAAATCCTCCTATAATTCTGAATTGTCCCTTGGTGCGCTGTTGCTCAGGTGCTGGAGAAGCGAAAGACAGTGTAGATGGGAGAAAAGATCCTTTGAAGACCAAAGATGATCTGGATATTGATAAGATCAAACATGCAGCAGTCACTGCTTTATCAGCTGCTGCAGTCAAGGCGAAATATCTTGCAGATCAAGAAGAGGACCAAATTCGGCAGCTTACCACGTCATTAATAGAGAAGCAGGTAATCAAGGCCAACCAGCTCTTTGAAAATTGTATCTTTTAGGCTCCCAATTATGTTCTATGGGAATCATTCAACAGATGCAAGCTTTTCACCCGCTTCTTGGCAATGCTTTCAGTCAATATTGAGACTGGTCAGCTAATGAGCTTTAATGCAAGATTTAGGCTGAAATAGATCTTGAGCAATCAAAGCAGCTCAGGATGATTTGTGTGTAATTAAGAGATGGATAATAAGTTTTGAGTGTAAAATGTTTGTCTTCCTTTTAGTACAAAAAATTTGTGATGTCATATAGATGAGTAGTAGACACTAGACAGTCTCTCTCTCTTGGGAAATACGTCCTCTATTCTCCTTTCTTTGGTTGAATGTTTATGTTGCTTTACATTGGAGGAATACTAACCCGAGTTTAATCATTGAGTTAGGACTTGTCTGGTCAAATTCTGACCATATTCTCCAAGGTTCTGCTGACTTGATTTTGGGCTGATTTGAGTTTCCCTTTCTTAGCTTTGATCTGTCTCAATGAGTCTCAACCACTCAAGTTTCTTCTTTGCAGTTACACAAGCTGGAGAGCAAGTTAACCTTCTTCAATGACATGGATAATGTTGTTATGAGGGTCAGAGAACTGTTGGAGAGGTCAAAACAGAGGCTTATCCATGAACGTAATCAAATAATTGCATCAAGATATGGTTCTTCAGCTCGTTCTATGCCACCTTCAGTACCTGCTAACCGGCCTGGAGTGCCTCCTACTAATTCAGTGCCTAGGCATCTAACTGCAATGAGCTCCCAGAGGCTACCGAATTCAAGACCCATTATAGCAGGAACTCCTATACCAAGCTCTTTTATGTCTACAGCAGTTTCAGGAAATTCAATGCAGCCTTCAAAGTAGGATAAGCTTCTTTCAGTTAGAACTAAGTAATATCTGCTCAAGTGCATGAGGATGAACTCATCTAGAAATCAAGAGCGAAGAAATGGTCTTCAGATATCTTTCATCATGTGAGTACGTGTTTACCCTTTCATGTTGTCCTGAGTCATTAAGCTAAACTTGTTAATCAGCAGAAGTTAGAAGTTCTCTTTTTGTATCCAAACTCCAGCTGAAAGGATTAGGTTAGATAATATATTTTTTATTCTATATGAGAAGAAATCTGAGGACTGATTGTTAAAATTCTGAGACCTACATAAATGTTCAACATCTGGGGACTTGGAAAGAATGGGCAATAGGTTGGTAATTGTCCTCGGTCTACTTTTTGTTCACATCTTGCTGGATTTCGGGCACGACAGATGTGAGATGTCTGGGCAAAGGGGAATTTTACTTTCACTAAAGCTACAAACTTCTGTGGGCGGTGTATCTCGTTTTTTGTCAATTTGCAACTGGAAGTAGATAGCTTTCGTCCATTTTCCACAACCAATTATTCTGTTAACATCATGTCGCCAAACCTTTCAGTCTGGAAGTGTTTTAACCAGTATTTAGCTTTGATTGAAGAGAAAGGATAAGGGGATCTGGTGGATCTAAGAGTAGGGTCAGTTATTTGTCTACCTTGATTTGAGAAGTGGATATCATCAAATGAGGATGAACCACCGGTGGTGAGTGGACACCATTTTTAAAGCTAAAAATGGCTTGTATGAATGGTTAGTTATGCCTTTTGATTAACTAAAGCACCTAATACTTTTATGTGTTTGATGGATCATGTTTTGAGACCATTTAGAGGTAAATTTGTCGATAATTTCAAAAGATAATGCTCAGAGCCCATTTTACTTAGTTTAGACGTGCTTCTTATTAGCTACTAGCTAGAACGACTTTTCTGTTTACTAGTTCATTTTGCAAATACTGCTATATTATTTGACTGAATATGGCAAGTATAATTGTTGAATTTGATCCATTCATCTATCCAAACTGCTTTGAAACTAGTTTTCTGGCCATAATCACATATCAGAATTACATAAGTTATGATAGTGAAATATTTTAGAGATATCGGCTCCTTTTTCTTCTCCTATTCGCGTTCAAACTTGCCACTGATGCGAAGTTGTGGTATATTTTCAGAGCAGAGAAATTGCCCAGTTTTATTTGCTAGTTAGTGTCTCCATAGATTTTAGCACTTGTCGTCACGTGTTAATCAGATTCTGGCAATAGTGATTTAGGATTGATATCTGCTAGTTGTTTTGTTGCTGAAAGCTAAGTTTTATCTATTAAACTACTGGACAGCAAAACGGAAATGGTTTCTGACGCATTAAATCTTGTCAGCATTTTGTAAACGCCAGATCTTTTAGGCTTATATATGTGATGAATGTAAACTTTACATTTTTGTTTTATCTTTCACCTGTGTCATTCACTGGTCACATCCCCACAACCTCCTGATTTGACGTCTAACAGACTGATGTTGCTGTTGCATCACTTAATCATGTGTACTATTTTAAAGATGAATCTGCAGTCGTTGCAGATGTGTTGTACATTGTTTCCTTTCTCCTATTCTTGAACATTTTTATGGTAGTGTATAGGTCTCTTGTTATGTAGCAGTATGATTATCATTCTGTTTCCTCTGGTTAATTGCATGAACCTGAGGCTGCTATATTGTTGTCACAGATAGTCCGACTGGTTTGAATTGGTGTTATCCTCAAATAGTACCATTTTACTTCTCTAGTGGGTGCTGATGACCGGGATTGGCATGTTCTCTTGATCATTGAAATTGATTCAAAGTGAAACTTTTGGATATTCAGTGTTTCACCAAAAACCGCTGTACCTGTAATGTTATGGTTACGATTTGTTGTCCGTCATCAAATAGTGATGGATTTGTGGCCTTTGGTGGACTGGTGTTGAATGATCTGCTTTTGCACACTAGTTCATGAATGTATTTAAGCAACTGTTCTGTAAGATTATAATGAAGAGAATAGACTTTCTTCTAGATGATTACAGTATAAACACAAATGGTTTCCAACACTTCTCACCTGCGCTTTTTATCAGCTTCCTAGAAAACTCAGGCAGGGCAGCAATCTTAGTAAAAATCTACTTGTATGTAACGTAGTAGATATATATTAATTAATTAACTAATTATAATTAAGTGAGAAAAATATTTATGCGTATGCATGCCGTGCATCAATTTATTGATTTGCGACACGTTTGTTACATCTTTACGTTATGGTACGGTGATAATGTGATTTGACGAACCCGAACATATGACCGTCTGCTATGGGTCAGTAAAGTTGTACAAGAATTTATGTTTGCCAAAATATGCAAACGCCTCAAAAGTTTCATCGTTTCTACATGATGTATATCTGAAGCACGTTGTTTGGTGAACTAATGAGCGAGGTAAAACAAATCAACTGAATATGGATTTTAAGATTATTGCAAAGCAAGAGTTTTCATCACAGACGAACATGGATCCAACAAATCTTGAAGGTTTATGAAAGTGAAGATAACATCAACAGAATTCGAGCACTAAGAAACCAACCAGCTTCTCGTGCAAAAGCTAATATACAGGTACAACTTGATAATTTACGGGGAAAAGCACACCAAGAGAAGTAATTAACAAAACGAGGGCAAAAGAGAATCCAATCTTTTCAGCTGCAAGATTTATAATCAGCTCGAAATGAAGAACTGTTTAACACTCGCATCCACCACCTGTCCTCGGCTGACTGCTAGCGCCAACATCAATGGTGTCGGGCAAGTATCTTTACCATATAAAAGTTGCAGCAGAAAAAAAATAATCAAAACATATTAGTATCATGATCAATGTAAAGGTAATAAATATCTTGTATTGAAACAAATTTTTATTTGAGTATAAATCTGGCAGAGCTCAGCTCATAATATCACCCATTTTTAACAACACTTGCCCACAAACAGTCTAGCTTAAAAACGATTGAAAACCTAATAGGACACCTGGGGAAAGCACCAGAATAAAAAAAAATTGGACGAGAGAAAACAATAATGTAAACCAGAAATGGTCAGAAGGCACTGGCTTATTCGACTTGGCAAGAGCAGCTGTGCTAAGACACCTAGGTCCTACGGAATTACACACCCGGATTGTTACATCCCTCGTTTCCCAGATAATGTCCCACATTATTATTTAGGCTTGACTCTCTTTTCGGAAGATAAATATTTTTACCTTGAGCAGTGCACCATGCTATTATAATCTTTTTTTAAAAAAAGGTAACAACCATGCTATTATAATCTTATGGACAACATATAGTATAAATAACGTTTCAACTTACATTTCTTCCTCCTCTCCACTCTTAAGGGCATCCTTAGCAATGCATTGGAAAGCCTCTTCTACGTTGGTGCCTTCCTTGGCCGAAGTCTCAAAGTAGGGAATGTTACCCTTTGAAACACACCAGGCCCGAGCCTTCTTCTCAGACACCTAAAACAGACCAGACAAGTATCTGAAGTGGGAAAAAAAAGAATAGTATACCTCTATGGAACAATAGTAGTCCTATAGGCGGCTGACCAAAGAAGTGGACAGGTGAGAGCAATAGACTACAACAACATACCCTAAGGGAGTAAAAAGAGGAGGAACTGGGACAATGTACAATTTGTTAGACCAGGAACTTACCACTCTACTATTTCCACCATCAATGTCAACTTTGTTCCCCAGCACAACAAATGGAAAATTTTCTGGATCAGGTGGGCTTGCCTGCAGCAAAATTCCTAACCAATCAGAATATTCATTTGGAGATTACAGAATAGTTGTTCCACAAGAAAAATTAGTGTGATAAATGGTGAAGATACCAAACAACTAAATTTATCATTTTTGCCACCAATTTGCATGTAATCCTAGGAAAAAAGATCAATAACACGTAGCTGGTGGGCACTAACATATACAAGCGGCTATACCAAAGGGAGGAGCACTGAATTAGCAACTCATGAAAGATGAAGCATAACAAGCTCCGTGAGGGAAAAGCTCATAAAGCCTTCATCTCAGCAAGAAGCAAATAGGGCTATAAGCCTATAATTAGTTAATAATGTAAACTGGAAACAATAGAATCAAATACAGAAGAAATGCCTGGTAAACAATCACAGGCAAAGAAATAAGAAATACCTGAATTAAAAACTCTTCTCTCCAGTTGTTTAGATTTTCAAATGACTTCATTGAATTTACATCATAAACAAGGACACAGCAATCAGCACCACGGTAGAAGGCAACACCAAGACTCTGAAATCTCTCTTGGCCAGCAGTGTCCCAAATCTGGACCACCAGAAATATCAAAGTTAGAGCAGGAAACAGACCAGGTTGTCCTGTCCATGAGTAAAATATAAACACTGGTAAACATCCACCAACTACCTCTCCTCAATACCAAACCTAATACATGCAGATGTTTGGAATAACGGCTCATTTTCAAGCTGAAAAACAATAGAGTGTGTTTATAGATATCAGAACTTATATGAACCAAAGAGTAGATTTGAGAAACAGATGAAGTCTTGACCAAGCGAGAAATGGATTGGATACACCATGAGTTCTCTAGATTGGATATTTTGAGAAATGAAAAAGAATCTGCAAGGCAATGCTTATTCTGTTGTTTTCATTTCAGTGGATCCAGAGACGGAATTGAACCAAACCGAAGGACAAAGACAGGAACAATTTGGAAAAAGAGGAGAAACATCTGTACATAAAATATTTTCTCTCTCTCTTTTTTTTTTTAATTTGAGGAGAGGGGGTTAAATAAGCTGAAGTATGACTTAAGATTCTCAGCTGAATGAGGAAAACATACTGGGAGTGAAGATGGCTAAAGATAAGGAGCAGGAAACAAATGTCTCTACTCCCAGGAAACCAATCTTTGACCCACATAGAATATTTCTATATGAAAGGACTGAGAAATATTTGTTCAATTTCTCTTTTTTCTTTTTGATCATCTTTTTCCTTTTTCGCTAAGGTAATTCTTCTTTTTCTCATTAGTATGATAAAGAACACTATATAAGCATATTATCATTCCCTCTCAAGAATAACATATTATCATTCCTGAAAGAAGTCCAGTTCTTGAGAAACACTGAAATATAGATCCATTACTGACACATAAGTGCTTAGAACCCAAAAAGGAATCCACCACTGACATAATATCATCATGCACAATGTATTTCTAGGAGATCAATGCGTGTAAATTACTTCTATAATCTTATATCCAAAATAAATGCCCTAGTTCGGTTAGTCCATGACGAAAACCATCCATTAACCTGTACATAAATTGGATTATAAACACAATTATTCATCCAAAGTAAGATAATCTCCCACATGAGAATCTTTTTGCACATGTCTTGGAGTCGTTGATATACCTACACATAGTGATAGAGATAAATCAGTCCTAATCTTCCTTAAGAAACTGACATTTGTCACATGCATCTTCTTTTCTCAGCGGTTAGCTAAGAGAATTTAGACAATTACTATAGCCTGCCATATACAAAGTCACCAATTGACCTCCCTTATCCTGACCTCTTTTTTTTGCTAAGGTAAAAGTTTTTTTCATTATTTTGATAAGGTAAAAGTTGCCCTGATGTTTTCTCTTTTCCTCCCATTTTGTAGCTTTCTAGTGAAAATGGCTAAATATGATTATCGTCTTCTTGAAAGAGAAAAACATGTCCAAACTTCAACAAACACAATGAACAGCATCATACTTAAGTATATTCAATTTTTCATTATTCTCAGCTAACTTTTTGGTAGTTTGGTCTTCATAGGTGAATCAGAGGAACACCTCTCGCCCTCTTTGTAGGGGTTATGAGGGATCACTGATGAGTAAAGTAATATAGCCCTAGGATTGACAATTTGATACAGAAAAATCAACTTGGTTGATTTCATACAGTAATACACAGCAAAGAGACACTGTCTGACTAACCTGTAAAGTAAAGAGCCGATCTTCAAACTGCACTTCCTTTGTCAAGAAATCAGCTCCAATAGTTGCTTTGTACTGATTGCTGAACTTCTTATTTACATATCTATAAAGAATCATTTAAGGCCAACAATAAGGCAATTCTATTATAAGGTATAATCACATCTGAAAAGTGAATCAAGCTGTTTCTTCATAATACGCTTGCACTTGTTATTAATTGAACACTACTAAAAAAAGTTAGCTACAAAGTTTTCGAGGATACTGATTCATCAACGAGGTCTTCCCAACCCTGCAAAACAAAAGAGAAGTGGTTCATGGACAGATACTGAAAATTCAGCAGCTTGTGGAACTTAGATCGCGATAATTTTCAAAGTAATCAAACCAACAACGCCTCAATTGCCAACTAGTTAGACTCGACTGTATGCATGAATCCTCTCTAATCATTCCGCTCTATCCCAGACTCAGATCACGATAATCAAAAATTCAAATTCAAGAATCAATCTGTTAACAGGCCAAGCAAAACTTGGAATTGGCGGACTAAACATGAAGAGGGATGCTCATACGTTACTGAACCCTAGAACAAAGTTGTAAAATATTTAGCATCTGTATTTAGAAGACGAAAAAACATGTGATGAAGTAAGAAGTGAAAATTCAGCAACTTATGGAACTTAGATCAGGATAAATCAAAGTAATCAAATCAACAAGGCCTCTATCCGAAACATAGATCACGATAATCAAAAACTCAAAATTCAAAAATCAATCTGTTAACAGGAAAAAGAGAAGGGCGAAATTAAACATGATGCGTTACTGAACCCTAGAATTAGAAGAAAGTTGTATAGTACAGTAATATTTAGCATCTGTATGTATGTGTTTACAAAAACTAACTAACCCGCTGTCGCCGAGGATGATGACTTTCAAAAGTGTTCGCCGGCGAGAAGGCATATTCCGATCTGACGACAACTCTGCGCCCGCGTGTGTGTGTGTGTGTGTGTGCGCGCGTGCGTGAGGACAACAGACAGTTGGCAAATTTAGACGTTTCTGGTAAGAAAAAATAAATGATTGCCGCAGTTGTATAACATGATTATACTTAGCTGAGAGGACTAGACAGTCAACAACACATCTTTCTACAGTCGGGTCGGGTCCGGCCCGGTCGAGTTTGTGCTCAATATTGGAATCATTATCATTATTATTATTATTATTAATTATTAAAGTAAATGCTCAATCATTTGAAAATAAGTGTTTGGATATGAAAATTCTAAATACAACTTCTTGAAAAACACCAAAAATTTTGCTTTTACTTTTTTCACTTTCATTACGTTCAAACAACCAAATATTCTTTGCAAAAACTATAACCAAATACAACTCCATCTTCAACTCCAACTTCAAAATTCCAAATAAAGTTTATAGATTTTTGTTTTCATGGCCAAACACCTACTTAGTCTTTCTTCACTTTGTAATGGCAACTTCTAAATCTCTAACACTAGATAGTAACATTTAAAAAAAAAAAAAAGTCCACTAGGCTTTTGGCCTAGGGTTGATTTTATATATTTTTCTCCTAGCAAAACCAGCAAAGTGTCTTTATAAATGTAGCCAAAATGACTAATAAAATGCAGAAATTAAACCTAGTGATCATCTTAGGACCAAAATGTCCAAAGCTGATACTAAAATATGCTAAAAATGAACTAATACTTATGAATAAGTATCTAATGATATAGTAACTTGTCCATGCAATCTTGAATTCCTTCCATGCATCCCAGCTCCACCATCTTGCATCCTTGCACCATTGTTGTCTCCATCTGAAAATTGCACTACATATACCATGTATATCAGTGGTATATCTGTGTATATTAACCTCTGATAGTAACATTGATAAGCCATCTTAGTTTTTTTTTTCAAAAAAAATAAAAATAAAAAGCATAGGTAGAATTTTTATGTCTCATCAACAACATACCTAATGTGATTCCACAAGTGGGGTTCAGGGAGAGTAGAGTGTAAGTAGACCTTACCTCTACTTCGTAGAGATAGAGAAAGTGTTCTCAAATCTCAATAGACCTTCGGCTCAAATAAGAAAATGAAAGCATTACATAGAATTTGGAAGAAAAAGAAACAGTAAATTCAAAACGAAACCAAACTACTTAGAATTTTTTTTACATTTTAAATATGTGGTTGACATTTTGGATGAAATAATAGAGCGTTATATACGGAAGAAAGTCATATGTGTGGTCAAAAGTATAATGACACGAAAAAAAATCATATACATCAAAAGCACTAACTTCTTATTCAAGTAAATTACTAAGATCAAACTAGATTGACCAAATTGTATAAAATTAATTAAGTGAAAATATGATTGTTCGTTTAATTTGATAGATAAAGTGTCTAAACAAAGTTATTTAAATCATATTTAAGTTTTTTCCCGTAAATTTCGTCCTCTAATTAATAAGACAGGAATTAACTAAATGTACTGGTTTTCTTTAAATGTAGAGATTAGTTCCCTTATTTTAGGAGGAGTATGAGGATGGAAAGTCATCTCTTAGTTTCTTGGTAAAAATTATTATCAGGCGACATGTTTTTACTTTCCTTCCTTTGAGAATCCTCACTGCCCTTCTCCTAAAGGTATCACATTTTCTTCTCTTATGTGTCTCTTTCTTCCTCTTTAAGATTTCATCTCTTTAATCTTCGGTTTTGTAAGATAGAGGCATTTTGTATCATTTGGAAATAATTATATGAAGTATTGATTCCGTGTGGTAATAATCCTCATCGTTAAGAAATAAATAATAATGTTTCAAATAATGGGATCATTGATTATCATTACTTTCAGATTTTCTTCTTATTAGGATCATGTCTTTAGTTTCATGTTTTTTTGTTATTATATTGATAACTTTTGTGAATTCTTGAATGATAAGTAAATTTTTGTTTGGATCTTTAATGAACAGGGATCAATACTTAGGAGATCGGCGGAATCTGCGTAACTTGTTCTAGCGCAGATCGTGACAAAGACTTTTATAAAAATGTCTTCGTCATCGACTGGGGACTCTCCACCATCAAGTTCATCATCATCAAATTCATCACCATCATCCTCTTCGTCTCCACCAAATAATTCAAACTCTCAATCTCCTCCTTCTAACAACAATTCATCATCTGAAAAAGATAATAGTTCTTCTTCTACTTCTAATGATAACAACAATAATAATAATTCAAACTCTCAATCTCCCCCTTCTAACAACGATTCATCATCTGGAAAAGATAATAGCTCCTCTTCCGCTAATAATAACGGTAATAACAGCAATAACAGCAACAACAACAACGATAATAATTCAAATTCTCAATCTCCCCCTTCTAATAATGATTCATCATCTGGAAAAGATAATAACTCCTCTTCAAATGATAACAGTAACAACAACAACAACAACAACAATAACAACAACAGTAATAATAGTAACAATTCTGATAACAAGTCACATCCTTCACCAAAATCATCAGATTCATCAAAAGGAGGCTCATCGCCTCCTCCTCCACCACCACCACCACCTCCTCCACCCCCTCCGCCATCACATTATTCTCCTAACTCTAGATCTCTCTCCCCTCCAAAGCATCAACCAACAAAGTCGGATAATAAGGATAACAAGACAGCCCTCAAAATAGGAGTTGCTGCTGGAGCAGGACTATTATTTCTTGTCATGATAGTTTTCCTCATTTCTTGTTGTAAACGAAAAAAGAAAAGAAAGCGTGATCAAATGGGCTACTATCGAGACAATTCTCACGGAGCTATGAGTATACATCTTACTTGATTTTCTATGTTGTCTTACGTTATTGTGTGTTTAATTTCGACTTAGTATTTTACATTAAGGGAAAACACTACATTAGTAAAAAGATCAATGAAAGTAAAATTGTTGAATACTAGTTTGGTTTATAAATACAGAAACCGAAAAAGTATGAAAATTAGATTTTTGATCTTTCATTCTTTTTCCCCATCTCTACTTTGCATCCCCTGTTATTTGATTGTATCATATAAAATAAACGCTTCTTTCTCAATAGCTCATCTTTGTTCATTTTACAATTTCAATTTATTTCTTTACTAATGATGTTAAGTACATTTGTGAAATTTTAAAAATATAAAATTCTATTGCTTTATTTTTTTATAACTTGTTTATATTGAAATTATATTTCACGTTTGAGCGTGATTGTAAAAGAAACTCATTTTTATCTTATTTAACATACATCATCCTTAGAGTTCCATGTTAGAAATGAAATTGGAAACGGGACTTTATACGTCTTTGTATATTTTTTTCTTAATTAAAAAGTACTTGTCTGTAGTTTATATGTCTGATGGGAAAAGCAACATGTCTACTAGAAAGGTTATAATTTCAATTGAAATTAGCAGGCTTGTCCAGCCACAATGTTATCATCATAACTTAGCAAGACAATCACTCTTTTGGAAAAGCTTGTGCAATAATATTATGCCTCGTGACTTTTGTTAATTTCTCTCTATATATATATTTCTTTATTTTTACTTTATCAAATTTCTAACATTCATTATGTATTTTACAGATAATCAACAATACTATAATAGTGGGCAACATGGGAACAATTGGCAGAATAACAACAAACTCCAATCAACTGATCAGTTTCATAAGATGCCTCCTCCAGGCAGTGGACAAGTAAGCTCAGAACATAGTTGGCCAATAGCACCACCACCACCACCACCAATGATGAGTAGTAGTGAAATGAGCTCTGCGGCTTTCTCTGGTCCACATCAACCTCCTTTGCCACCTCCACATCCAGCAATGGCTCTTGGTTATAACCAAAGTAGTTTCACTTATGATGACTTAGCAGTTGCAACTAGAGGATTTGCTAAGGAAAATCTTTTGGGACAAGGTGGGTTTGGATATGTACATAAAGGAGTATTGCCTAATGGTAAAGAGGTTGCTGTGAAAAGTTTGAAATCTAATAGTGGACAAGGAGAAAGAGAGTTTCAAGCAGAGGTTGATATTATAAGTCGTGTACATCATCGACATCTCGTGTCTTTAGTTGGGTACTGCATTGCCGGCTCTCAAAGGATGTTAGTGTACGAATTTGTTGCTAACAGCACTCTTGAATATCACCTTCACGGTATGTATGTTTTATTTGCAAGACACTAAAATTGAAAAATCTTGGCATGTTTAATTTAGAGAGAGACTTTTTTTCAAAAACTGATATATTTTCTAGGTTGGAGAGAAACTTTACTTTTCGAAAAAATTATTTATTATCAAGATTGATAATAATATTAACAAGCTGGGTGATATTTTAATTTAATTCTTGAACATTAAAGATTGATGACAATATCTAATTATCGATTAAAGAAATGAGATGAAGTTAAGGTTTGAGATGATCGTAACAGAAATAACTTTCACCTAAAAGTATGAGGAGTCATCTTCTCTCTTTAGGTAGAAATATTTTTGTAAGAAAGTATTTTTCAAATAACAAAACACTAGAAAATGACTTATTTTTTAGAAAGTTATTTTACATCCTACCAGGCATTAAGTTTAAAAAGCTTGTTATTTTTATTTCGTATTTGGATTTTATCTCATATTTCATTGTTTCATTAATTTAGGATCTGGTCGTCCCCCAATGGATTTCAATACAAGACACAAAATTGCATTAGGAGCTGCGAAAGGCTTTGCTTATCTTCATGAAGATTGTAATTTTTGAACTTTTCATAATTTTCACTTTTAATATTTAACTTATATATATACATGTATTTTCATATCTAAGTATTCATTTTTTATATATAAATTACAGGTCACCCTAAAATAATCCATAGAGACATTAAAGCTGCAAATATCCTATTGGACGAAAATTTTGATGCAAAGGTATTTCTATCTAAGAAAATAACATAGCATACCAATTACATGGGGAATTTCAGTTTTACTTAGATATACAAACAAATTCTTATATCATGATTCTAATAATATTTTTATTAGGTGGCTGATTTTGGTCTAGCTAAGCTTTCATCTGACAACCATACTCATGTATCCACTCGTATCATGGGAACTTTTGGGTGAGTATTTTGTAAAATATTTTTAACAATAACATCTTTGTTTTGTTTTATTTTTACCGAGGACATGACCTTAGATAAGAGGTTATGGAGAACACATATTAGGGTAGAAAGTTAGTGAGTAGTTGAGCGTTGTCACGCGTATTCTTGCATATTAGTAGCCGTAGTATTACTCTTATAGTTTCTTATCATTCAATTTCTACTATTATCCGTTGTTTCTTATATTTCTATTATCGTATTAATTTGTGGTAGTTAGGACTCTTTTTTTTCAGACTGCTCTAACATGTTTTTAGAGTATTTTGCTATGGCTTATTCGCTCTTGTTATTTCTTTTTTCGTATTGCTTTGAATGTTTGTCCTTGTGCTGAGGGTCTACCAGAAACATCTTTTCTACCTCACATGGTAGGGGTAAGGTCTGGGTATACTCTCCCCTCCCTAAAGCCCACTTTGTGGAATTTCCGTGAGTACGTTGTTGTTGTTGTTGTAGTTATTCCAATTTTCTCTTCTACTATTCTAATGTTTGCGTTTTCCTAAAGTGTGGACTTTAGTTTCTTAAATATTGAACAATATCTCGGTGCGTTCACTTAAAATGAAATAACTGAAGTGTAATTAATTATATGGAATAACAGGTACCTAGCACCTGAGTATGCTTCAAGTGGCAAACTAACTGAGAAATCTGATGTCTATTCGTATGGAGTTATGCTTTTGGAACTTATAACTGGACGTCGTCCGATAGACATGGATGGTGACGATGATACCTTAGTGGAATGGGTATATACCTTAACTTTGTTTAATACAAGTTATGTATTCCACATAATTTATCTATGATCAGTACATATTTTATGAAAAATATATTATTATTTTTTTACTTATTTTTCTATATTAGTTGGTAAGTTTGCTACGATTTATATATATGCAGGCAAGGCCTATTCTCATGCGTGCAACGGAAGGCGGGAATTATGATGAATTGATAGATCCACGTTTAGAGGGGAACTTTGATGCCCAACAGATGTTATGTATGGTAGCATGTGCTGCTGCAACAATCAGACATTCTGCAAAAAGGCGTCCAAAAATGAGTCAGGTTAATTTCCTTTTGATCTTTTCTTTTTCCTTTTTATTAATTTTACGGTCAATCTTATATAAATGAATTAGAAATAAATATTTAATTAGTTGAATGTGATGATTAGTTATACATCACAATTATAAATTATCAATAGTTGAAGGACCAAAAGTACTATTATCCTTTTCAAAACCAAAATCCTCCTTAGTTTAAGGTTTAGTTTACTTTTTTTGGTGAGTAACTTAAAAGTATATTATGTTTTACGTTCCTTTGTTATTTTTATTGTGATTTTATGTATACGTTCTCATTTGAGAAAAAACGTAATGTTATGATATCATGAAATAATATTAATCAATGAAGTACTTTACACACACAGGTTGTACGTGCTTTAGAAGATGATGTTACTTTGGACGATTTAAATGAAGGAGGAAAACTGGGTCATAGTGCAACTCTCAGTTCCGGTGGAAGCTCTGAGCACGATGGAGGTTCATATGACTTAAAGAAGTTCAGAAAATCCAGCATGTCGAGTCAAGAATACTCAAGCAGTGAGAACGGTGAATCTCGTGAATTTCGTCAGAACAAGAAGTGAACATGTAGCCCTTAATCAGAATCATTGCTTTTGAAAAGAAGGGGTGTTTACTTCGACTCCTGATATAATTATAAATTGTATTTATTTATGTATAATTATTAAATTGTAGACACGACACACAATCATTGACCAATTGAACTTGATCACAAAGATGCTTCAGGTACTTAAGATTGAGTCTTTTGGTGAATAATAATATTCTTCTATCGCGAAGCTTAGGCGGTTAAAATTTTAAGTTTGAATTATTTTTGAGTTCGTCATCAAATTTTGTTGAAATTTGGGAAACAATTGATGTGCATTAGTTTGCACAATACATTTTGAATCATGTTATGCAATTTAATTTTCATGTTTTGAATATTTGTATTTGATATTCTATAGGCAAGCTTTAACCCATATTAACATCTTAGTTTTGTTTTACATTTTTCACCAAGGCGACTAGCCGAGTCCATTTTCTAATACGTTTGCATCTTTATTAAAAATCAGATGAAGTTAGAATATATAACTAGTTTTGTTATAATTAAAAGGACCAAATGATAAATACTATAGAAAATTACTTTCAAATGTCATTTTTTAAATTTTAATCTAAAGTTTAACGCACTCATGTGTCAAATTTCAATCATATTTATGGCCAAACAGCTACACTGAAAAAAAAATATTATACTACAAACTAGGAAGTCAACATGAAATGTTTTTGTTCGCACACACCAATTTCATTGTAATCTTTCGTGTTTGAAAATTGGGATTCACTGCTTTTTTTAATTCACTCACATATACACACATAAAAACGCATACACACACATATATAAAGAGGGTGTGCAATTGATTATTTGCTACTTAGATATTTTGTAGAAGTTCAAGTATCTCGAGAAAACAACATTGGTACTCACTTGGTACTCCTAATGAGGAACGTGCATTCATGGAATGCCTTAAGATATTCCCAATTTCAAATGTCAACAAGATATTATTTACAGATATAAAGAGTTAAAGCTTAGCTCGTTCCTATTTTCCTTGGTGATGGATAAATTGACTTTGCCTACAGACAAGACCCGTCATTTTAAATTTTGCAAAAAAACCTATGCTCGACATGAATAGATTGTCCGTACATGTCAAAGGACTAGATTAAAGAATAGCTAGCTGCAAAATTTATTAGACCAGTGAAACTTTGTAAGATTACAAGTATTTGAAAGTTTATGATGCGCGATTTATTAATGCGGCGCCTTAGGATTTTTTGGTATCTTGTTTATGAACTATAATTTGCTCATTTGGTAAAATTGTATAAGAGTTGAGAAAATGTTGATAATTTTCACACAGTGTGAGGTTTTATGTTTATGTGAAAAGATACAACTTAAGAAATCCAAATTATATGTCCAAATAAAATTTCAACTTCAAATAAACTTATGTTCAAATCAATAATTCCAAATCATGTCCAAACGGGCCCTAAGGGTCCGATGGCCCCGTTCGGCCATTGGTTTTTTTTTTTCTAGAAAAAACTTTTCAATATAAT
This sequence comes from Lycium ferocissimum, assembly GCF_029784015.1. NCBI lineage: Eukaryota > Viridiplantae > Streptophyta > Magnoliopsida > Solanales > Solanaceae > Lycium > Lycium ferocissimum. Next base: position 40,131,024 of record NC_081348.1, read on the forward strand.
ATTTAGCTATATTTATAATGATTTGTAAATTAGTTTTTGAAGACAAGTATTCAAATTTGAAAAAGTTACTCACAAAACTTTAATTTTTGTTTCCAAGTGAAATACATGTCCATACATAATTCGACTTTCAAATACTATTTTTCAACTTCAACTTCAAATCTATTGTTTTTTAAATATTAATCAATTTATGTCCAAACACCTATTAAATGTTTCGATTTTGAAAAATAGAAATAAGGATATTCTACTTGTGTAAGATTACAATAATATAAGGATTTGTCAAAATACAAAAAGTGTATATAGGTGGAATGTAATTTTTAGAAATGGAGAGATTTATTTCACGATATAACGTGGACACAACCCATTAGTTACTGACCTCCGTTCTCTTTAACAGTAAAATAAAATAGTGATCGGTTAAACCGGATCGGGTTATATTTCACCCACTTCACCCTTATAACCCTCTTCAGTGAACTTGTACGTTAAGGGAGATCGAGAGATCTGTAATTCAACATCGCTGCTTCGCCCATATAAATACTCTACAAACTAATTCTTTCTGTTATTCACAAATCGGATCTCAGCTTTTTTCCGATTACATTCTGATCCACTAGGTTTCTCTTTATTTTACCTGAATCCTTACAGATCTGTGTTGTACTTTCAGAAATGGCTCAACCTCTAGTGAAGAAGGACGACGATCGCGATGACGAAAGTAGGATTTATTTTCTTAATTGAATTGGTGTTTTTATTGTGTTAACGTAGATTGTAGCACAAGCTTTTTGTTTGATTCCTCTTGTTAATTTGTCGGTGTTTTTTTCATTTAATTGATTCGATTGATGCTGCGTATAGATCTACATTGTGGTTTATCATTCTTCGTTAGTTGTTTATGTGTTTAAGTGAATCTGGACGATAATAAGTCTGATTTCAGTGGAATATTTGTGAATCAGCTTTTGTTACTAGCTGTTTTTTATTTCCTTCTGAGCACTACTTTTCTATGCTGCAATATGTAATTCAGTTTTAAATTGCTATTTGGAATATTTAATTTTGTAAGACTCCAAAAGTGGCGCGATAGGTTGCACAGGTTATTACAGTGTAGTTTTATACTGGAGAATAATCATCTTCTGCTTAGATCTATGTAAAGTAGGATCGAATATGCGTTTTAGCGGTGAAATGTCATTTTCACTCTGTTAACGTAGATTGTAGCACATGCTTTTTGTTTCATTTCTCATGTTAATTTGTCGGTGGTTTTGCATTTAATTGATTGTATTATTGCTTTCGCCTGAGATTGTCGATTGATGCTGCGTATAGATCTGCATTGCAGTGTTGATTCTTCGTTAGGTTTTATGTAGTCAAGTGAAACTGGACGATAATGAGCTGTTTTTTTTTAATTATTTTGATTTTCTTCTGATAACTTCTTATCAATGCTGCATAATTCAGTAATAAATCTCTATTCGGTATATTTAATTTTTTTTAGTTCTCGAAAATAGTGTGATCGGTGTGTACTGGAATGATGCCAGGGAAGTTAATTTCTCAGATTGTTACGGTGTAGTTTTTACAATGTAGAATAATCATTTTATTCTCAGATCTATTTGAAGTAGGATTGAATACACGTTTTAGTGGGTGAAATGGCATTTTCATGTTGGATTTCTTTGGCAATACATAATTCAGTGTATTTAACTTTTTAAGTTCTCCAAACTAGTGCTGTAGGCGTGTATTGGAATGATGTGGGGGAACTTAATTTGTTCAGATTGTTGCAGTGTAGTTTTACACTGTAGAATAATCATTTTCTGCTTAGATCTATGTAACGTAGGATTGAATATACGTATTAGTGGTGAAATGGCATTTTCATGTTGGATTTATATGACAATACAGTGGACTATTCCCCGTTTATGGGGATTGAGAAGGGCGCTGTTCTTCAGGAAGCTAGGGTTTTCAATGATCCTCAATTGGATGCAAGGAGATGCTCACAGGTATGTTGTTTTGGTCCTTTTTTTTTAGAAAAAATTTTTGCTGTGCGAAAGTAAATTAACACCCATTCTGTTTTGGTGGCATGTTAAATTGGTTGGACTGATTTGTTCATCGATTTTTGGGTGCTTTTTCGGTGTTTCAGGTCATCACAAAGCTTTTGTATCTTCTGAATCAGGGCGAGACATTTGCAAAGGTTAGCTCTAGAGTTATTAGTTTTGGCAGTAAAACATCTATTTTTTTTTTCCCCCGGCATGACTGCACAACGAAATATTACAAATTAAATGTCCAAACCATGGAATCACACTGATGCTTGCGTTAGGGTAAGCTTCCCATCACAACAGATCCTGCATGAATATCTTACCTTACCCCCCAAAAAAAAAGACCTGCATAAATGCGGGATGCTTCGTACACCAAGCTGCCCTTTAAATGTCCTAAACCGCCATTTAAAGAGGTAAAAGGAAAATGGAAGAAATTGAGAGATGTGTAATTAGCTATCAGAGTAAAGCCTCTATATATTATGAGAAAACGTAAAAAGGTTCTGAATCTTCCTTTGCAGCATGGGGTTTTGGAAGTTATGGATAATATATAACTCCTTGACATGCATAGTCCATTGTTTTTGCACAGTGAAGGGCATAATTTTTCATGAATTTTACTTCACTTTGTATCTCACAGATGACAGAACAACTTTTTTATCTGGATTTTTGTGGCCATACATAGAATTGGAATTAGCTGATTTTGTCTGTAATCTGTAGGTCATATCATATGTGATTTACCTTATCGAAAAATAAAAACAGAAAGAGGATAATATCACCTGCTATTGCATGTTTTCTTGGAGTGAAGGATATTTTTCAGTAATGCATTACATATAGTGTGTTAGTATGATAGATTTTTTTCACATTAATGATAATTTTTGATGATTAATGATCTCGGAAGCATCTCAATGCTGCTATTCAAGCACTAGTCTGTTATGGTCATGATCTATGTTCACATTATGCGATGCCTTCTCTAGACACTGTCCAACAGTTAGAATTTTTGAATCTATATGTTTGGCTAGTCAACCGGGGAAATTGCATTCATGTTTAAACTAAAGTCTATTAGCCAAATTGGATTGGAGACCTAGTCAAACAGCTAACCAATAGATGCAACAAATTAAAGATAGTTTCCGTCCCTTGAAGTGTTTTCACTTCCTTTAATTTGTCTTGGTGCCCAAATTAACCTTTTCTCTGCCGTACAATATTTCCTTTTTATTGTAAACAGAGCCATTTGAAGGGGACCCTAGGCGTAATTGGTAAAGGCGCTGCCATGTGACCAGGAGGTCATGGGTTCAATCCGTGGAAACAACCTCCTGCAACATGCAGGGAAAGGCTCCGTATAATTGACCCTTGTGGTCTGGCCCTTCCCTGGACCCTGCGCATAGCGGGAGCTTAGTGCACCGGACTTCCCTCTTTTAATATAACTGGAGCCATTTGGTTGTGATGTAAATTCTTGTTTTAACCCGTGTACATATCTCTGCACGTCCATAATATGGATCTTTCAGAAATTCTCTTTATTGCCATATTTAATTTACAAACTGAAGCAAATTAAATATTCCTGCCTTTTCTATAATTGAGAACTTTTAATCCTTCTCCCCGCTTAGGACAGAAAGGGGAAGTAGCGAGATTACGATTCCTTCATGGGAAATCCACGAAAGCAGTTGCTCCAACAGATCTCCTTACATCACTTTGATGGCGTTCTCTATCTGCCGCTATTTGCCTATGAGAACTTCCACTTAATTTGTTTCAATTTTATAGGTTGAGGCTACAGGAGTCTTCTTTTCTGTCACAAAACTCTTTCAGTCAAAGGATATTGGTCTCAGGAGAATGGTGTATCTGATAATTAAAGAGCTTTCTCCTTCCGCAGACGAGGTTAGATACGGACTGATTTCTTCTTTGTTAGTGTAAGGTTCCACTCCTTCTATGAATGAAAATAACATGTGGGCTCTTTTCCTTCTAAAGGTTATCATTGTTACGAGCTCTCTTATGAAGGACATGAATAGCAGAACTGATATGTATCGGGCAAATGCTATTCGGGTCCTTTGTCGAATCACCGATGGGACACTTCTCACCCAAATAGAGAGATACTTGAAACAAGCCATTGTTGACAAAAATCCTGTTGTCGCAAGTGCTGCCCTTGTGAGTGGAATCCATTTGCTTCAGGTAAGGTTTCAAAGAACCCTTTTTCATTTTTTGCTCGTTTGGTTGTATCTTCCTAACTCTCCTTGGCCTATGTTTTTTTTTTTTTTCAACAGACAAATCCAGAAATTGTGAAAAGATGGAGCAATGAGGTACAGGAAGCTGTGCAATCAAGGGCAGCTCTTGTTCAGTTCCATGCACTGGCCCTACTGCACCAGGTATGATATGTGCTTTATATTTAACCAATTTTTCTTTGGACTTTTATCTATATCATAAAATTTTCCTTGTTAACACAATCATATCGAGTAAGTCCTCATAATTAAAGTATTGAAGACCCCAAGGTCAGTTCAAGTGGCAAAGGTTGAGGGACTTGTTGGCTTAGGTTACAGATTCGAGCCCTGTGCCATGCAAACTAAGCTTGGTATCTAAGTGGAAAAGGGTAGAGGAGTGGACCCATTATCCACAGAGTTTCGAAGGCATTGGTCCTGAGGGTTGTTCCCAGATAGATTTTGTGGTCATTAGAAAAATTGAAGTATTGAAGCAGTACCAGTCCTCATATATCCGTAGTTGATGTCATGTTTCTAAATCTTAAAATATTTGGTGGATTCCCTTTCATTCAATGCTCAGGTTTTAACATGCTTTTGATCTCTGGTTTCCTACCACCGCTTAAGTGTTGTGTTTTATTATATTCTACTATTCTTCAAAATCTCAGCAGTATTTTTCTTTCATTTAGTTTATTTTTGGTTGGTTCTTACAATGTTTGAAGATAAAGTGGTAATAGTCTAATAGATCACATGACAGGTTATGTTTCCCTGTCTTGACATGTGCAAGGTTCATGTACCTGATATGATTCTTTTCCTGCATTTGCAGATTCGGCAAAATGACCGTTTAGCTGTTAGCAAGCTAGTTACAAGTTTGACAAAAGGGAGTGTCCGCTCGCCTCTAGCTCAATGCCTTTTGATTCGCTATACTAGTCAGGTGTCCTGTTTCCCCCCCTTCCCCTCCAGTTTTAGTTTTAACGTAATTATTTGATTGGGCTTTTGCCTACTGGAAACAAATCCTAATTTTGGATTTTTTTATGGTGCATTGGATTAATATATGTTCAGGTTATAAGAGAATCTGGCATTAGTCAAACAGGAGATCGGCCATTCTATGACTATTTAGAGAGTTGCCTTCGTCACAAAGCGGAAATGGTTATTTTTGAAGCAGCTAGGGCAATCACAGAGCTTAATGGTGTGACTACTCGAGAATTAACTCCTGCTATTACTGTTCTTCAGCTCTTTTTAAGCTCTTCTAAGCCAGTTCTTAGGTTTGCTGCTGTCCGCACTTTGAATAAGGTGATTCATTTTAGTATTTCATTTGTCTACTAGTTTATTATGAATGGTTAATTTGGTAACTGCGATTCATGAATAATTATTTAGCTGTTTAGTTGAATGATGCACATTAACCAATGCTTCCACATCCGGATACTCCTATGTCTGTTTTTCTAAACAAATATTAGAACTTAAGTTTGTTGATTTTTATGCCACTAAAAAATAGTACTGATTGGTTAAAATATTAACCTTCTTAAACTTTGTAACTGAGAAAGCTTAATTTATTCAGCTGTTACCGTTCTCGGAAAAAAAGAAGAAGCTTATTATTCAGAAAAAACAAGAAGAGATTAATCTATTATAGTACCAACTGCTTTGTGCTGAAGGCAGCACAAGTATTAATTTTTGAACCGTGTGTAGGTGGCAATGACACATCCTATGGCTGTGACGAATTGCAACATTGATATGGAGAGCCTGATTTCTGATCAAAACAGGAGTATTGCAACTCTGGCCATCACAACTCTACTCAAGACCGGGAATGAATCAAGTGTTGATCGTCTAATGAAGCAGATCACTAACTTCATGTCTGACATTGCTGATGAGTTTAAGATAGTGGTGGTGGAAGCCATTAGATCATTGTGTTTGAAGTTCCCCCTTAAGTACAGATCTTTGTGAGTATAATCATGGACTTCTGTTAGAAACCTGGATATTAGTATATGTCAATTTTTGGTTACTTCTTCACAATCACTTGACATGGATATTTTATGTTTTTTTAATAACAATAGGATGAATTTCTTGAGCAATATTTTGAGGGAAGAAGGTGGATTTGAGTACAAGAAGGCCATTGTTGATTCAATTGTGATCCTGATTAGAGATATCCCAGATGCTAAAGAAGGTGGCTTGCTCCACCTGTGTGAATTCATTGAGGACTGTGAATTTACATATCTTTCTACTCAGGTTAATTTCCTCTATTCTTGCTAATCATGGTTTTCTTTTCTATCTACATTATTTCATTGTATCTTTTGTTTCAGTTGGTTTATGAGGTGTTGTACTGATTTATTTCTCACCTCGATCTATCCATAGATACTACACTTTCTTGGAAATGAAGGACCTAAGACCTCTGACCCCAGTAAGTACATACGATACATATATAATCGGGTGATACTTGAAAATGCAACAGTTCGGGCGAGTGCGGTGAGCACCTTAGCGAAGTTTGGTGCCTTGGTTGATTCATTGAAGGTAGAATTGTTCTGGTTTCAGTTTGTGTCATTACCGAATGCTGCATCTTGACTTTAAAATTGTTTCTTTATTGTGCTGCAGCCTCGTATATTTGTGCTGTTGAAGCGTTGTCTGTTTGACAGTGATGATGAGGTTAGTCCTTAGATTTCATGCCTCTGGTTATTTTTATGCTTTATTGCTTTTTTAATGATTACTTTATCCTTTTCCGTTTCGTGTTTATCAGGAGAACCATTCTTTAATTTGCTTAATTTATGCCCCTATATATATGAGGAATCACGTGCTTTCCTAAAGTATTATTGTTTCCAATCCAAAAAAAAGGAAGGAAGAGAACGAACCAAACATTCCATAATTCCTGATATTCATTCATGGTGTTGGGATTGCAGACCTCTTTGGCATTTACTCATAAGAATTCCCTTTACCAACTAAAAATGGTTGAGGCTTCAGCCTGTCTTCTGACCCTCCCCCATATCTTTTCGTCATTCGTATGTAAACTAGAAAGGAAGTTCTCCTTGTTTTTTACAGTTTAACTATGTTTTCTATTCATTTGCAGCATGCAACTTGCATTTCATTTGTATTGCATGGACTTGTTTTTAGCAACCTACATATGTGAGAAATCATCTGAAATGAAATACGTATCTGATTATCTGCATCTCCTTGCTCATCAGAAACACAATGTTTTGTAGCTCTGGGCTCTGGTAAATGAATCAAATAGTTCTCTATTGTCTTCAATGATTGGATATGTGTTTTTATTTGTGTTATAATTTTTTTTACAGTTAGCTCTTCTATAGGCTTCAACAATTGCAATATGTGTTTCTACTTGTGTTATAAGGGTGTTCGGATTGGCTTTTTAAAAGTAGCTTATAAGCTAAAACCAATAAGTTGGGAATACCCAACTTTTGGCTTATTTTTGTACTTTTTTGGCCTAAAACTAAGTGCTTAAAAGCACTTTTTATCTTTCCCAAACACCACAAAAAATAGAAAAGAGCTTAAAAGCCAGTAAGCACTTAAAATAAGCCAATCCAAACACCCTCATAATTTTTTTTTCAGTTAGCTTACCAATGTTGCAATCTTTTGGCAGGTTCGTGACCGTGCAACACTTTACTTGAATACCCTTGGTGGTGATGGTGCAGTTGTTGAAACTGATGAAGAGGTGAAGGAATTCCTTTTTGGTTCACTCGGTGTCCCTCTGACCAATCTGGAAACCAGTTTGAAGAATTATGTATGTGGCTTCTCTATATTGTGATCTCTAGTTCTCTTTGCATTTCTTTTCTCATTTTTTTGCTATAATGGTGGCAGGAGCCATCGGAGGAGCCATTTGATATTCATTCTGTACCCAAGGAAGTCAAATCTCAACCCTTGGCAGAGAAGAAAGCACCTGGTAAAAAGCCAACCGGTTTGGCCGCGCCACCTGTGGCCCCCACTTCCACTGTTGATGCATATGAAAGATTACTGTCCTCTATTCCAGAATTTTCCAGTTACGGGAAGCTTTTCAAGGTTCGTTGATTCATATTCATAAGTATTTATTTTGTATGGTGATTTCTTTTGTACTTGTTTGAGCTAATCATTTTTTTTCCCCATGTATTATCAGTCATCTGCGCCAGTGGAGCTTACAGAAGCTGAAACAGAATATGCAGTTAATGTTGTCAAGCACATTTTCGACAGTCATATCGTGTTCCAGTACAACTGCACCAACACTATTCCTGAGCAATTGCTGGAAAATGTATTGAACTTTTCTTTGGAGGAGCTTCTTGCATTTTAATTTGAGATAATCACCATTTTGAAGTGTTATTTGCCTGCTGCAGGTCAGTGTTATAGTAGATGCTTCTGAAGCTGAGGAATTTTCTGAAGTAGCATCCAAACCTCTCAAGTCCCTTCCATACGATACCCCAGGGCAGACATTTGTGGCCTTTGAGAGACCGGAAGGAGTCCCTGCTGTTGGGAAATTCTCAAACACGTTAAGGTTCATCGTTAAAGAGGTATACTTCTCCTGAATTATTTTGTGAACAGATCTGGATGGAGTCTCTGTCTATGACTTGAGAGATGACCATGTTGGGCTTTCGTTCCTTTTTTCTGTCTGGTTGTTTAGCTTTTCTGGTATTCATGTAACTTGTACGTATTGAGAACTCTTCTTTATATTGTCTATGAATAAAGAATCTTATATCTGGTATTTTAGTCCGGATATGGATTTTTGAGCTGTGATCACTCGTTAACAACTATACCAGCCATGTGAACTCTGTGGAGCATCTTGACTAAGTCATCTCCTTTCCGTAATAATAGCTGCATCCCGACAACAATCTTTTAGCTCAGTCTGTTCAAAATAATAGCTGCATCAGAAAAAAGTTGTGTTACTTACAGTCACCAGTTTAAAAAATAAGTTGTGTTACTATTCAACTACAGTATTAAACTCCAGAACCAACAAAACTAAACAACATGAGTGAATGACTTCTTAACAATCCTTCCTAGCCCAACCTCCAAAAGGAGAAAAAAAAACAAAAAAAGAAACTTCTGATTCTTTTCTTTCCGTTAGTATTCAACAGTTCTGTTCTGAAATGTAGCTCTTTTTTAACTTTCCAAATGTGTTTCTACAACATCTTTCCTAATGCAATGTGATGATATGCTATGCTATTCGTTGGTGATTCACTAGGTTGATCCATCTACTGGCGAGGCTGAAGACGATGGTGTCGAAGACGAATACCAGCTAGAAGACCTTGAGGTTGTTTCTGCAGATTATATGCTAAAAGTAGGAGTGTCCAACTTTAGGAATGCCTGGGAGAGTTTGGGAGATGATTGTGAAAAGATAGATGAATATGGTCTTGGACCAATGGAAAGCTTGACTGAAGCTGTGAATGCAGTCATCACCCTTCTTGGCATGCAACCTTGCGAGGTTTGTCTTTCATTCATGTTTTAATCAACTCAAACACTCTGTTAGAACTCATTTAAAGCAAGGGCATACTTTACAGATTACCTCATTCATTTGTGGTCAAACATTTTTTCAGCAACTATGCGTATTTCTCTTTCTGTGGAACCTTAAACTATTCTATAATGTTTTTCCAGGGCACTGAGGTAGTCCCAAGCAACTCAAGATCACACACATGTTTATTATCTGGTCTTTACATTGGCAATGTAAAGGTTCTAGTTCGGTTGTCATTTGGAGTGGGTGGGCCAAAGGAGGTTGCAATGAAACTGGCTGTTAGGTCTGAAGATATATCTGTCAGTGATGCGATTCATGAAATTGTTGCAAGTGGCTAGTTTTGTTAGATGGGCTGAAGATCAGTATCATAATGGAAAGTGAAGTTATTTTTCTCTTCTTTTTTCTTCCCTTACAAAGTAAATTTGATCAGTTCAGAACTGCGAGACACTCTTCAATGAGTCAGTCGGCTGGGGAATTCAAACATAAAATTGACTTTCTCGTTCTGTTTTTGTGTTGGAAGTAGTTGATAGTTCTAGCCCGTATATTTTGCTTAATATTGTTAAAGTGTTACCTGATGTACTTGGTCCTTACAAAGTTGGCACCATGATTGTTGTATTCATTCTAAATTTTGCGATCAAGATGGTTCATTCTTTGTGTGATGATGGAAGTGCGTTAGTAAGACTTAACGCTAAGTTGGTCTGAGTCTCAGCCCCTTGGCCTCTTCTTATACCATTAATTGTGCAAGGTAGGGGTCAGGATCTCAAAGTGAATAAATCACTAAATGAGAGTACCGATCACTTTAAAGATGATGCATTTTATTAGGCTGGACCTGGCGAAATATATGTACATGTAATTTATCTTTCACCACTAGACAATTGCGTCACTGGAAAAAGAAAATACAGATGTGATACAGCATAGAAATCACGAAGCAGAAATAAATAATGTCATTTCCATTTAGCATAAAATCTTTGATCACTCCATAGCAACATTCTTTTCAAGGGAATTATAACATTTCTTTCCTTGAGATGCAAATGTCTAGGAACAATCCTGTTTCTAAGGCTGAAAGCAAAGTACTGAGGAAACAGTTTCAGTTCCTCAAGATCCCTCTTCATCTCCTTAACCAAATACTCATACTTTGGCCACAAGTTGTGTTCAATACTGTAACCAAATATAGCAGGAAATCTAGCACAACACTTGGCTGATTCTTCATATGATAGCCCAATACCCTGCAAAAATCTAACCTTTTCTTGCAATTTATCTACTCGGGTATTCAGTAGATGAGCATTTAAGGTAGTTGGCAAGTTCAAATTTCCAATGTCTAATTCTTTAAGATAAAGCAGTGTTGGTCTCAAACAGAAGGGGACATTGGATTCAAGAATTTGAGGGCATCGGATAATTAAACCTCGAGTTTCGTCTGGGGTTGCAGCTAAATCAAACTTGAAGAAATCAAACACAGATTCAACATTAAATTCAGGAGAAAATACATGGTCACAAACAAGAGCAATTCTTGATATATCAGCCTCGGAGAAGCCTTGAGAATTGAGAAAGTTCACAGTGGATAAAATTTGGGAAAGAGATTCTGAGGATGAGGTTATTTTATAGGTTTTGGTACCAGGCTTGATAATGCCAAGGGATTTTAGATAACGTAGATTTTCACGGTGAGAAGTATGAAATCTAAGTTGGAAATTTGGGTTTGGAGATGAAGAAAAAGGGATATTTGTGGCAGAGATAAAGAAGCAGATTTTTGTTGTTGGGATAGAAGAGCAAAGAAACATAGCTTCTTTCCTCTTGTCTTGGTTCTCTTTATCCACATTTATCTACATTGTGTATTTGTCATGTGGCTCCATATGTCATCGTTAGTTATGACAATATTATGCTTCTTCCTTCCCAAATTGTCCACAATACGAGTAGTACTTAACAGTTTTTCTTATTTTAAGAAATGGTGAAATAATGCCTTTTAATATATTGGTCAATACGTTTTTTTTTTTTTTTTTTTTTTTTTTTTTAACTACTGTAAATAGGAGAACCCTCTAATCCTCGAGAAGTGAATTTTGCGTGTTCTACTCGCATTCTTCTTAGTGAGCTTCCTACCTTCCTTAGGTAAGGTGTCCGATTCGAACCCCTCAATATTCTCTTCAAGTCCGCAAGTTAAAAGTTGAATTAGAAAAATATCATCCCCCCCAAAAAAAAAAAACGAACTTTAATTAAATGAATAATTTTGTTATGCTAAATCGGATGCATGATAAGGGACTCCCACAGTCCAACTGATTGTTGCTCTTTTTCTGCTTCGACCACCAAACATCTATTAGAATTACTGGGTAGATCGCTATTCATGTAATCTAAAAGGATATGCCGTTACTTTAGTATTTATTGCGTCATTGATGGCAAGCCATACAAAAAACGTTTTAACCTGATATGTATTCATGTGAGAGGATTGCATACTCACTCGATAAGCGTTGTCATTTATATTTGTCATTGCTTTATCGTTGTTGAAATCTCTTTGCTTGGCGGAAAGAGAGTGCACATTCATTTTTAAACTAAAAAAGTAAGAAAAAGGAATTCAACTCACAGAAAAAATTGTCAGAAAGATCGGGAATGACTACCTCCGAAGAATGTGAGAATCTCGTTTACATCGCCAAGATTGTAAAGCAAGCTCAACGTTACGACAGTCAGGATTTTTTCCTCTCTTCTGATGTCTACATGTAAATTATAATTTTAATCTCTATATGCATAGATGAAACTCCATTGCTCCGCGGTTAATTGAATTGCTGCTATTGGGGTATTCGATGGATTTACGGTTTTGACAATCTCAGAAAGAAATTTTTGTTTCAAGGAAAGTTAAAAGTTGCGATTGGCCTACTTTAAATAGGGCTTCATGATCGAAAATCAAATTTACCGAATGAATGTAGACTAAATTCCTTTGACTAAGGCGAGAAGACCAGATATATTCATCTGCTCAATGCAAGTGATAGATGCATAAGTTCCACATTCAACATATTGGTGAAAATATTAGTTTGATTATGTCACCAGAATTAGTTGTGTAACTTGCAGTTTAAGCTTTTCTTGAATCTTCAATGGTTGTATTTTGTATCAAGAAACGGCTAGACTGTCTTCTTAAGATGATCTTAGCTCAAACAACTTGAAAGATTAAGTGGGTTCAATAGCATCTCCAATAGCAATAACTTTGAACCAAAATTCATGCTAAGTTTCAAAATTCTGCTTTATTGCAACACCAAGCTTCATGGAGTCAAAGGGAATAAATGACCCTGCTAACCAATTCATACATAGAAAAACCACCAATTCATAATATCTGCAAGCTAAATGACACTTCCATGGGCAAAACCACAACATTTTCTCAGGAAATAATTCCAAGCGTTTTGCCACACCCTTATTTATCGGCTAAAATATATACTACAAGATAAGTTCTCACTTGCCAATTTTGAGCTAATTATTTTGTCTCCCTTAGCTTTATTGAGTTGACTTAATAAGATTAATATTCATCATCTTCAGCAACTTACACTTTTTCTTTAATTTTTATACAACTCAAAACACATTTTCAGTAATTTTTATATAATTTTTACAAATTCCGTACACTTTGATAGAAAGCCTGACAATAACAATGAGCATTTTTTACAAAAAAGCGAAAAAGAAATTTAATGGAAACATTGAAGCTGGAGGGAGAAAATGGAAACATTGAGGCTAAACCCCAAAAGCAAAAGTTTATGCATTGGCTGTTCTGTCAATTGAGCATTTCGGTATCTCAACAGCTTGGACAATTTTGACAAACAAACAGGTTATATCCTTGACAACTGGTGCTGGTCCAGTAATACATGTCAGATTCATATGATCACAAGTAGGAACACGTTTCGTAATCTGACTGAAATATTAACTGGAATACAAGAGATTTACAGGTTATGAAGATGCCAAACTAAACGCGAAACAAAGGCTAGCCATGAAAGAAAATGAGAATGAAGAGGGATGGTTAATAAATAACAGAATGAGGTGTTTCATCACTCATATCACACTTCTGTGCCCTCCAAAAGCCCAAATCTGCCAAAGAAACATAATTTTGATCTTGTTTTTAATTTGAACAGTAGAATACATGGGAAACTGAACTGTAATGCAGTCAAAGGAATCTATTGCGGGGAAAACAAAAGAGATAACGGTTGAGCATCACTTGATTGTAAATCTTTTCTTTCAGGTAATTAGTTGATATTCAAGGCTAACCGTCATGAAGGCTGCTCCAAAGGGCAAACCCGAGGCCCCAAAATTTCAAGGTACTGAAATAGTTCTCACTGAGAACAGGGTAATTATTTATGCATTTGGCTCTTTTCTATTTATCCATTTCCCCAAGTTCTTACTTGGACGGGAGGCTTTGTTTAATTAATCAAATCTCAATCACTAATTTTAAAATATGAATCTGTCTCATCCAAGTAAGAACAGAACTTGGGGAAATGGAGAGGAGCTCCATTTATTATTAATATAAGTTCTTCCCACATGCACATAACTCTGTAATTCAATGGTTCTAATATATTAGATTTCCTCATTTCGTTAGAATTTTGTTTGATGCTTGAAAACTATAATGTAGTTTCTTGTTCATTAGAAAAAGAAAACCACTTGAGCTTACCTTCAGGTTTGTATCCCAACTTCCTGTACATAAGGCGCTTCCATCAGCTGACAGTCCCAAACAACTTATTCGCCCATCATGAGAGTTTTGAACTGATCCCAAGTTTAGGACCACCTATTGATTCAAAGTGTTAAGGCAAGAAATAAGGCTGATGTCAGATAAAAAAAAAAACAAAGACATCATAAAACATGTACAAACAATCAAACTACAAGAAATGAAAATGCAATCTGAAAAGTAAAATGGTAGTAATAAATTTGAATGTTACCTATTAAAAGGGTTAAAAAAGAAGAGTTTATGAGTATACTTGGACAAGAATTGTCTTGAAATATTTATAGAACAATATTTTGGAGAAATGAGTTAAAAGCAAGATGTGACTTTCTTGTACCTTTGCTAGTAGGGTGTCCCACACGTAACAATCACCATTAGAGTACCCAACGAAGAGAAGACGGCCTGAGATAGAAAATGCCATGGAAGTCACATGAGGGATAATATCACCGTCACCGTGTGGCTGGTAGTATACTTGCAGCTGGTGTCCAGTCCTAATGTCAAATAATCTGCAGGTTCCATCATCTGAACCAGTTCCAAATCTATTACCATCAGGGAAGAACTTTACAGTATTAACATCTCCCTCGTGACCATGAAATGTTCGTTGAGCTCGACTAGCAACTCGGGTGTCCCACAGTCGAGCAGTTGTGTCACAGGACCCAGACACAAACAGTCTGGGGTTGGATGAACTAATTGAGACACTGTATAAATGGAAAAGGAATAAGATTGCTTCCCAATATATATGCAGAAAGTACGTTTAACATACTTTAAAGTTCAAGGACTCTGAGAGAGTATAATTGCATAGCCCATTGATCACCAACTTACCTTAGTACATCTGCGGTGTGTCCAGATTGAAATTCACCTCCAAATACAGAAGTTCTTAGGCCAGTAGTAATATCCCAAAGAACACATGTTTGATCACCGGAACTAGTTATTAGGTGAGTATCCTCATCTGGGACATACTGACATGAAGACACATACCCCTTATGCCCACTAAGCATTCTTGCTACTGGATGGTTCCCATCCTTATCAATCGGTGAATTTAAGTTGAAGATAGAGCAGGCACTGTCAAGGCCACCGCAAGCAACAGACTGTCCACTAGGAGAGAAGGCGCAGGTCATGACCCAAGCGCATGGAAGCTTAATTGCATGGGTTTTCTGGCTTGTGAGAGCATTCCACACTATTAATCTACCATCTTGGGATGCACTGACTATACGATTTTTTTCAGGAGTCCAGTCCAGTGAATATACCTGCAAAATATTTTTTAAGAGTTTGGTCATACTACTTAACAGTTGCTAAGTAATACCCCTATCACATTATGATATCCAACATACACAACTAAGTTGCCATGGATTATGATGTTTTTTAAGGTCATATGACGTAATCTGTATATGCTGTTTCCTTATTTACTTGCATTGGCCTCTCCATCAATACATCATTCAGATACATCAACAAAGTTTTTAGAGAATATTATACGCACGTACAGAAATAAAAGTCAGGAGCAAAGTATGATCATGTAAAGTATTCTCCATTAATGATACTGGTAATTAACGGTTATATAGTTTAGTTCACAACGAGTATGACATTCCCTTATTTACTTGCTTTGCTTCTCCATCAACACACCATTCAGATACATTAACTATGTATAAGGAAGTTATACCCACATAAAGAAGCAAAACGTCGGAGCAAGTCTGATTAATAAAATATTCTCGCTTCATTCATGAGTACTGGTACATTGTGTTATTTAGTTGTGTTAGTTCACGAGTATGATGCTTCCAATTTTCAGAAGAACCTTGCAAGATTGGGAAATCAATGACTTCCACAATCTTCTAGCAACATTGGAGGGCAGGCATATGGTGGATGAAGATACAGACATAATTCTTTGGGGCAAAGCAAAGGATGGGATTTACACTGTGAAGGAGAGTGATAATTACTGGAGCTCTCAAAATGGCATTCTTGAGGAATGGCCTTGGAAACATGTCTGGAGAACTAGGCAGCCTCTCAAAGTCTCCTGCTTCACTTGGACTGCTCTCAGAGAATCCTGCCTAACACAGACAATCTCAAGAAGAAAGGAATAATTCTTATCAATAGATGTTTCATGTGTGCGCAGGACAATGAAACAGTAAACCATCTATTTTTACACTGCCCTGCAGCAGCTGACCTTTGGCATTTGTTCTACTCCTTAACTGGGCTTCACTGGGTAATGCCCTTATCCATGAAATATGCCTATGCAAGCTGGTCACTGCGGAGAGTTGGAAAAACCATCAAAAGAATCTGGAGAATGATCCATACAGTTATTTTTTGGTGTCTCTGGAAGAAGAGAAATAGCAAATGCTTTGATGGAATCTCAACTCCTATTAGCACTCTCAAGGCTAGATGTTTAGAGTGCTTATTTAGTTGGCATTTTCTTACCCCTGTAAACAGTGTGGATACTTTTTTGGATTTGGTTAGTTCCCTCCCTGTCTTTAGCTGAGTACAATAGGCAGGATTCCTTTTGGCTGTTTTACAGGTTTTTAGTCTAAGTTTGCTTCCTGTTTTGTTTGAAGCAGCTTCTTTTGCCCACCTGTAACCTTGCATCTTCTTGATGCTTTGCTAATGACATTTGATTACTTTATCAAAAAAAAAAAAAAAAAAAAGAGGTTGATTTTCATATGGTCTACCCATCTAGTTTGGGAGTTAATTTTCAGCATAGATAAGCCCCTTTACGTGTATAGCTGCTGCATTATGTGAATTCATTTGAAAACTTGGTGTAATCTGGGTTTTAAGTTCTATTTGGGCTCAAATCAGGGATTAATAAATTAATCATGTTTCCACTATGCACTAATTCAGTTACATGGGTACATTGGACCAAATCCAATATGTTGCTGCTATAAAGTTACTAAACAAATCATCTATCAGCAGATTTAGGTAATATACTGAGCAATGTTATAGAAATCTGCATTCATTTGGTACGTATTCGCATAATTCACTTTGAGTAGATGGAAGGTTGAAAAGTTTGTCCTTATCAGTGTGCTTTGTCTGGTAATTACCTTCCTGTCAAAGCATTTCCGAGATAAGAACGCATTATATGCAGCGTCTTTGCATTTCTGTTATATCTAAAATAACTTGTTGTGATACCATAACGTTATCTATTATAGGAAGGTGTGTAAGGGAAAGAGAAGCTATTGACGGAGGGGATAAAATAGGGTAAGGTTGGCATGCCACGTGGCGTCCACCTCACTCAAATGTCAGGCCACGTACGATTTGATAGCTGGGTATGTGATAAGTATAGTAACGGCAGGGGTATATTTGTTCCCAACGTATAACGGATGTTAAATGTAGACAATATTTGAAAGTAGACGACTCAAGATGTTAACCTAGCTTATGTATCGTAGTACATTAGTACATTTATAAGACACTGGAAATAATAATTGAGAAGTTAGTTTCATAAACAAAAAATCACATCAAAAATTAGAATTCGTATAATTCAATGAATTTGAGTTTTAATAATTAATTAATCAAACATTTAATATGTCCCAAATGAAAATAGTGTATATGTATATAAATTGGGACATTTTAACCTAAAATTGAGAAAATGTAGAGAAAGTATGTACCTTTCCAGTGTGTCCTTGAAGGATCCTACAACAAACCAGATCTGTTGGGCCAAAGGTAACCGGAGTTTTACCTTGAGACTTTGCATAATCAGAAACTGCCCAAAAAAAAACAATCAGATCTCTAAATAATTACTCAAACAACGTTAAATTAAGAAACAAGGAGCAAGAAATAACCATCAGTGTCGAGTAATTGGAGACGTTTTTGCTTAAGTTTTTCACGGAGATCATTTACAGTCTGTGTAGCGGCCATGTGCCGCTCTTTCAGCTCTGAAACTGACATTATTTAAGGAAATTTAAACATAATTTAACGTTTCGAAACAAATGTTTGGTTGAATTTAGGTTTTTTTTTTTTTTTTTTTGTGGAAGAGAAAAAGGAGAGGCGTTAGTGGCGAGTCACGGAAGTTGGTGGTGGTGTGAGGGCGTGGTGAAGTGTTTTTACAGATTGTAGTTTGACTGGTAGCCGCCGGGTCCACGTTGTATGACGTGTTTTTCTAGTGGGTCCACAATGAACATTTTTTTTTAATGCTGAGTGCGCTGGTCTTTAATTTTTGTATTTTTACCCTTCGCCTAAAACTTTTAGATTTCGGATTCGAACCCCCGCTCAATCAAAAAGTTTGAAAAAATTTACCAGGTAGAACTTGAATTCATAAGATAAAGTTTTGCCTGCGAAACTCTGCTTTAAGGCAGAATTTTGTCTTCAAAACTCTGCTTTAAGGTAGAATTTTAAGGCAGAATTTTACCCAAAACTCTGCATTAAGGGAGAGTTTGCTAAGGCATGCAAAACTCTATCTTAAGGCATAGTTTGCAGGCAAACTCTGCCCCATTAGGCATAATTTGCCTGCAAACTATGCCCGATGGAGCAGAATTTGTAGGCAACCTCTGCGTAGCGAATTTTTTTAAAATTTTCGCCTGAGCAGGGGGTTCGAACCCGAAACCCTGAGGTTTTAGGCGAAGGGAAAAAGTTAAATACTTTCATTTTGATGGTAAAAAATTAAAGACCACCCCATAATAAGGGCATTACTGCGAATTTCCCCAAAAGAAAGCTTCTTATACTGGGTCTTTAATTTTTAGGTAAACTTACATAAATAGCTACCCTTTAGTAGGTCCTTACCTTTAGTGGCTACCTTTTTAATATTACCAACCATAGCTACTATTTAATGAACGTACGTATTTTAACGGGTGTATTTGTTTGTTTTCAAATACATATTGATTCTGTAGCTACATTTATGGGTTTTCATTGTATTTGATGCCATTTCAACAAAATTTCAAATACATTGTGTACATTCAAACTACATATGAAGCTAAATACATTCAAAAATCCGTGTATTTGAAAACACTGTTCATATATTCAATGTATTTGAATGAATTTCAACAAAATGTCAAATACATTGTGTACATTCAAACTACATATGAAGCTAACATTTAAATTTCCGTGTATTTGAACACACTGTTCATATATTCAGCCAAATACACTGTTAACAAAAATACTCAAAAATTACAAACAACACTCAAATCCGTAGATCTGAGCCAGCTAGATCTGAGCCATTTTCCGGCCATATCTGAGATATACATTGTTCATATATTCAGCCAAATACACTGTTAACAAATACACTCAAAAAATACAAAAAACACTCAAATCCGCAGATCTGAACCAACTACATAAAGAAAAGAAAATTAATGATGATGTATAATACGTGGAAGATCAGTTGGTCTGCGAGTGAATTAGTTGTATTTGGATGCGCCGACGCCGAAAATCGACCAGATCTGGAAGCAGATCTGATTCTCTCCACCGTTATTTCGTCTTCAAATGTTCAAAGCCGATCCAGATGAGAGAAGGGGAGAGAGAGGGAGAGAGAGAGAGAGAGAGAGAGAGAGGCGGTTGTTTTGGTTGGGATCCACTAGAGTCGTCGCCGGAGCTACGGGACTGTGGCGGCAGCGGTTGTAGTGAAGAGGGAGAGAGAGTTTTTTAGGATTTTGAGAGGATAGAAAATATGAAATGGATAGTGAGTGGGAATAGAGAAACATATATGTATTTGGGTATGTATTTTGATATAGATACCGATTGTAATTTATAAAAGTGAATTAGCTACTAATTATAATTAAGTAAAAGGGTAGTTATTATTAATAATTAGGTCTTAAAAGAAGCTAAAACTAGTAAAAATTCCTAATTTTTACCCCTCAAATCGGTGAGTTTAACTTTTGTCCCTATTTCTCATTTAATGAAAATTTATAGGCAAGAATACCTTTATTCCCTGGTCTATGAGATTAAAGATTCGGCTTTGAACCCTAACAGAGGAAAAAAAATCGCAAGGTAAAATTTCATAACAAACTATGTCTATTCAAGAAAAAGTTATGCCATAACGCATAGTTCAATAGTATTCTACAGAACTATGTCTTAAGGCATAGTTACTATGTAGTTCCTTTTCCGGCATAATGGTATGATTTAATTTCTACAGAACTATGCCGAACAAGACATACTTTTACATAGAAATTATGCCATGAGACATAACTTTTGCTTGAATAGACATAAATTACTATGATATCTTTCCTTGCATTTTTTTTTTATACTCTGCTTGGGTTCGAACCCAGAATCTCACGGATATTTTCGGTCATTTAAAGTGCGGAAGGATAAAAATTAAAGACCACCCCCGAAATAGGATAGCTGTGCGAATGACCCTCTTATGTTAAGTCGTTGACCCAATAGAAAAACCCCAAATGTCTCATACAATTGATATTAGTTGTGATTTCTTTTTATCTCACAGTAAAGTGGACTTAAATGTTATCTCCACTCTTCAAGCATAAAATCAAGATAATTTCATACATTTTGAATAGTTCAAATTTATTAGGAAAAAAAGAGCGTCTCACATAGTTTATTCACGTGATAGTGATCTCAAAGTAGAATGTCAATAATTTCATTTACGAATAGCTCAAATATATATATTTTAAAGGGAAAAAAGGGCTCCATCCACGAGCATTCAATTTTTTTTTAGCTTTAAGAGAATGGGTTTGACGGTTTTATGGTTGACTCGACCTTGTCTAGGACTTTCAACATAACTGCTTTTCCTAAGGTAAACGCTCTCTCTTTCTGACCGTCAATTATTGTCGATTCGGTAAAAATAATAATATTGTCGACTCCTTTGTATTAAACATGGTAAATGAAATTTGTCACCTGAATCAATTTTGTTGAATGAATGCAAACGTATTCGCTTTAAATATGATAGTTCGCGACATTTGGCTACTGATAGTATTGTTTCTGATACATTTTTGGCTACTTTTTTCCTTCAAA
Source organism: Lycium ferocissimum (assembly GCF_029784015.1). Classification (NCBI taxonomy): domain Eukaryota; kingdom Viridiplantae; phylum Streptophyta; class Magnoliopsida; order Solanales; family Solanaceae; genus Lycium; species Lycium ferocissimum. Next base: position 40,152,165 of record NC_081348.1, read on the forward strand.
CGAACAGACTTTTGTTTTAGAATGAGACATCATTAACATTTTGATTTAATTCTTTTCTTTTAATCTTTTACTTTATTGCTTGAGTCTAAAATATTAATTCTCTAAAATATTAATTTCATGAATCATGATTACAAGTTTTATTTGTTTATTCTAAATTTGATTAAAAAAATATAACTTTAAAGAGTAATACACAAGTTATCGAACAAACTGAAAGCGAGAAGCGAAAAATAAACCATAACGAATTTATTTCAATATAACATTTGTATAATATTTTTAAAACCAAAAATGGAATATATCAAATGAAGTCTTTCAAAACCGTACTAAACCGACAGTAGCACTTCCTGGCCAAATGAAGGACGCGAGGCAGCAATCAATTGCACTCAATTGCAATGGGTATTTGGATAAGGGTGGAAAGAAAATGATGTACTCCAGCATTAAGGAACTATACACTTTAAATTTATATAGTTCTTCTTTAAAGACACTTGTATACGGGTAAAACCGAGGACACAAGCACGCTCGGTTTCCCGTCGTCATGGTTATGCTCGGGTGCAACATGACCATCTCATCGGGAACGAGGTCTTGAGCTCGGGCCAGGACGAGGCGATAAAGGAAGGGCGATTAACTGCCATTAACAGAAGACCGAAATATCCGCCCTCACCTGGATATTTAAGATCGATCTCGGCGATGCGGTACCGTCTACCGATTTACTTGCTTTATTTAGAATTGTACTAGGTTTGAAACTCCTCTACTATATAAAGAGGAGGTCTTCATTCATGAAAAGGGTTGGCAACAACAAGGAGAGAAATAGTTCAAATCAACAATCATAAGAATTTTATTAAATTAGTACCATTTGTTCTTGAATTTCACTTTATTTGTGTCTCGTGATAGCTCGTAACGAAAGGATATCGACCTCGGTTTCCTAGCCCGAGGTCGTACGTATCCAGCACTTGGTTAGATCTGACTCTTTGTCTGTTTTCCTTATATATCTCGTTATTTAAATCCTTAATTGAAGTTAGTCACATATCTTTGGCATCTCATATAAATTTAACTGTTCTACGTTTTAAGGTTAAACAGTTTGGCACCCACCGTGGGGCCTTAGATAGTAGTGGCGGTTATAACATTCTGGTCACACTCGATATTTTACACTTGTTCTTTAGGGTATGATTTCAGGTATACCGGAAATGTCGGATTCACAGTCTGTCAACATCCAAGTGGAACCAAGCCATCACGAGCATCACGGCGGGGACGTACCAAACAACAACGCGCCCCCCGTTAATCCAGCTCAAGTCGGGTCATCGGTGGGCAACGTACCGGTCGGTGAGAACAACGGGGCCATGCTGCAACAGCTCCAGAACCAGTTAGACATGGCCATGGCTCAGTTGCAGGCCCAGCAAGAGATCATAGTGCAATTACAAAATCGGGGTCAGGCACCCGATGTTGCCCCATCGAAACCGACCCAGGATACGGAGGAAAGACATGTCTCAAGGGGTAACAAGGTACTCCCCGAACAAAATACCGAATTGAAAAGAATGCTCGAAGAATTGATCAAACGAGTCGAATCAGTTGAAAAGAAGATAGAGGCGAACGATAAGAAGGTGGAGAACTACAACTCGAGGGTCGATCAAATCCCAGGGGCTCTGCCAGTGTTGAAGGGTCCAGATTCGAAAAAGTTTGTTCAAATGCCGTTTCCGCCAAGTGCGGCGCCGATGAAAATCCCCAAGAGATTTCGCATGCCCGATATCCCGAAGTACAACGGGACAACAGACCCAAATAAGCATGTGATTGCATATACGTGCGTTATCAAGGGCAACGACCTCGCCGATGACGAATGGGAATCAGTGCTACTTAAGAAATTCGGGGAAACTTTGTCGAAAGGAGCTATGATTTGGTATCATAACTTGCCCGAGCACTCGATTGATTCATTTGCCATGCTCACTGATGCTTTCGTTAAGGCCCATGCTGGGGCCATCAAGGTTGAAACCCAAAAGTCGAATTTATTCAACGTCAAGCAACGAGATGACGAGACCCTCCGCGAGTTCGTGGCTCGATTTCAAATGGAGCGCATGGACTTACCTTCAGTTACCGACGATTGGGCCGTTCAGGCTTTCACCCAAGGGCTTAATTCGAGGAGCTCGATCACATCTATGAACCGAAACAAAACTTGATAGAATACCCGCAATCGCCAGGGCCGATGTACATAACGTATATCGGGTCGAAAATCGGGGTCGAAGACGATAAGATTCTCGAGTGGCCGCTTCGGTGTCGTGGCATTCCTGAAAAGAAAAGTGATCGCACAAGAAAAGTGATGGATCGAGATTCCAGATCGTCATATGACGAGACACCAACCGTACTCGCTCGATCAAGAGAAATGGGCGTAACAACGAATCGGGCAAGAATGATACGAGAAGCGATCGAAGGAATGATCGAGGCCCAAACAACCGTGGACCGGTAAAGTAAATGTTGTCGATAGAGTCCTGGGAAATAGAGAAACCCCAAGGCTATCCGAGTACAACTTTTGCATCGATGTAGCGACTTTAGCGGCAGCCGTTAGCCGAAACAAAGAAACGAGGCATCCGAGGCCAATCCAATCTGACCCGGAGAAGCGGGACAAAAGTCTTATTTGTAAGTATCATCATACTCACGGTCATCAAACCGAGGATTGCCGACAGCTGAGGGAGGAGGTGGCCCGTCTGTTCAATTTGGGGCATCTTCGAGAATTCTTAAGTGAACGAGCAAAAACCCATTTAAAAACCTGGATTCCAACAAGCAGGATAGGCCGGAAGAGCCCCATCAGGTGATACACATGATCATGGGAGGAACCGACGTTCCCATGGGACCGGTTACGAAGCGCACGAAGATTTTCATAACGAAGGAAAAGCGTATCCGAAACGATGATCCCGATGGCCCCATCACGTTCGATGACGAGGACATGGAAGGCATCACCCAGCTGCATAATGACGCACTGGTAATATCTGTCCTTGTCAATAATTTTAGAATTAAACGTGTGTTGATTGATCCAGGTAGCTCGGCTAATATCATCCGATGGAAAGTCATCGAACAGCTGGGACTACTAGATCAGATCGTGTCGGCCATACGAGTCCTCAATGGATTCAACATGGCATGCGAAATGACTAAAAGTGAGATCACTATACCGATCAGCATGGCAGGAACTACGCAGCAGACGAAATTTTATATGACAGAAGGGGATATGGGATATAATGCGTGGCACGGCGTGCACCGTGGATTCACCTCGTAAGAGCGGTTCCCTCGACTATGCATCAGGTGTTGAAATTCCCGACTCCAGAAGGTATCAAAATCGTCCGTGGTGAACAGCAGGCCGCAAAAGAAATGTTCGCGGTTGAAGAATCTGCTAAGACCATAAAAGCGCCAGATCGGGGTGAAGGGGAGAATGCCAAATAGCAATCACAGAACCCGATCCCGGAATCTTCGGAAGATTGAAACGGGGACACGCTAGACGAGGAGTTTAAATTCGGAGTACCGAGAACCTTTGTGGTGCCCGATGATTCTGACGCCACCAAGTCCACCGTTGAAGAACTGGAACAAGTAACATTGTTTGCCCATCTGCCAGAAAAGAAGGTATACCTGGGCACGGGGTTAACACCCGAGCTCAAGAAAGAATTTATTGAGTTTCTTAAAATTAACTCAGACTGCTTTGCTTGGTCCCATTTAGACATGACAGGTATCCCACCGGACGTGACGACACACAAGTTGAGCTTGGATCCAAGTTTTTCCCCGGTCAAACAAAAGCGAAGGCCACAACCTGAGGTAAAGCATGCATTTGTCAAAGACGAGGTAACCAAGCTCCTTAATATAGGGTCCATTCGAGAGGTAAAATATCCGGATTGATTAGCTAACGTTGTGGTAGTGCCTAAAAGGGGAATAAGTTTAGAATGTGCGTAGATTATAAAGACCTAAACAAAGCCTCGTCCGAAGGATTCTTTTTCTTTCAAAGATCGATCGCGTACGATCGATGCTACCGCGGGTCACGACACGTTGAGTTTCCTCGATGCATATTCCGGATACAACCAAATACAAATAGACCCGAAGGATCGAGAAAAAACCTTTTTATAACTAGGTTCGCACATATTGTTATAATGTAATGCCTTTCGGCTTAAAAAATGCCGGTGCAACCTATCAACGTCTAGTCAACCGAATGTTTGAACACCAAATAGGGAGATCCATGGAAGTTTATATAGATGACATGGTAGTTAAGTCCCTGCCGAGTAGAGGACCATTTGGAAATTTTTTAGAAACTTTCGCATATTAAGAAAATACAACATGAAGCTGAACCCGAAAAATGTGCCTTCGGAGTCGGATCGGGTAAGTTCCTCGGATTCATGGTGTCAAATCGGGGAATCGAAATCAATCCGGATAAGATAAAGGCAATCGAAGATATCACTGTGATAAACGACATTAAAGGGGTACAGAGATTAACGGGACGGATAGCCGCCCTAAGCCGATTCATCTCCAGATCCTCGGATAAGAGTCACCGTTTCTTCGTTGCTCAAGAAAAAAGGCCCGATTTTGCATGGACCCCGAATGTCAAGCGGCTTTGACAAAACTCAAAAGATACTTATCAAGTCCACCTCTACTCCACACACCAAAGACGAACGAGCGATTATATTTATACACAGCGGTGTCGAGATCATGCGGTGAGCGGTGTCTGGTTCGAGAGGAGAATGGAACGCAGTATCCGGTTTACTATGTAAGTAGAAATCTCGGTGACGCCGAAACCAGGTACCCGCATTTGGAAAAACTTGCTTTGGCTTTGTTGAGTGCATCTGGAAAATTGAAACCTTACTTTCAGTGTCATCCCATATGTGTTGTAACATCGTACCCCCTAAGGAACGTCATGCATAAATCCGAACTCTCAGGCAGACTAGCAAAGTGGGCTGTGGAGATTAGCGGGTATGACATCGAATACAAACCCCGAACTGCGATCAAATCCCAAATATTGGCGGATTTCGTGGCCGATTTCGCACCGGCCATAATCTCCGATGTCGACAAGAAAATGCTTTTTGCCTCGGGAACTAGCACGGAAGTCTGGACCCTTTACACGGATGGAGCGTCTAATGTAAAGGGGTCCGGGTTGGGGATCGTTCTCAAGCCCCCCTCAGGTGATATAATAAGATAATCTATTAGGTATGGCGATTTAACCAACAACGAAGCCGAGTATGAGGCTATGATTGCAGTGTTTAGAATGCTAAAAGCTTGGGAGCGAGATCGTAGAGGCCAACGCGATTCTCTCTTGTTGGTCAACCAAACGAACGGAACCTTCGAAATCAAAGATGACGAATGCGGAGATACCAAAGAAAAGTTGCAGTTGTCCTTCGCCGGCTCAAGGAGTGGACTTTGGAGCACGTACCCCGTGATCAAAATAACGGCCGGGACGCCCGGGCAAACCGGGGTCTTCGGTCGAATCGGAAGGGTTCGCCTCCGAGCTGGGTACGATTAACAAAATCAGTCATAGAGACCGGCTACGCCGAGATAAACTCGACTAGCCTCACTTGGGATTAGAGGAACAAATACATAGACTATCTCCAAACAGGGAAGTTACCATAGGATGCCAAGGAATCAAGAGCCCTCCGAACCAAGGCAGCTAGATTTTGTTTGGTCGATGGCCGATTGTACCGAAGATCATTCCACGGCCCCTTGGCGAGATGCCTAGGACCGTGGAGAAACCGACTACGTTCGAGGGGAAGTTCACGAGGGCACTTGTGGAAACCACTTTGGAGCCGATTCATTGGTCCACAAATTGATCAGAGCAGGATACTACTGGAACGAAATGGAGGGAGACGCCAAAACCTTCGTTCAAAAATGTAACGAATGTCAAAGGCACGCCCCGTCCATATATCAACCCGGGGAGGAGCTTCACCCGGTCCTCTCCCCACGGCTATTCTGAAACGGGGTACGGATATAGTGGGACCTTTGCATGGGATCCGGGTAAGACGCAATTTATCTTACTTATGACCGATTATTTCTCTAAATGGGTGGAAGCACGTGCACTCGAGAAAGTCAGGGAAAAAGAGGTCATCGATTTCATTTACGACCATATAATCTGTAGATTCGGGGTACCCGGCGGAGATCGCGTGTGATAACGGGAAGCGATTCATAGGTAGCAAGGTCGGCAAGTTTTTTGAAGAATACAGAATTAAGAAAATCTTATCAACCCCGTACCATCCAAGCGCGAATGCCGGGCCGAGTCTACCAATAAAATCATATTGCAGAATTTAAAGAAGAGACTGGCCGGTTCCAAGCACCGATGGAAGGAGGTTCTGCCCCGAGGTTTATGTGGCCTACCGCACAACGGTAGATCAGCGCCGGGGCGACTCCATTCTCCCTTGTATGGAGCCGAGGCCACGATACCCGTTGAGGTTGGTGGCCGAGCTCTGAGATTTCGTTATGCCACTGAGAACTCGAACCACGAAGCAATGACCGTCAATTTGGATCTCGTGGATGAAAGAAGGGAAGCTGCGCATATCCGGATAGCCACACAAAACAAAGGATGCAAAGGTATTATAACCGGAGGACAAACCTCAGACATTTTCAAATCCTGAACTTGGTACTGAGAAAGGTCACACTTCATACGAAGAACCCTCACGAGAAATTAGCCCCGAATTGGGAAGGTCCATACCGAGTAACAAGAATAACCGGAAAAGGTTCTTATCAGCTCGAGGATAAAGACGGACACCAGCTGAAAAATAACTGGGATATGGCACACCTAAAGCGATATTATTGTTAATGGTTTGAATAACTTTCTTTTTGCTTCTTTCTTTTTCGATCTAACCATGCAGGGATGCGGCAGGAAATAAAACAAAGATACCGGCTACTCGAAAGTCATAGACTTAGGACTGAAAGCACGTGCTGCACTCTTTTTTCCTTCGACTATTTTGTCCCGAAGTGGGTTTTCGGCAAGGTTTTTAACGAGGCAGCGCCGAACAGCGTGCTACGAATGTGGAGCATAGATCAAAGACCGAAAATCGGGGACTGCATATTCCGATCAAGTAGTACCCGAGCCCTCATACTTCGAACTCGAATACTAGGGGACTACTATACCACAAGTTAAGTAAAAACTATGTAAAAGCCAAGGCCTGAACAATAGGATCAGATGTAAGGACCAAACGATCGATTTAATCGTGTCCGCTTAGTTTGTTCTTGCCACGGCAACAATTACGAATGCATCCCTGGCCGGTTTTTTCAATAAAAAACTTACTTCGATCAATAGGATCCAATGTTGCCAAATACCAGAAAGTGCTATTGCATAACAGTTAAAGACTACGGTCTAACTATGGCATAAACAGTTAAAGGCTACGGTCTAAAAAACAAATGCAGGCTCGAAAACTGCGACCTGAAACGATCAAAGACCACGGTCTAAAAACGTGAAATTATCACAATCGGGTCTGTCTTGCAAATTATGAATAAAGCAGCGACTAACGACAGCACGAACCAAAGCCCGATCGTGGGCCGTTACCATTCGAATTTTATCTTGGCCGCAATATGGCAAATTATAACGAAGACATAAACCAAGCAAACACTGAAACGTGGAAATACCTTGCAAAAATCAAACACAAATTTCGATTCATTCATATATAAAGTAAGATTTACAAAGGCTCAGACGTGGCCTCAAAACAAATATGCAAAACAAAAGAGGGCGCGAGGCCCCAAACTATTCTTCATCGACTCCTCGACCTCTTTATCAGCCGACTCGAGGTCAATATCCGAATCCTCGGGGTCGAACGCAGCTTTCGATTCTGCTTCAAGCTTTTTTGCTTTCTCGATCAAACTTGATAAGTTCACATTAGTGGCTTGAACTTCTTCGAGGGTCGGTTACTTGCCTTTTCGGCAGCAGTGACGTCGGCCTTGTACTGCTCTAACATGTCATCATAACCCAAGATCTGATCGAGAGTCTTTCCATGCTCAGCTTGCAGATCGATGACGACCTGGCTCAATCGATCCCTTTCAACTTCGGCCGCAACAAGTGATGCGTTAAGGCCGTTCACTTGTTCCTCCGACGACCGAAGCTGCTCCCGGAGAACATCACGTTCAGCCACAGCACCAATGGTTGTTTCGCAGAGGGAATCAAGCTCGGGTTTGATCCCATCAAACTCTACCCGGAGTTGATCAATCTGGCTAACACAAGCTCGGGCCTGAGAAGAGAAGGCATTAGCATCGGCTATTAAAGATCTATTGTAAACTTCGAAAGCCTTTACCTTATCTGCCAACTGGTCACGTTCCCGATTGGCTTCCGAAATTTCGCCTCGGCCGAGATCCGATTTCTGAGGAGAGATCGGGGAAGAGAAGAGATATATTGCAATTTCTTTTCATATAGGGCCATGAGCTCATCCACCTCCTGACTCTTATTTTCGAGTTCCTCTTTGAGTCGACCCACTTCGTGCCTAAGTCGGTGGAAGCTTGCATGGTAAAGCACGGAGGCCTATAAGGAAAAAGAGAACGGGTATTAAAATGAGGCATGAAATTAAAAGCTGAGTAAAAAGAATATAAGGACGAGATTTACCCGATTCAATGCGTGCTGAGCCTCGTTGAACAGACACGATTCACCAACTTCGGCCATTTTCTTACAGTCCTCTTGGGACACAAAAAGGATACGAATGTTTGGATACTTAACAAAGGACCCGATAACATGTTCATGTCGGCCGACACCTTAAAGGTAATTAGCTTCTTCCGACTCGGGTCGATACCTTAAAGGTAATTAGCTTCTTCCGACTCGGGTCGACACTGGGGTCAGGAAACGATTTCTCTAACCTGAGGCCAGAATTAACCCCGAAATGCTCCGCTACAGGGATGGGCAAATGCTCGAAACCCGACATGCCCGGAGCGGGTATTTCATAATCTCCATGACCGGCCGCCATTTGCTCGGTCACCTCGCTTTTGGCCTTTTCATCATCAGCAGGGATGTCCACCAATGGCGGCGGAGAATCTTGTATGCAAATTATCATTTCAAATGAGGCCACAGCTTGTATCGGGAGGACGGAGCCAATACCGTACAAAGGCGGGATAGTAGGTACCTTAGAGTCTGATACCGAGGAAGTTGCCCTCGATCCGGCGGAACACAGATTGGCAATTTCTCGGCGAACCCGGGTAGAAGTACAATCGAGAGACCAACTTTCGACACCGGAGATCCGGCCCGTCGACTTCAAGATATCGCTCAGATTCGATTTGAACTTTCCACCAATCCAAAGGGTGGAGAGTTGCGACGAACCGGAAATCATGCTCGAGGAGCTCGTCAATAAGACGATGCCTACCCAAAACCTGATCATCGTCGTCTGAATGGTCCAATAATTGACCAACGACCTCAGCAGGGCCGAGATACCTTCTGATAAGGCCTCTCGAGTGACATCCCTTGATCTTTTCTTAGCCTGGGATGGAGCTTGAAATGATTCGAAGGATTTTCTTTTACTCCTTACAATCAGATCTCCCTTGACCTGCCGGCTTCGATATCCCGCTTCATCGCCCGAGGCCTCGGCGGTTCACCGGCCCCGACCTCCGGCGGCCTTGACAAGCCTGCGAAGCAAAGGGAAGAACGGTCGTTACTTAACTAATGTGGCGTACTGTACAGGGCAGAAAGGACGACACTCTAAGGAGAAGGCTTACCATGGGTCCCGGCCTCCCAACGGGACCGGGATAAACGCCTCCAGGTGCGTTCGGCGTAAGTGAGTTGGGAACATATTTTCCCAATCCATTGGTCGAGGTTAGGAACCGCACCAAGGGTTCGGATCAGCGTTGCATACACACGAACAAATAAAAAGTTTAGAATCGGTGCGGGCACGCGGCCGAATCACATCGATATAAATTTATTTACATTTTGAGTTTCATTTCTCGGGAAATGGTAATTTGTCAGCAGGGATCAGGTCCGCTGTCCTCATTTGGACAAATCTGCCTTGCCAGCCTCGATCCCTATCTTCGTCTAAATCGGAGAAGTGCGCTTTTGCAGCTAGTTTAGAAAGTTTTATCATTCCCCCTCTGAAGACACGGGGGCTGTATAGGCGGAGAAGGTGTGGCACCGTGAACGGAATATTCGCGTTTGTAGCAAAATAGCGAAGGAGCACAACGATCCTCCAAAACGACGGATGAATTTGGCCGAGGGTGATCTCGTACCACTTGCAGAAATCGACCACCACCGGGTCGAGTGTGGTGAAGGTGAAAGGGTAGGTATAAACACTCAAGTACCCATCTACGTGAGTCGTTATGGATTCATCTTGGTCGGGAATAACGACCTCCTTCCCTTTCCACCCACAATCTTCCTTGACTTGTTCGAGTTTATTCGGGGGTATCGTGCACAGATAGGCGGATATTTCGACACCTCGATCCCCCTGCTGAGAAAGCTTCTCAACTTTGAAGTCTTGAATTGTCGAATAGTCTTGAGGAACGAAGTCAGACAGCAGCGACTCAAGTTTAGGAGCCGAGGATGTCTCACCGGCCTTAGCCTTTGAAGATTTGCTCGTCATTTTGAAAGTGTGAAGATAAAAATGTCTAAAATGAAGGTTTGAAGATTGGAACGGAAATTAAGAAGAAGATATGAAGGTATGGAGGTTTGAAGGTATGGAGGTTTGAAGGTTTGAAGATATGAAAATCAAAGAGTTCAGAGCACACGAAGGTAAAATTTCCTTTGGTAAAAATCGAAAAGTGAAAAAAGATGGAGAAAACTCGCTTTTATAGAGTGGGACCGAGACGGTTGATCTTCTGCAACCGCTTTCAGAGCCAACGGGGCTCCGACACGTGTCGGTGTCAGACGGATGGGACCTTGATCCTATCTGATCATGGGAAGCGTACGAGAGAAGCAACTAGGGGGTCCGCTCAACCGACAGGTCGTGCTCGAACAGATCGACCTTCTGAAGAGACCTAGATCGGGACTTCGTACAAACCCCTCCATGACCATGTAAAGCTTACAAATATCTCGCAAAGGGTGTTGTTTCGAACCGGTCTTGGCCGAGTTTACTAACTGGATACTCGGTTGTGGAATGAATGTTTATGAACTATGAAATTCAAACCGAAAGCAAAACACGCCGGGTTCATTCGGAGTATGGAATAAACAATTATTGATAGAATACAACAAAGGCATATGCTAAAAGTTTGGGTACAAAACATCACACGGGGGATGCTCGATAAAGTCCAATAACAACCAGTTTGCAAGATTCCATTAAATTTTTTTTTCCATTTCATAAAATCCCGACTGTGCAGGGTACATCGGTACATCAGAAAAAGCAAGAAGAAACCCTACTCTACGACCAGTAATTGGAAAACAAAAGTAAACGTACCCACATCGGCTTAAACTAACAAGTCGGAGGATGAGATCTCCGAGTATATTCACGGGATGCGGCAATGACGGTTGATACCGTCCCCATGACCCGCGGCACCTTCGGAGCGGACCCGGGGATATCCGGTTCGCAAATCTTCCTCATCAAGTACAATCGGTTTGGTGTGCTTTTTCACCCAAAGGCATCTCCCGGCTAGTCCCCATAATATGGCGAGTTCGGACTCGAGATCCGACCCCCGAATGCACAATGGCAAAACTGCCGGCCTCCCTACGCCTGGGCGACCTCGGTGGAGCATGTGTTCTTCTTTCACGAGCTACGTCCTCGGTTACCAATCTCCCCTTGGGAGCCCTCCTCGGCCGAAGTCTTGGAAACCGAAGATATTGAGTTAAGACATGATGCAGAGAAATAAGGATCGAAACATTCAGATTAAGAAGTTACCATGGTCCTTGCCTTTCCACCCTTCAGCGCCATTCTTCTCCAAGAGCGCCTAAGGCTACGAGAAGTCCCGAGGAAGGGCAATCACCCACTCAAAGATAGAAGCAGTTTCGTGCGAGGCTCAAGCTGGGTTCGGTGAAGGGTTCCACGCCCGGGAAGGAAAATCGACGGACGGCGGTGCGGTTGAACCGCGCATACCATCACGAACCGATTTAGCCACCCTCGATCATAATCGTCTTCGGGGTCGATGAGGCCGCTTCCTGGGAACCAATCGAATAATTGCCCTCGGATCACCCGGTATATATAAATGAAGCAAGTGATCGAGGGTAAAAGCCACTCACTGCGCGTTGGCCAACTTCAACGCAGAACACGAGCCTCCAATTTGCGGGGCGATATGCCGATACATACTCGATATCGACGGCGAAGTCCTCGGTTGATTCTATGAACGGGGAGGATGAACCCTATGGCAAAGGGATACGTGTACAACAACGAGTAACCGGGAACATGATGAGTTATTTTCACACACACCCCCGAGGGGAGAAGGTCAACCTCCGCGCCTAGATGGCAACCGACCATGGTAATGGCGCTATCATCGATAAGAGATTCGAAATCTTCCACGGGTCGAAGATGGTGGAGAACTTTAAATATTCATGTAACTAAAACCCGACGGGACAATGCCGTTACAATAGATTCTAACTCCTATCGGGGACCTTCGGTTCCGGCTCGATGGCATGAATGACGATTGGTCTTCACCCCCCAATCAAGATAACGTGACGTAAGCCATGATCGTGGAAGGTTCTTCTTAACAATACGTATCTTCGCTACTCTTTGGAACACGAAGATTGAAAATCAGGAGTATTGTGGGATTCAATGCGGGAATATCGGTACGTTTAGAGGAGGAACAAAAGTGAGATTTGAAGTGAGGATGCATGAGAAAGAAAGGCATGGGCTTTATATAGAAGGAGATTTAAGAGATCTGTAGCGTATCAAGAGTTCGATTCAGGAGGATTCCCAAAAAGATTTGGCGGCGGGTAATAATGACCCAGCATCGGGCAGAGTGAGATTTGACTTAAAGGTTCCATCCTGGGTAATTAGAGGCGGCGCTCGGTTCATTAGGGTCCATTCCCCCCGTCGATCGCACCGCGGGAAATGGGGGACAATCTGTATACGGGTAAAACCGAGGACACAAGCATGCTCGATTTTCCATCGTCATGGTTATGCTCGGGTGCAACAATCTCACCAAGAACGAGGTCTCGAGCTCGGGCCAGGACGAGGCGATAAAGGAAGGGCGATTAACTGCCATTAACAGAAGACCAAAATATCCGCCCTCACCCGGATATATCGGCGTCGATCTCGACGATGCGGCTACCGCATTTACTTGCTTTATTTAGAATTGTACTAGGTTTGAAACTCCTCTCTATATAAGAGAGGTCTTCATTCATGAAAAGGGTTGGCAACAACAAGGAGAGAAATAGTTCAAATCAACAATCATAAGAATTTTATTAAATTAGTACCATCTATTCTTGAATTTCACTTTATTTGTGTCTCGTGATAGCTCGTAACGAAAGGATATCGACCTCGGTTTCCTAGCTCGAGGTCGTACGTATCCAGCACTTGGTTAGATCTGACTCTTTGTCTGTTTTCCTTATATATCTCGTTATTTAAATCCTTAATTGAATTTAGTCACATATCTTTGGCATCTCACATAAATTTAACTGTTCTACGTTTTAAGGTTAAACAACACTACTGGTCATTTTAGCAAGCGGAAAAAAAAGGCATCTCATATAAATTTAACTGTTCTACGTTTTAAGGTTAAACAACACTACTGGTCATTTTAGCAAGCGGAAAAAAAAGGGAGGAGGGGATTATTTATCGACCATTTATAGTTCCATAAACTACTCCATCATAATCAAATATATATTTAGATACTAGAGTAGATTCTCTGCGTCATAAGTTGCCACCAGGATAAGTACAGCCATCGTAACCTAAAAAGAAGAAACAAAAAGAGATGTTATTGACAAAAGGACGGGCCAATTAATCAAGTAGCAAATATGGCAGCTACAGCCTTGCAAAGCAAACTGGAGAAATAATCAATTTGTTGAATATTTTGATAGGGTATTGTGGAATTCTTGGGGGTCTCGGAGACAATTATGCTGGGATTACAATACATGGATTGTAATAGTGGAACTAAAACTCCATGACCGTGCAGTACTTATATAAAAAAATAGTTCATTGCATAAAAAATATAAACGATGTATAATCCAAAATATGTGTTTAGTTTTAAACGGTCTAAATTTGGATTAACTGAACAGGGCTATGACAGAAGAACACTTTTGTCGTTTGATTTGTTTTACTCAGGTATAGCTACTCATTGGATTGTTATCCCACATAGGATGTGGTATAAAATCATACCTAGATTCCTCTATAAATTACACCAATATTACCTATACGAAAAAAACCCGCAAACAAATGAAGTTTCTCACAATCCCCGTAACCAAAGGAGAAGCAACATAATTGATGGAGTACTCAAATGGTGTTATGGAGAAGTGTTGGTACAAGACAAGAAGAAACTTACTAGGATTTGTTGAGGTGAGGGAAGCGGTCTGAGAGAAATCGCAGTTCCACGGATTCCTGCCAGCAATTTGATAAAGAAGATTCATAGCATAAGCAGCATGCGATGCTACAGTATTTGGTTCAAAGCAGGGACCGCCTGCTTGAATAGGGCTACAGTCGATACCAGACATGCTACAGGCATAGTCGAGATTCGCCTGTAATTCAGAATCAGGAGTTCCCGGCTTTGGCATGCACCAAGAAGCTATTGTTGGTTTTGGTGCTGGTGTAACCGGAGTTACTGGAGTTGTCGGTGTCGTGGGAGTTGTTGCTGGAGCAGGGGTCACTGGAGTTACTGGAGCTGTAGGAGTCTAACAAAAGACCAAAAAACAACAAAAATAATAAGAATCTTCAGCATGAATCGAATACTGGTCTTCATTCCTAATGGTACTCTCTATACCCTGCATCTTATTCTAATGCATGTACTACTACCTTCTGTCGATATTATTCGTCTCTTAAGTTTTTTTTGCACACTTATTAAGAAAGATATTTGAATAACCTTAATCATAAAGTAATTGTCGAAACTATCATTTGTCTCTCTTAAACGTATCACTTAATTAACACTCCACTAGTTGCATTAGCAAGGGTCAATTTGAAGAACAAAAGAACTACTAAGTGCTCATCTTTCTAAAACTCTTACAATTTGAAATATACACAATTCGCCAAAACGACTAATATTTGGGATCGTAGGAATTACTTCTTTGGTCAAATAATACGAAATGATTATGATTTTTTGAAATTGCCTATTTGGCTCTTGAAAACCTAAAATCTATAATTTGAGAGAAAATAGTTATGTTATTTATGTCCTAGGAACTTGTTTTCTGTTTTTGGTTCAAACATGTATTTGAAACTTGTTGGATGGCAAAATATTGTTTTCACCTGCGCATTTTTTGAGAGGCCAACGTCGTAAGTCGTGGAAAGATCAGGCTTGAAAAGCCCAAAAGAGCGTTCTGAGCCAGGACCGGGTTTCAAATCCTCATCATAAACGGCAAAGATATAGGTATCGACTGATATGCCAGGCATCAATGGAGTGCCCTTCATAGACCTCAAGTGGCTTATTAAGTTACCGTTATAAGCTTTTGCATTATCCACACTTGGGCCTACTTCATTTGAATCTCCCTTGTATGGCCACCCTGTCTCCGCAACCACAATTTGAACTTCCTTGAATCCCCAAGCATTCAGCGCCGAACGTACAGCATCAACCTGCACACGCACAAGAATTTCCTCACATTAAACTGAGCAACTAAAGGACAATTTACTGATACTGGGAATAGAAGCAGCTATGGTATTGGAGCAGTTGATTTCCGAGCAAGTAAAAAAGAATTTATCGGTATGGTACTAGAGCGGCTAAGATATCGGAACAGCGGATTCGACCACTCTATATTAGTCTTAAATTACTTTTTTTTGGGTTTCCCAAGCGGTATCCATCACCCGCTCTTGGGACCTGACTAATCCATATTCGCACAAGACCATTTTACGGATAAAGCGCTCCCTGCCAGCTATATTCATCTCGGATTATATATACACACAATCAATCGATGACAAAATAATAAGCTTCAAAATGTGTACAAAATAATGTCCACTCCAAACGTATTCGTTCTAAATCTTAATCTGCCTCTGACTTGGACAACATGAAAATATCAAAACAATATGGTACCATTTATGATTTGGGTGAAAATCATTGTCACCCCCCAACTTTACTTTAAAAATCAAACTCCGCCCTCAACTTTGAACAATAGTTATTCGTCCCCCTTTATCCTAACTAACTTTTTTTAAATTCCTATTTTAATCTTAAATTATCAACTTGTCTTGTTTTCTTTTATTTCCTTAAAATCATGATATTTTTTATATCCTTAATCTATGTAACAAATTTGCTATAAGAAAATAAATATTATTTTCAAGGCGGAAAAATAAAAGTAAAAAATATTAATTGAGCGTATAACTTAATATCGTTCTATAATGAAATAAATGAGAAGAATAAGAACTTCTTTCATTAATAATTATCAAAACTCTAATATTTGTATTTATACAAGTAAAATAACAGGTAATAATAACTTTGTAAATATATTTCAATGCAGGTAATACAAAATAATTAATAAAAATAGAGGTATATTCTATAACAAATTCCTAAAAGATTATCAATTTATATTATCAATAAATTTTAAATTATTATTTAAAAAATATTCGATTAATGACAACCAAACTCATTTATATATTGACAATAGAGAATAGAGAGAAGTGAAATTTAAATTTAAATATACATTATACATATATATGTGTGCGTGTGTGTGTCTCTGGTGTGTGTAACATAACAAGTAATATGTATATGTATGCTGTGACTTTTGTGTGTGTGTATATACATGCATGTACATATATAATATAAACTTAATGCATTTAATATTAAAATATCAATCATAAAGTAACGTTAGATAATGTGATAAATTCATAAAAGGATTATTCTACTTATAATATGAACTTAAATAAAAAATTATAAATACCTAGGTTAAAAAATAAATTTTATATAATATAAAAAGGTATTACATTATATGAGGATTGAAAATGTCAAGGATAAAATAGACATCGTATGTAATAAATAAAAGCAGTAACGTCTATGTTCAGTTAAGAGGAAAGTTTGATTTTTACAACAAAATTGGATGGCGAATGATTTTCACCCTCTATGATTTTTCAAAATATAACATGTGCCCTACTTTTTCTAATGTGTACTTTCATTTACAGAATTTTGATGGTATATATTCTTTTGAAAGTACACATTTTGCGGGGCTCTGCACACCCAACTTTGCAGAACTAGTTTTAGTTTGAATTCACTGTTTAGTTCAAATATGTCCAAACAGGTTCAATGAAGTCACAATGATTTTGTTTACAAAATTGCTGTCCATGCAGAAATAAGAGGCGAGCTTTCCCATTAAATATTGTACTACCAAAAACACTTGAGAATCAGAACCTTGTCCAATTAATTTTTTATGGAATACAGCCTGTCATCAACACGCAGACTCAAGATGCAAAGCAGTAGATGCTTTTCAGGTCCCATCAAATTGAACAAAAAAGGCAAGGCCAAGAAATAGGGGTCACTGAGTTCTAATTATGGATGGTCAATTATTAATTATTATTGCCTTGCCAATGATCAATCACATTACTATTTATTACTACTAGAGGAAGAAAAAAGGAGTCAATAAGTACAATGTTCTTACCTTCTTTGATTAACAGAATAATTAGACGAGGCACAATTCACAGGGAGAGAATATCAAAATTAAGAGTAGAACTATTTTCTTATACTACCACTAGCTTTTCTGCACATGCACTTGATAGAATGTGAGTTGATGCAAGTTGCAGTAAACAAAATTAGTTAACTACAAATGTACAGCTTCTTAATTCTTTATAATAAAATAATAAAATTTATACATTTTTAAAAACTACATGAAAAGTACTAAAAGTGAATTACTGACCTGTGCATCAAACATGTTCATGTATTTGATACCGGACCCCGAATCAACTCGGCCAGCATTTGGTTGGAAGAGACAGAATGCCAAAGTTTCAGGTCTTGGATCACTCTGATACGCAAAGAATGGGTATGGATTGATCATCAGAGGTGAACCATTTTCCTTGTGAAATTGCAGCACAGCTTTCAGTGTGTCCCCAAATACTGGATTGAACAATCCGGAAGAAGGCGGGTCGGACTGGGACAAAATGGACATGGCGTGTACCGTTGATACCTTGATTTTCCCACCAAGGGAAGCTGCAGTTTCACGTAGTTAAAGTTGGCAGCACCATTTTGCTTAAAAATTAGCACGGCTACATAATTTGGACTGGTTATTAACCATATTACAGTAACACCTCTATTGCAATTACTACTTATTTGCTTGGTACAATTATCGGGCGGGTAATTTTTACTGTTAATTATTCCATTCATTACATAATGACACTATCACCTTTAAGAAATGAATATTTTTTTATTAACTACACTTATTTAGATATTTTTAAAATATAGTACTCCATATGTTTAATAAAATTTTATATAGACTCTCTTTCCTTTTTACTATAACATCTTTTTATGTTGAGAAATTTTTGTAGTTAAACTTCGCATTTTACATGATCCTATAGCTATAAAAATGTCATGGCACGGCACGTTAAGACCGCAAGTTGGATAATTTTTGTAAATGCCAACCGTCTTTCTTTTTAAATTCAGTGCCATGCTCTTTTTGTAATAAACAACGCTACCAGATTAATTCCTCCATACACTTTTACTTGTCCATTATAGATTTTGCACACTCAAAATAATAAATGAAATGCATATTTTACTATGATATCCATATTAATTGGTGTATAATTGTATTAGATTTGAAAAATAATTTAGAATAAGTAATCAATGCTAAGGGCAAAATCGAAAAAATAAATTATATTTTTCTTAATATGTGAAAGTGAAAATTTATTTTTAAAATAATGAATAAGTAAAAGTGAATGGAGGAGTAAATGAAACGGATGGAGTATGTAACTTTTTTGGTACATTATATTTGAGATATTAAAAGGTCTATGTCGGTTTTAATAGTAGTAGTAATTAGATAACTTGACGTGTAAATTCCGCATAAGAAACATCAGTCAAATCCTCAAAGACATTGATTGAACAACCACCTACCAGCATTAAGGGCATTTTGGACATTTTGCATAGCAGGCAAGAGTTGAGGAATAAGGTTCTGATCTCCTGAGGTGACGACTTCATTACCGACATTAATAACAATAATCTTACTCGCTGGATAATACGCCAACACATTGGAACTAACCCATTGCCCCGCAAAATTCGGGTCGGATGCTAACGCCGGTATATCGCCGTTGGAAGCTCCGATCACAATTCCGATACCGGTGTTTGCTAATGCTTTTATGATAGCCGGATCTGCTCCGTATAAACGCACTTTCTCAATGCTTGTTGATTGAATGAGCTTAACTGTCTCTGATGGAGGTGGGAGGTTGTCGGCGACTTGGCCGTAGTTAATACCGATAAAAGCCTGTGACTCTGAATTGCAAAACAAGATTGTAGTTAGTACCCGTTTGGCCATGAGGAATTATTTTCTACTTTATTTGAAAATGTATTTAGTATCTATTTTCACTTTGTTCACTTTCATTTTTTTACAAGTACAACGACAACATACCTAGTATAATTTCATCATATGAGGTCCGGAGAGAATAGAGTGTACTTGTAAAGGTAGAGAGACAAATAACTACATATTTTTTTTTCAAAAAGTATAAATCACAACTCAATCTTCAACTTCAATTTCAAAAATTTCAAATGAAGCGAAAAATATTTGGTTTCTATGGCCTAACGCCTACTTAGTGAATTAATTCTGATTTAGCTGACTCAGACTGAGTCGACTCAGTGCAAAGCACGAAATCGCTTTGGAAGTAGTTTACATCATATCATTTTCAGATAAGGACAATGAATTTTATTTTAATTTTTTGCCTCTGTGAGCTGTCCTATTTGAACAAATTGTGAACAAGTGTGCACTAACTGTAATAACAACGTAAGCGGTTAGACAATACTGATTAATTTTTTATCATACGTACAATTCAAGCAAAAAAACTGTGGATATGTGTACAGAAAGTAAAAAAGGAAGCTAAGGAGCTGAAAAGAAGCCAGGCTTTTTTATCCAGAAAGCATATATTCTCAGGAAAAAGTTGACCCACGTCTTAACCAGTGAAAACAATCGAAAAAGAAAGTAAAAGATTTACCTGCGGAAGAAAGAAATTGCAACAAAACAAGGAAAACAAGGAAGAAACTGAGAAGTTTTTGAGTAGCCATTGAAGCTTCTTTGTGGAATGGAAAAAGAAGTAATAGGATTTTAACGGTTTAATTCTGAGATTTATGATTTGTGTGTGGTAGACTGGGGTCAGTGTAGAGAAAGTGGAATATAAATGTAAGGAGTGAGAAGATTGAGTGAATGAACGTGGCCGTGTGCACACAGGACAGAAAGTTTCGGTGTGGTTTCGTTTAAGGTCTTGGTCTTTGTTAAGGTGGACTTATATCGAGCTCCTTGGTCAATTTCATATTCCTACACTGTTTGAGTGCTGTTTGATGTGAAAGCATTGCTACTAGATAATTTGTCATATCTTACGTTCATATATTTGAAATGATGGTGAATTAAAATGTGAGACGAAAAGATAAATCTCAAATCACATCAAAAAAATATCTCAAAAAACCTTTTTTTAAACTCAAAAATCTAACATGTAAAGAATTTAAGCGGATCACCCAGCAAAAAATAGGATGCAGTACAAAAAAAAAAAGTTCTATATAGGCGATATGAATTAGTTGAGATTGATTTTTAGTCACATTACTATATTTACTTTAAATTCAATGTTAGTTAGGAGATGTCTAGTCTCATTATAGATTTATATATTAATAAAAAACTACAAATATATAACTTCTAGTGTTTTGAGAAGCCAAAATTTACACAATATTGAATTTAAATAGAGCAATAAGATTAATACATAATCGACTCAACTTCAAAAGTTATTTGTGGTTAAAGCGTGGTCATTGTTTTTGTATTAATGAAAAGTTAGCTTTAGATAACATGATATATTTATTGGATTTTTCATTATTATGTAGTAAAATTTATAGAGAAAAATATCTTCGGATATTTCGAAAGGAAAATGCGTTATTAGAATTCAAAGGGCCGACGGAGAATCATCTCTAATAAAGAGGGTTTACTAGTTTTTTAACTATGGATCTAATTACTTGGACAAGTAAAAGCAGACAAGCCTTGCTGGGATAAAAATAGTAAAGATGGCGGAAAAAGAAGTAGAAGACTAGAAGGGAAAAGAGGAAAAACACGAGAAAGAAGAAAAATATATTAAAAGGGGGGATCGGTCATATGCTCCATATAAGTGAGTCATATTATAAGAGTATTTTGCATGTAGGTGTTTGATTTAAAAATACAAAAAACACATCTACAACAGAGTAAATATTAGTATTAGGATGTTTTGTGTAATAAAAATGACAAGCATAAAGCAGGTCTTTAGTGTGGCTTTTATTTCACGCAACTAACCATTTAAAGAAGTTTAGCTGAACCGTTACCATTTTGCCTAATAAAACGTACAAACCCAGAAAGTGCACCGACTCTTTTCCCCGAAATGCTATAAATCTTGTGTTTTGTCACTCTTTTCTTGTCGGGGGTTGTTGTCAAGTTTCCAAAAATGCCTCTCTAACTTTGGAAAAACATAGGGGTATTTGCTACACAAAAGTATCCTTCTACATTGACGGTTGTATTGCACAAAGTTTTCCCACACATCTTTAAATTGAAGAAGTTATTAATAATGTCAAACGGAGGGAATCGTTACCGCATACGACTCCGTCGCAGAGTGCAGAAATATCCTTAATCTTGCATTTAAGCTCTTTATGTCAATTACTGGTTTCCTTTCCCTTTGTGGTGAATGCTAACTAACAAATGGCATAATGTTTTACCAATTACAAATCATTAATTAGTTTCTAATAACAATATCATCTATCAGTTTTGTCCCAATTTATGGGATATACTTTCCTTTTTAGCCTGTTTAAAAAAAAAAATATTACTTTATTTAATAATAATTTAACTTTAAACTTTACCTTTCACGCTTAACGAAATAATTTAACTTTAAACTTTAAATTTTTTTTTAATCTATCCAAAAAGATATCATTGCCACACTTAAGGCAATGGCATAAAGCGTGTTGTCAGAGAAAGGAACATTTAAGGTTTGTGTGTCCTGTTTTGTTCGTTAGTTATGAAAGCAGTTTGATAAAGTTGATAGCGTATGAGAGTACCATGGGGTTCTTATTTGATGAGTTTACTCCACATGTTTCAAATGTTGGCTATTCTAAGAGACATATATTAATGGTAGTAGGATTTTAACGGTTTAATTCTGACATTTATGATTTGTTTGTGTGTGAACTTTGGGTGGTAGAGTAGGGCCAGTGTAGAGAAAGTGGAGTATAGATGTAAGAAATGAGAAGTTTGGGGGGATGAACGTGGCCGTGTGCACACAGGACAGAAAGTTTCGCAGCGGTTTCGTTTAAGGTCTTGGTCTTTGGTAAGGCGGACTTATTGCTCCTTTGGTCAATTTTCATATTACCACACTGTTTGATGTGAAAGTATTGCTACTAGATAATTTGTCATATCTTAAGTTCATATATTTGAAATTACGGTAAATTAAAATGTTAGACGAAAAGATAAATAAAATCACATTAAAAAATTATCTCGAAAAAACTTTTTTTTATTTTTTTTTTAACTCAAAAACCTAACATGTAAATAATTTAAGCGGATCACCTAGCAAAAAATAGGGTAAAATGCAACAAAAAGTACTATAGAGGCGACATGAATTAGTTGAGATTGATCTTTAGTCACATTAGTTTATTTACTTTAGATTCTTTTGGAGACGCCTAGCCTCGTTATAGAATTAAATATTACTAGTAAAAACTACAAATAACTTCTAGTGTTTACGGATCCCAAGATTTACATTATATTGTACTGAAATGAACTTAAATGGAGCATTATGAACAATATAAGGTTTATATATAATCGACTCAACTTCAAAACTTACTTGAAATTGAAGTGTGGTCATTAGTTGTAGTTGATTGTCTTAGTTATATAGTCGGATTTATTTATATGGTTTATTGTGAAAGAAGTTATCACAATAGGAATTAATGAAAATTTAGTTTTAGAGAACATGATATATTTTATTTGGATTTTTCATTATTATGGAGTAAAAGTTACAGAGAAAAATATTTTTAAAATGATGCTGAATATTTTCGGATATTTCAAAAGGAAAATGCGTTATTAGAATTCAAAGGGTCAGAGAATTATGTCTGATAAAGAGGGATTACCAGTTTTTAACTATGGATCTAATTACTTGGACAAGTAAAAGCAGACAACCAATGGTAAGAAGGCTTGCTGGGATAAAAATAGCAAAGATGGTGGGAAAAGAAGTAGAAGGGAAAGGAGGAAAAACACAAGAAAGAAGGAAAAATATTGAAAGAGTCCGAGATCAATTTTATGCTCCTTGTAAGTGAGTCATATTATAAGTGTAATTTGCGGGTAGGTGTTTGATTTTAAAATACGAAAAACATATCTGCAACAGAGTAAACATTAGTAATAGTAGTATGTTTTGTGTAATAAAAAAAAGACGACATAAAGCAGGCCATTAGCGTGGCTTTTATTTCACGCGACTAGCCATTTAAAGAAGTTTAGCTGAATCGTTACCATTTTGCCTAATAAACGTACAAACCCAGAAAGTGCACCTATTCTTTACCCCGAAATACTATAAATCATGTGTTTTGTCACTCTTTTCTTGTCGGGGGTTGTTGTCAAGTTTCCAAAAATGCTTCTCTAACCTTGGAAAAACATAGGAGTATTTGCTACACAGAAGTATCCTTCTAAATTAATGGTTGTATTGCACAAAGTTTTCTCACACATCTTTAAATTGAAGAAGCTATTAATAATGTCAAACGGAGGGAATCGTTACCGCATACGACTCTGTCGTAGAGTGCAGAAATATCCTTAATCTTTGCATTTAAGCTCCTTATGTCAATTACTGGTTTCCTTTCCCTTTGTGCTGAATGCTAACTAACAAATGGCATAATGTTACGATTACAAATCATTAATTAGTTTCTAATAACATATCACCTACTAGCTCTGTCCCCATTTATGTGATACACTTTTCTTTTTAGGCTGTCCCAAAAAGAATGATACATTTTTTTATTTGGTAATAATTTAACTTTAAACTTTACCTTTCACGCTTAACGAAATAATTTATAACCATCAGATATCTTTAGCTTATTTTAGACCACATGATTCAAAAATCTTCCTTTATTTTTTAAATTTTATGTCCAATCAAATTATATCACATAAATTGAAATGGCGGAATTACTATGTAAAGGAAATACACGTGTATAATCATGGCAATATATGATGGAATGCAGAAATTTTGACTTTTATTCCGACTCGATGGACCTCCACATCCCAAAAGCTACAGAGAAAAAACAAAAAGACTAGGGGACCAGGCTCGCCTGGCCCCTATTCCTTTACCCAATGCCTCCCAAATTTTACGTGCCACCACACATAAGGCAATGGTATAAAGCGTGTTGTCAGAGAAAGGAACATTTAAGGTTTGTGTGTCCTGTTTTGTTCGTTGGTTATGAAAGCAGTTTGATAAAGTTGATAGCGTATGAGAGTACCATGGGGTTCTTATTTGATGAGTTTACTCCACATGTATAAACTTAAACCGTGAACGGTTTCAAATGTTTGCTATTCTAAGAGACATATTAATGGTACAGCGGAACATGGTGCTATGTTACCGTGTAATCTAATCGTGTAAGACTCAATTGCGAAGTCATTCTAAGCAAACGTTGGCGTGCCACGTATTTAAGCTTTATATGTGATTGCTTCGACAACTTAATGAGAGAAAGTTAGTGCTATGCTTGGACAAAAGTTGGTCATAATGGTATAACTAATTCATTAATTAAGTCTATTAAGAAACTCTATCAGACTAGACAAACAAACAGTGGTCACTCGGAACATAGATGAGTGACTTTTCGTTGATCTCCACTTAGCCCACCAGTCAGCTGCTCCCAGAACTTCAATCCCCAAATAAGCCCATGCTAAAGGATTCTATTGAAAGTTCCGAGTTTATAATATGACCACGTGGGAAACAATCTGCCAGTTGCTATATAAAGACAGCTAAAACACTTTTTTGAGAAGCTTAAAGCTAAAAAAATCTAAAAATTCATCTCAATTTTACAATTTCTCTGAACTCTTCACAAATGATCAACGATTATTCTGAAAGTAACTATTAAGTCTATAAGGCTCATTTACCACCGAATGCCATGCTATATTGGAGTACTACAAACACTGCTTCGGAAAGAGTAAGAACACAACTAGAATATGCTTAACGGAAAAATTTCATTGTGGACCACAGTTTTTCCAACTGATTATAACTTCTCTATTTTTAAACATTGAATGTAAGATTACATGAGCTAAAAGGTCAAGCTTTGGTACAAATAACAAAAATGTGACAACAGAAAAGTCACAAAGCCCCTTACTTTGAACAAACTGCCAAGAGGAACTCCAGGAAAAAGGCACAAGGTACAGAACATACCTTGCAATCAAGAAAGAAAGAATCGACCATCTTCGAACACTCCAACATATCAAATTGGTAAACAAAAAGATTTTGTAAAAAAATAAAAAAGGAAAACAACTGGATGTAGAAATTTTCACCAGTTAAGCTCCAGAGTGGGAGACAGGAGTAGTCACGAAATGTCCATCCTTGTATTCATGAGCATACTGCTGTGGCAAAGCATGCTCACCCTGCAACAATGTGCATACATTAAAGTTTTAACTAGTTTCATCTAAAACATGAATCTGATACTTGAAGTTCACCCTTTTGATTCATAAGATACAGTCTAATCTCTATTTAAAGAAGAGAAAGAGGCACTGAAAACCATGATCATTTTCCCAGGTTGAAAAGCTAGTCTTGCTTGCTTAGGTGAAATGCATTAGGATAAAGCACCAAGCAAAATAAAGAAAAGGAAAATGCAACAAGAATGCATGATCCCTTTTAACCCTGTAGCTTAGCTTTACCATGCCATTGTAGATGGTCTAGTTTCTCTAGGAAACAACGCTCAAAACAGAACATAATTAGCAGAGATAACAATCCCCAACACTATACCTACACATGTAACCATTTCTTACAAAATACAAATTCAATTTCATACGCAGACATGTAAGGAGTATTGGCGACATCTGACTTAATGCAAAGCTTCAGCCACAATACCAATTAAAATGAAACTGAGAGAGAGAGAAGACAACATTACCCAATCATCATCAGGCCCTGCACCAGGAACCAAAACATTGATTTCACTTGACTTAGCTGTGGTAATAGAACCGTTCAAAGAATCTTTGCTCAAGTATAACTGGCAGCCATTTGTATTGTCCACTGAAATTGTAGGAGCCGAGCCCTAGTAGCCCACATTAAAGGAGATTGACATAAGTTTCATGAAATCATAATCATATAATTGTTAATACTCAAATTTTATTAAACTTCACTTTTGTAGACCATTGTGTTTTAACCTCTGAACCATAAATTTTGATACCTGACATTGCACCTCTACACCGTTGCAATTGACAACCTCACAAGCTGCGACAACACCCTGTTCACCAAATTTAGATGATCAGGTAAGCCAATTAGTGGAGGATACAGCAGCCTTCAATATTCAATGAACTTTTCTTAAAGTTCATCACTGACCGCGAATACAACTCCCATCTTAGTGCATTTGTCAATTGTGATGTTGTTGACTTTTCCTGTGTGACACCAGTATATCAGTAGAAGTGCAACATAAGCCCACCTCGTTATTGTCCAGTTTATGCTACTTCACTAATAGAGAAGAATTAAGTTACCTTTGATCTGCAGAACTGAACCTTTGCACCCATAGACATATACTGATTGCTTTGTATCACAATCATCAATAACTAAGTTCTTTCCTCCCACTTGATTCTCAACCACCCATCTGCCAACAACATGACAGCAAAGTTAGAAATGATCTAGCAAACTGCACATAGAGATAGATTGAAGCCTATTCTTTACTCACTTACGGCCCATCTGAAGCTCCAATTTTGGAGGTCCAGTTTTAGAGACAGAGGGTGAGCTCACACGGGCTTCCTTTTCACCAGCATTAACAATGCCGGATCTGTCGGCACGGTTCTTTGTCTTCATGTCATCTGTTACCTTTCTCAGTCCTAGAAGGAAACATTCAAATAAGGGTAAACTTTTATCTATATTATACATGAGGGTGGGAAGGAAAAATTACCATAAGTCACTGGCTTTCCCGAATTAATTTCGTCAAAGACAGCAGACATCCCTTGCTTGGGGCGTGATGATGAAGCCTGAGGAGATTCAGAGCTGAAGAGAGAAGCCGGAGGAGGAGCCGGAGGAGCAGGAGCACTTGGTGAAGGAGCTTTCGACGGTGCAGATACAGCAGTTTTCCCTGTAGCACTCCATACAGGACCTAATGGATAGTGACTCTTAACATAATCTCTCAATCCAGGGAGATAAAGTTCTTTCAAAGCCTTTGCCCATTCAACATGGTTTGGGTCCTTGCTTTTGAACTCCACAAGAATCTAAAATGCATTGCAAATAATTTACAGAAGTTAGAAGATAGGACGTCGAAACTTCTAGGAGGTGATACAAACCAAACAGTGCACAAATTCAGAAAACCAAAAGTGTTTACTATAGCAAAATTGATAAAGTGCAGCTTGAATATTATAGTTTTCCTTTTTAGTATTTTTGGTAGTTTTTTGTGTTCTAAATGTGGGAGCAACCATTGCCAATAATTGTAAGCTATCTGTCCTCGTCACCACCATGAAACTTCTATGCAATATGCATCTTTTCAGATACCTTTCTATTATTCTCCTTCAGAAAATATGGAAGTTGCATTTACATAGGTCCAATCATTCAGATGGGAAATTATTAACTGTATCCTTTTCATTCTAGTACAGCATCAATAATAGTAAGTCCTCAGCCCTCTTCACCACCAAGAAAAGTCTATGAAATGCGAGGGCACCTCCATATCTTCCTACTATTCTCCTCCAGACAATGTGGAAGTTCCATCTGTGTGTGTCCCTTCATTCAGATGGGAAACAATAACTGTACTCTTTTCTTTCAAGCACATGTTCCAAGATACAACCTCCAACATACTGGGGAAGGACAAGAAAAAAGGTGGTGCGACAAAAAAATGCATTCACTACTTTGCATGAAAATGGTTCTATCACTTAAAAGGAGAAGAAAGGGAAGCAATCGAAAAACCAACATATCGTGCCAGAGAATTAGGGGATAACAAAACTACAGTCCCTTTTCCACCTAATTTTGTCCAGGCTCTGTAAACATATCTTAAAGATTCCTTCAACCGAGAGAGAGCAATTGGGAGGAGAATCTGAACTGCTAGAAAAGGCCTAATTACCTTGTTACTATAAAATTCAGCCATCTGCCAACTTTCTTCCACGTATGCAATAGGCATGCTCATGCCTAGAAAATAAAAATGAGAAGTTCAGCAGTTGCCCTCTGACTTAGAATGTGTAAAGATAAGAAAAATGTCTAACCGCAGTCTTTTCCAGTGTAGGCAATCCACGCTAGAGCCGATAGACTATCAGCAGCAGACTTCAGGTGGTTGAAGAAACCAGATCGGCGTCCTTCCGTCATTTTTGTAGCTTTCACGATCACATCATTCAATGGTTTGAGAAATTCAGCCAAACCTGAGTTGTCTGGTTTCTACACAATCGAGATAAAAATTGAACCAGTATACAAATAAAAGCATCTTCGACAAAGAAAATACTTTTGTGCACTATTAGACGGTACCTTCCTGTATTTTCACTAATTAACACACATAAACTTCAAACATTTCAAGCAAAACGTAAGAAATACACTTCTGACTTGCTATGATGCAATACAAATTGACAAAGCCTACACCTGTTTCTCGAAATACAGAGTTCAATTAAGAGACTGGGATAGCACATCACTTTTTCAGCTAGCAAAAGATAACAAACAAGCAGTTTCATTTCAAATTCTTCTATCTACACACGGTTCAAGCAACAGTTCTTGTACTCCAAATTAGACTAATGAAAGAGATTATTCCTTGAGCTCAAACGATATGGAACAGATACTCCAATGAAAACCAAAAAACATACATATTGCATAATATAAGTCCTTGCAATTTCACTATTGTATGCACATTGTCAAACAAAACTTACATCCGAATTCTAAAATAGTACATACACTGGCTTCCAATTTATACTTGACTCAACATGGAGCTTAAGAGAAAGCAAGACTTTTGAAATTTGTCTATCTTAAATATGACATAACATTTGTGTAACTATAAGACTTTTGAACCTTATTATCTTAAACGTGACATAACATGTGTCACTATAAAAGCTATCATTCAGGATAGATATAATGGTCAAAAACACACCTATACTATCATTTCTTTTGCGAGTTTCCTGGCTGAACTATCACGTGTTGTGTTTCCTATCTGAACTATCACCAACTATTTATCAAAACACACCTCGACTAGTATCTGATGGTGTGTGGTGTATACTCTCTTTTTTTTTTTTGTTCACAAATGGTGCCAGATGGATGTTGAACACATACTAAAGAGGTGAATAATACAGTATAATGAGCTGATCAGATAATTGACCCAACCTTAGTCTCCTTGATTTTAATCAAAAGTTCTCTCTGAGCAGAGAAAGCTTCCTCGACAATCTTAGTAATTTCTAGAACTTGTCCTCCGATCTTGTCTGCAGAACTCAAAACCTTTCCGAGGAATTGCGACCGTAGATCGTCAAATGCAATAATCGACGGATCTAAAACCGCCACGTCATCGCCTGTTACGGCGGAACCACCGGAACAGAAGCCGGTGGATGATAGTGCCTCTAGCCGCGTCACAGCCGATTCCAATCGCTGTATCAACTTCTCTTCCATTGGCATTGCGAAGCTTCTAGAAGTTTCTCGATGTATAAGTGAAGTTTAATGCTACAGATCTGGTGATTGTTTGATGTTGAAGAAAGTGTTTATATCTGTGAGAAATGTGTATTTATATGTTTCTTAAAGGTTGAAAATCTGAAATGCTGAGAGGAGAAGAATGCACGTTCGAATATGGAATTAAGGGCGTACACGTGTCGGATAAGTAGAAACTTATGGCTTTTTCTGCGTTGTAATACATCTGTAATCAAATTTCTAAAGCATGTTCAAGTTATTACAAGGAAGAAAGCCTTTTAAACTCTACTTACTTTTATTATATTATAGCAATGAAATTTAGAAAATACTGACTTAATCCAACTTCTCGTTTTGCAGGTAAAAGTTGACAGAAATTATTTATTATGGCGAGATTCAAAAATGTGTAGAGTTAAAAGTGTAAAATTTGAATTCACAGATGTATCTCATACAACTACTATCAATTGCGAAACACATAATAAAAGTTGACACACAGTAATAGGTTCATCGTTTTGTCTTAAAATAAACAACCAAAAGTAGTATTTAAAAAAAAAAAAAAAAAATAATTCACGCACGAATTTAACTTCTCTTGGTTTACAACCGCAAAAAAATATATACTTGAAATCTGTTTTCACGCACTAAATTAAATTAGTGCGTGAATGAGCAAACCAAAAATTTCAGCCAATGACATTTGTTGTCATTAGCTGCCCACTTGTCTTCCTCTTTTGCAAAAAATCACTTTTAATCAAAATATCCCAATAAAAAAAGTTACAAAAACTACCTTTACGCAAGAAAAATATTGCGTTTTTAAAAAAGCAAAAACAATCCAAACTTTTATTTTTTACAACACTTAGTGTTTTTTTCATGTGGTGTCAAGACTCCAAAATAACCCGATATTTTTTTCTGCGAACAATAATGAAATACAAACAAGGATACGTAGACGTTTGGATAAGCCGTACTGTGAAGTAAGTTTATTTGAAAAAGTGTGTATTATTTTTTAAGATTTTGATTTAAGCGTGTTATTTTTTAATCAAGACATAACTGAATACTTTCATTATATTACAGCAATGAAATTTAGAAAATACCGCGACTTAATCCAAGTTCTCGTTTTGCGAAGTCTACGTAAAAGTTTATTGTTCGTTAAAAAAATTATTTATTATGGCGAGATTCACAAAAATTTGTAGAGTTAAAAGTGTAAAATTTGAATTCACTTTTTTCGTTAGACAAAACATTGTATCTCATACAACTACTATCAATTGCGAAACACATAATAAAACTTAAAATTTTGTCAAGTTAACACAGTAATAGGTTCATGGGAAATGCTGAAATAAAGTCGACATAGAAGAGCACAACTCATGGAAAAAATAACGACAAATTTCCGTCTTAAGTTCTCTCGTCCTCGTAATAACTGATTAGTCAGGCTTACAAGTTACATCATCAATCGATTTAATTGTCCTCTTTAATCCTTCTATGCAATTCTAATTAAATAATGGATTTTTAAAATGTACGTTTAGACTATGGGAGTATATTATTTTACACTATTATACTTAGGGATGGGCTTTGGGTACTTCCAAGTCATAATGAGTTGATTTATTTAGGACCTGTTTGAAAAGCCACTCAGATAATTGAAATTGGGTGTAATTACACAGTTTAGTCCATTTGGTTGATCAAATAATTACATAGTTAGGTGGAAATTGAGAGGGTGTAATTACACTCTCCAATTCTCAAGTTAGGTGTAATTACACCCCGTAATTCGAGGGGTTACTTTTAGTTTCTTTCTTTTTTATTTTATTTTAATTTTTTTTTTTTTAATTTATTTTTTAAATTGTTTTTTATTTATACTTTTTAAGTATTTTTTTTTTTAAAAAAATATTTTATTTTTATAATTATTTATCTTTCATTTCCTTTCTTCTCAATCTCAACCTTTACTTCTTGTGGTTTTATGTAATTACTTATATTTTTATTTTATTAATTTAGCATAGCCGTGCTATTATTCTAATTTTTGAAACTACACCTCTTAATATTAGAAAGAATGAGTCATTAACAAACTTGGCATATAATGAGTATAGTTATTAAAGTAGAATTTCGTTATGAATGAGGTTATAGACTTTATTTTTCCTTTCTTTTGAATTATATTTACTTAAGTCACGTTGGAACTTACTTATGTAATGTTGGAATTTGACATAAGAGTATTATGTTAAACTTTTTCTTTTGGATTTTAAATTTAGGTTATATTTTCGATTTTAATTTATTTGTTTTAGTACTATTGACTTGTTACTTCACATTACATGTTGTTTATTTTTCACTTACAGTTGATAGATTTTTTGGTCAAACATTTGAATAATGTTATGGCATTATATTTATAATTTTTTTTTTTTTTTGTCAAACATCCCATCCATGATGTTCTCACAAAAAAAAAAGTCTGCTTTTAAGTTTTATAATTAATTAAAATTCAAATATTATTAATTTGAAAATTATATATCAATTATTTTTTACAATAATAGTTACAAATATATGATTATTAATTAATATATTTTCAAGAAACAATGTGTTATTAAATTAACAAATATAAAAAAAAGTGCATCTTCAATTCTTCATTAAAGACATCTTCCTTGGTATTTTCTTATCGGATTTGATGTCCTCGCGGGGTCCATCTTCCTTAGTATTAGATGTAACAGTCTAATGGTTTAGTACTTAAAGGTCCCTTCATTTGTGGGGTTAATTTCAGAATAACTTTGTGGTTAAAAACACTCCGTTAATTCCAACCAAAAATGACAAGTATTCAAATTTTTTTTGTAATCATAAAAAAGATTGTCTACTTATCAACCCTAGTAAAAAATTAATTCCATTATTTTTTGGATTTCCCCTATTAAGTGATATATGATCAAATCCCATTACCTATTTAATTAGAGATAGTTTAATCAAATTACCTCTTTTGTCTTGGACTCTAGTGTTTCCAAGATAACAATCCCCGGATTAGTTATCCGAAGTCTTAATTTTTTTTTTCCAACCAAATGACTAAATGGACACTCTTTTTTATTCGGATGGAGTAGTGTTTACTGACCTTCTACGACACACGTAGACAAAATTGAGTAAAAATTAATCTACTAACTTTAAAGCAACAAAGTAAAATTTAAATGACCATCCGTAAAATTATCCTATCAGAGTGACCTTGTAAATAATGAAACCAAAAGCATCCATTTGGGAGATTCGAAGAAAGAATTTCAATGAATGTCAAATGTAGAGCCTCACAAAAATTGAATATGTATAAAATTATGGACCCAAAGGTTTACTCATTTCGTTCTCGTGAGTGAAATGAGTGAGGAATTTAACACCAGGGAGCCTTTACTTGAATTTCCCATGTCACGACTACATTCATTACGACAACAAGAAAGTGATGTAGCTACTCTACACAAGCACCCATCAAGTTAACCATAGAAATTATCTAGTTGTACCGAACGGACATGAAACACAGGCTAAATTAAGTTGGACAACCTTTTCTTAAACAGTCTGCTGTCCTGCACTTCTTAAGTAAACTAGTTTGTAAATACTAAGATAATGCAAATGTTTTTTCCGAGTCAATATAAGGACATTCTGTAGTGTAACTATGTTTATATACAAAATTGACCAAAATAGAGCCTACATTGGCAATAAGCACAGCTCGAGATACAAAATTAACACTGTAGGAAACAACAGACTTGGACTGAGCGGAAATGTTTCAAAAGAATATACATACTAAAATACCCTGTATAATTCTTCATCCCAAATAAAGGGTAATCATCTCCCTCTAGGTTTCTGTTCATCATCACCCGCCCCGTCCTTAGCAGCTACTTGAACTCTATTAGTACGGGCTGAACGTGGAGGTAAAGGATCTACTTCCTGGACTGGTCGGGGTTCCTGCAAAAAAGAAATCAATTAAAAAAACAAATTACAAAGGAAAAAGAGTTCACTACACCATATGAACCCGGGAAACATAAATCAACTAAATAAGGAGCTAGCTAATTCTTTCTCTTCCCCCAACCCTCACCACCCCTGCAAAACCAAGATGCTAAGAAATTGAACCTGACTTTCCTTCTTAGTGAAGGAGTAGGAAAAAAGAGCTACAGCGAGACAGAGTCCTAATATATCTCTAATCCATTATCGGTATTGTAAATTTCTATGATGTATTTGATGTAAAGAGAAAAACTGGTTCATACCAGAGAAACACGAAACATCATTCACCAAGTGCATATACATACACTATTGTCTGGTGCTCTAGTAATGTTTCAAGATTCAGCAATGAATTTGCTATCGTTGTTGTTGATACTGGGCCATACTAACTTAAGTAAAGTGAACATACTGATGTGTTGTTGCACCCACCACTCTAATTCTAACCGACTGGGAAAAGGACAGAAGAGGATACCACCTAACCAAACTGATTTTAAGGGTTACTCTACTTCAGTGATAGCAAGCAGTACAAGGGAAGAAAGCCAATTTCAGCAATTGGAAGGTCTTGATTAATAAGTTGTAATACAGTTTTTATCATGTGCTACAGTTCACAAACAGTTACATAACCTATAGTATGCTTTGAGAAGAGCTAATAGAAACAACTAACTGATGAACTGGTCGAGGTTCCTGCAAAAAAGAAATCAATTAAAAAAACAAATTACAAAGGAAAAAGAGTTCACTACACCAGAGAAACATGGTAAATGTAAATCAACTAAATAAGGAGCTAGCTAATTCTTTCTCTTCCTCCAACCCTCACCACCCCAGGAAAAACAAGTCAAAACCAAGATACTAAGAAATTGAACCTGACTTTCCTTCTTAGTGAAGGAGAGGGAAAAAAGAGCTATAGCGAGACAGAGTCCTAATATATCTCTAATCCATTACTGGTATTGTAAATTTCTATGATGTATTTGATGTAAAGAGAAAACCTGGTCCATACCAGAGAAACATGAAACATCATTCACCAAGTGCATATACATAAACTATTGTCTGGTGCTCTAGTAATGTTTCAAGATTCAGCAATGAATTTGCTATCGTTGTTGTTGATACTGGGCCATACTAACTTAAGTAAAGTGAACATACTGATGTGTAGTTGCACCCACCACTCTAATTCTAACCGACTGGGAAAAGGACAGAAGGGATACCACCTAACCAAACTGATTTTAAGGGTTACTCTACTTCAGTGATAGCAAGCAGTACAAGGGAAGAAAGCCAATTTCAGCAATTGGAAGGTCTTGATGAATAAGTTGTAATGCAGTTTTTATCATGTGCTACAAGTTCACAAACAGTTACATGACCTATATTATGCTTTGAGAAGAGCTAATAGAAACAACTAACTGATACAAGTGAATGATCATGTTCTTTTTGATAACCGAGTAATCCGAGGGCCAGTGGCAAGCGAATGAGCATTATATGTCAACCAAAATCAATGTTCAATTTTTAATATAGTAAAGGCTTATAATTAAAACCATAAATAGAGCAAACATTTTTCAGTCTATCAAAGACCGCTGTGTGAGGTGGCTTACTGAACGGAAAGGAAATTCATCAGCCTCTAGCATATGTACTATTTGTCCCATCTTTGGCCGCTTGTTGGCATCCATATCTATGCAGCGAAGGCAGATCAACAAAACCCGCTTTAGGGATCTAGGAGGAGGATGGACTTCAATCAATGGGTCGACCAATTCTTCACCACGCCGATTTGCTACCATTCCTTTAAACCATTCGACCAAGTTCATCTGCAATTTTTTTATAATGATGTCAAGATAATGCCAAAAGATCTTTCAGAACCTAGCTGATTCAATCCCACATGAGGAGGTCCTTTCTGTTCTTATCTTCTTGTAACTTCTTTTGTTATTTGTTTTTTATATCTTTTCTGGCGGTGGGAGCAGAAATGATAAGGGAAAACTTGTTCTTACCTCTCCAGGGGCTCTTGAATAGTCAACAGGACTTCTTCCTGTAATTATCTCCATGAGCATAACACCAAAACTATACACGTCGCTCCCCTCATTAAGCATACCAGTACTGGCATAGTCAGGAGAAACATATCTGTGGCAATAATCATCATCAATAATTAGCACAAAGCATCTACTTAGTATTAGTTTATAAAAGTTTGGAAAGATTAAAAAAAGGACACACCCAAAAGTCCCCATAACACGGGTAGTGACATAGCTTTTCTCAGATCCAAGCAGCTTGGCAAGTCCAAAATCTGATACTTTTGGATTCCACTTCCTATCCAACAGAATATTACTTGATTTAACATCACGATGCACAACTTTGGGTTCCAAACCTTCGTGCAAATAGGCAAGTCTGTCACCAAAAAAAAAAAAATGAAAATTTAATGATATTGAATGAGATAGGAAAAATAAAGCAGGCCATGTGAATGTAATAAATATTGTATCTCTTGCTTCTTTTGCACACGAAAAAATATGCAGCCCGTAGATTTCAAGATCAGGGTTGATTGTCCAATAGCAAATTGTCGAAGCGTGAATATGTGCACTTAAACTGCTATTTAGTCACACATATCATATCTTAGACACAAATATTGTAAAGGATATGTATGAAGGTATTGTTAGGAGATACAAAGCTTCCTATAACCATGAGTTTACACTAGCGAACAGCATTGGAATGAACATGCTTTAGGTCAATAGCAATTTCAGTTCATGACAAGGATTAAGATATATATTATGTAATTAAAACAAAATGTAGAAATCTTACCCTCGAGCAGTTCCAATTGCAATTTTCATCCTAATCTCCCAGGTTAGAGGACTCACAGGCCCTACATCACCGTGTAGCCATTGCTCCAAATTGCCATTGTCAATGTACTCATAAATTAGTATCCTGGATAGGCAGTAAACAATTTAGCAGTTACATTTGAAGACAAGAGACATGCATATTACGCACGTTTGTGAACATTAACTGTAATGAATTACCTATGAGCACCTTCTGAGCAATAACCAAGAAGACCGGCAAGGTTTTTGTGTCTCACTTTGCCAATGGCCTCAACTTCCACCTTGAACTCCTTCTCTGCCTGACCCCTATAGACAATCAAGTCACAAAGACTTAACAATTAATGGACTAAACTAGAAACTTTTAGGGAGGAAAATTCATAAAATAGGTATTTAAAAAATAACCTTGAACACCTCATCCACATATGCAAAGAAACAGAAGTAATAACTGCAACTTCTGTACAATTTGGTTCTAATTTTCATTCGGTATTTAGCTAATGAAGTAATTTCATTATAGTTTCCTCTGTAACACAATAACTTTGATTATAACAGTGAGCAAAGCTACTCAATTTCCCGTTGCACTGTTGCCAACCATCATTACGGCTAATAAAGGTTGGCGTAAATGGAAGTAAAATCATTCCTTAGCAAAATAAGCAATCATATGTCAAGATTTTAGCAAAGAACATAATTCGGGCTGGTACAGTACATCAGAATGATAACAAGAAAATAAAAATTAAAAAAGGAAAAAGTAAAAGAGAGAAATAGTTAAAGGATAAAAAAAAGAACAAAAAAGGGATGAGGAAAAAAGTAAAAGAGAGGATAAAAAAGAACAAAAAGGGATAAAAAAGAGCTAACGTTTACTTTCTTTTCCTCTGGAGTAACAAATATTGTACTTTGACCCACAAAAAAAGAAAAATAATCACATAAATCCAGATCTAAGAAGATTGGATTCTCTTTCCAAGGAAAAAAACTAGATGTAGACGCTACACCAGCTGTGAACTCAAACAAACAACCAGAACACTTCAAAGGGAAGAGAAGATAAAAATGGAAAAAGAGCATAAATTTTAAAAATACTCTATTTACTTTTCGATTTTCGAGAGTCAGAATGACTAAATTTTGAAGCTAAATTAAATTAAACTAACTTAATGTTTTATGAAATTAATATATTTGAAAACTGAAAAATACTTCAAGTTATAATTTTTCTCATGCAGTTTGAATTTTGAAAAACAAAAAATTCCAAAAAAAAAAACAAACAGATACGAATTCAAACATAAGAAAATGGATTTTTAGACACTTATTTTTAAATCATGCAAAAACATGAAGAATTAAAATAATACCCACTTGTTATTTAGAAGCTTCTTGACAGCTACGACTGAACTATCTTGCAATACTCCTCGAAAGACGACACCGTATCCACCTTCTCCGATCACATTCTCAGCACGAAATCCATTAGTCGCAATCTCAAGTTCTTTCAAACTATACCAACGACCCCACCCAATATTATTCGACTCATTAGAACCAGAGATCGCCGATGATGACGTGTCACTTCGACTAGTACTCGATTCATTACTACCTGAACTTCCTTTTATACCCTCAGACTCAATCTCCATTACTTCTTGATCAGTTGCTTTCGGTAGTATCGCAATTGTCTCATCCTCTTTTTTATTGAGATCGGTTGTTGTTTTGTTTTCGCGAATCACATCAGATAAAGGTAACAACGTGTTATTCTTCTTACTTATGGTAGGACGTTGTTTTGAGGTTCGATTTAATCTGAGAAATATAAAGATGAGGAAAAGTATCATAACCATAATGATAATGGTGGCGGCGATCACGATATAGAGTTGAAGACCTAGAATGGGTGTTTTTGAAGTAAAAAAATTGCCGGAAAACGCCATTATTTCCGGTAACAATGGAGTAAGAAACAAAGCGTATAGGAGATTAATATGTTGTTAGCATTGTAGAGAGAGAAAGAGAAGAAATGAATGAGAGGTTTTTGGCTATAGGTAGAAGGGGTTTGAGCAACGTTATACAGTGATGTTTTTTTGTTTGTTAAGGAAATGCCATTTGTATGGAGTGTGGGGACTAAAGAGAAAGGGAAATAGAGAGAGTTGTAGAGACCGTTTGAGCAGATGAAATGACGTTGTCGTCCTTTATGATAATTACTTTTGAATTTTTTGATCATCCTATTTCACTGATTACATAAATGGGGCCTAGGAATTGATCTTTCTCATAATGTCAAAAGTTTGAGAGCTGATCATGTTGTACTTTTTCGGATTTCATTCTATTCAACTAAAGAATTGTTACACGTATTATCAAAAAAAAAATAAAAAAAAAATTGACACGTTAATGTAAGAATTCATGTTTTGTGTAATGACACTGAAAAGAACTGGAATGCTTCAGATTAAGGGTGTGTTGGGTATGAAGGAAAAATGTGTTCTTGGACAATAAGTATATTTCTATTTATTTTCTCATATTCGTTTGGATAGCGAAAAATAAGTGAATTTCTGTCTTATTTTTTCGTGTTCGTTTGGTTGGTAGAAAATATTTTCAGAAAAATACCTACGCAAGCCCCACAACTACACCCCAATCCCCACCCCACCCCACCCCCACACCCCCACCCATTTTTTTTTGAAGTTTTTAATTTATTTATTTTCTGGATTTTCTAAACTACCTCTACCCCCCAACCCCCCTAATTTTTTTTTTGAAGTTTTAATTAATTTATTTTTTTGGATTTTCTAAACTACCACATCCCTCCCCCCACCCCCGTGGACCCATACCCCATAACCACCCACGCCCCCCCCCCCCCAACCCCCAATTTTTTTTTGAAGTTTTAAAAATAAAAATCTGAATTTTCTAAACCACCACATCCCTCCTTCCCACCCCTCATGGACCCATACCACACCAACCCCCACAATCACCCCCCCCCCCGCTACCACCCCCTCCCCCAACCCCCAATTTTTATTTTTATTTTTGAAGTTTTAATTTTTTTTTCTGGATTTTCTAAACCACCACATCCCTTCTCACCACCCCGCGTGGACCTATACCACACCCACGCCACTCCCTTTTTTTTTTTTTTTGAAGTTTTAAATTTTCTTTTCTTGTTTTTCTACAAAACCACAACCCCTCCTCCCAAAACTTTTTTAAAAAATTAATTCTTTTTAGGGGGAGGGGGGGTATCTAGAGGAGGGGTGGTCGTCGGGTGAAAAAAAAAACTTTTAAAACTCGTTTTAAGAAAAAAGAAAAAAAATGGGGGGGGGGGGGGGGGGGGGTGGGGGGGGGAGTGGTGGGGTGGGATCGAGCGGGAGGGGGACTGGATGTGGTGGTGTAGAAAACGAAAAAAGAATTTTTTTTTTTTTTAAATTGGGAGGGGGCGAGGCAGGGGGGGGGCGGGTGGGGGGGGGGTGGGGGAGTGGTTGGGGGGAGAGAGGGGAAGGGACGTGGTGGTGTAGAAACCCAAAAGAAAAATTAAAAAAAAAATAAAGGCGGGGAGTTACAGGGTGGGGGGGGGGCGGGGGGTTGGGGGTGGGAGGGTGGGGTTCGGGGTGGGGGATGGGGCGGGGTGCGGGGTGGGGGAGTGGTCATGGGTTGCGGGGTGGTTGAACGGTGGGGTGTCAAGTTTGGTTGGGGTTTGGCGGTCAGGGGTGGGGGTGAGGGTGCGTGGTGCAAAAACCAAAAAAAAAAAAAAAATTCAAAACTTTTTTTTCAAAATTTAATTAATTTTTTTTTTTTGGGAGCGGGGTGGGGTGGGGCGAGAGTGGGGGTGGGGTGTTGGGTGGGTTTGGGGTGGGTGGGTAGTGATTTAATGCACTTCATGACTTATTTTCCCTACTTTTATTAGGAAGTCATTTTTCTCATTTTTTGAGAATTGTTTTTCTTAAAAAAAATATTTTTCAAAATTTTTGACCAAACGAACATGAAAAAATTAGAAAATATTTTCCTTCATACCGAACGCACCCTAAATTGATTTAGCAAACAATATAGCTCTTCATATCATAAGGTAATATAATCAGTCAAGTTTTATAGATAGTGAAAATAATTATGTTGTTAGTATATGTAGCTTGAGTCATTTTAATACAATTTACTATATCGTAACAGGTTGTCTTCCTTCTTTTTAGAATTACCCTGCTAATGCCATTTATTATAAATAGTGATATAAGCATAATTATCTTTCGGATGATCTAATGGTATAAAATTCTTTGATGGTTTAGTTTGACAGTAGATTGTTTACATTTTTGAGGTCATCAATATGTTTGACTTAGGAATTTAAGTTTTATGTAGGCTTAAACTAAGAAGCTAATTGTTTGAACTTTTTTATTTAATACTTCCTGTTTTTCAATTTGTTTGGCTTAATTAGGAATACGAAAGTCAAATTAACTAATGTTCAGTGTGAATTCGAATATAGAATTTTTGAAATAAAATTTATATATTTAAAAGTCTATTTTAAAACTACATAAAAAGTATTATAAGTCACGATAGTTAACAATTCAAAATATTTAGAAAGTATTTAAAAAAATTATGATCAAAGCAAATACCATTTAACTCTCCAAGTAGAACTAAGACAAGCAAATTGAAACGATGATTGTTTACGCGTTATTTTATTTATGGTATATTACAAGGCACAAGCTTTTTATAAATGCAAAAGACACCTTTATTAACTTACATGTTATGTATATCCATATTGGTTAATTGCTTTTGTATTTTTGCTTTGGGAAGGGCTTCCTTTGAGTGTTGAGTAAGCAAAGTCTGAAGGCAACAACCAAAGTAGATGATATCCTCGTTGTCCTAGCTAGGCATTTTTATTTACTCAAGCTACTGTTACCCAGCCAAAGGGTAATGGGTTGGGTCCGTATCAGTTTGACTGGAAAAAAAAAATTGGGTCTTGTTGGGTTATTTTAGTGGGTAAAAAATTATTTGAGTAAAAATAATTTTGAAGGTTTGGATGATTAACGTATAAAATTGTAGACATACATAAGGGTATAATTGATCCCATAGTATAACGATAAGGGTATAATTAGCCCTAAAGTATAACGAAGGGTATGAATGAACTATTTTCCAAAGTTCAGAGGTAATTTTGGCCCTTTTCCGTTAATTTTTACACACAATCTATTAGTTTAGATTTACCTGTTTCTTCACATATTATGACCTCTTTAATTAAATTGACAAATTCCTTTCATATACTACTAACAAACCACTTCCGAAAGCTTCAAAAGAAAAAAATGACTTCCCGAGCACGTTTTATACAAACAAAAACTCTGATAATTTTCCCCAATTTTTTTTTTTCCAAACAGTTATTGATATTGAAGGAATATTAGATCCTAAAATCTTCATTTTGCTACAAATCAAAATTCAAATCCACGATATCCGAAGAAACTTGCTAATGGCTAGATAGATCGCAACAAGACAATTTCCTATATCTATATTTTTCCAACTTATATTTAGGAGTATATTTTGCACTGTTCATGGTTTAAATAAAGTCAATTTTGTAGAATGAAAATGGCGAAAGACCATTTTACGTAGAACACAATCTATGTATACATATC
The DNA here is from genome assembly GCF_029784015.1 of Lycium ferocissimum. Classification (NCBI taxonomy): domain Eukaryota; kingdom Viridiplantae; phylum Streptophyta; class Magnoliopsida; order Solanales; family Solanaceae; genus Lycium; species Lycium ferocissimum. The sequence continues at coordinate 40,194,273 of NC_081348.1, forward strand.
TCCAAAATTTTAGCCTGCAATTGAAGGAGTCTCTGACTGAACGTTAACTACTTGAACGTGGATGCCGAGTGTTAACTCTGCACCTAATTCTAGTGTGTTATAATTTCAATTACCATTAAACCAATAGCTTAAATGAGAATTAAATTCTGATTAGTACTAATTCTCCTCTCCCTTTCACCGATATCTTAAGCGAAAGAAGTTTGGTGAAGTAGGTAAAAGGACACTGTTGATGCACATGTACCATTAAATTCTTTGTTAAGATCATTATTAGTGGTGCAAAGGGGGAAAAAAATTGGCGTGCCATGTGAGAGTTTAAGCAAATAATTAAGAAAATCGATAATTCCCCTTTCACAAATTAGCATGTTAGTTAGTCAATATTGATTTGTTCTATGTTTTATAATTTTATTTTTCTCTGAAACTATTTAATACCATTCTACACTTTCTATTTTACGGGTCCTAAATTCTCTTATATGAAACATAGCATCACCCAATTTACAGCAAAATATGGATTACTCAGCCATGCGCGTAGACTAGCAGTCAATGAAAGAATTAAAAGAGTATTACTACTATACAATTTGTTTTTTGGTTTCTTTTTTCCTGGAGTTCTCTGGCTATTCTTTCATTATTGAAAGATATTCCATATATCCAATTCAAGATATATTACGTAAGTGGGCTAAATAATTTAGGGAATATTAAAATATTCCACAATTATATAGTGGCTAAATAATTTAGGGAATATTAAAATATTCCACAATTATATAGTAGTATATAGTTTGAAACCTCACTCAATTATTAAGAGAATAGTGTTACCTAAAGTTTTTCTTTTATCTTCTTTTTGTATGTACATGTCGAGTGAAGGGAACATGGATTGCTTTTTGATTTTCTAAAGTAAAAATAAATTATAAAAGCTACAGTCATAAATTGGGATGCATGAGGAGTAGGTTAAAAAGATTGTGTCATTGTTTTGGTTGAATATATTATATTGCTTAAAATGATCGATAATTATTTTGGTTGGTTAGTCCACGTGTTCGATGCACCTCATTTTTTATAGTTTCCCACATGGTGTTTGGTATTTGTATTAGAGTTGACTAAATTTGAATTCTCAAAATATCTTACATTAGAAGTATAAGTGTTCCCTCGACTCCATAAGCTAAGGTCTAGATCATTTGGTTACATAATAGTTACACAAAATCTATAATAGATTATTGATATAGTAATTAATGATGATTGGGATTAATGAATGAAAAAATTATTATATGTGAAATATTTATTCTAAAAGAGTATTTATCTTAAATGGTTTCATCTTTGCATTTTTTAATGCACATATTTTTACACAGATTATCACATAAATTAATATTGATATCACTTCATATCTTAAACCAAATAATATATTAATTATGTGGTGATTATTTTTTTTGATTCGGTCAACCAACCATTGTACGATCTGCTTACATGGAATTCTACACTAGGATTAATTATTGCAATACAATCAACGAAATATTACACAAGGACATATCTGTAATACAACAGCAAAGAGGTGCCAAATGCAACAAGCAAACGAAACAAGTGTGACGGTCCCCTGAAGTTCATTGATGAGAAATTTGAAATGAGGCAGACTACGTGAGAGCATTCATAGGTTCAGATCTTTTATTGCATTCATTGACTAGGCGCCTTTGGTACCGTGTGTCCCCTACTCACCAAATTCAAATGTTGTCGGAAGGGCCATAGCGTGGAGGATAAAATATCCTCTCACATTTGAAGTTTGCAAAATAGTAGTAACACATAAATCATCGCATGAAATTTTAAGTGTGATTAGGGGTGGGCGTTCGATTTTTCGGTTCGATTTTATCAAACTTCAGTTCGACTATTTCGGTTTCGATTGAACACCGAACCAAACTAGTTCTGTCGTTATTTTCGCTTTCGATTTTAAGTTTTTCGGCTTGATTTGCTTTTTCAATTCGGTTTTTTTGATATGATATTAGCGATTCCATTTACACTAATTCATATTCTCCAGATACACAAGAATAGAAAATCATAACCATGATATAGGATTACTACGTGTTATATACATACCGTAAGAATAATTAAGAAAACACATAAAGGACCTACATTAAACCTAAAGACACATCCTAGTCACTTTCCTTTGTTAAGGATATTTGATTTTCTCAACTGAAGTGGAAAATTAGGGATACAAAAGCAAAAGAGGACTTGTTACAATTAGGTTTTTTTAGGCTTTAACGGGTCGACTATTTTAATTTTTTGAAGTTTGGTTCGGTTTTATTTCGGTTTGCTATTTCGGTTTCGATTTTTTGATATGAGTTTATTCGATTTTTTGAAGCGATTCGGTCCGATTTTTCGATTTTCAGTATTTATGCCTAGCCCTACTTGTGACACTTCTATACTACTATTAGTCTACTGTAAAGATTTTATTTTTCATATTTCGTGTAATAAAGCAATAAAATATCACACAAAATTTGTAACTCTAGACCATAAAATTTTGCAATTAAAATCAAATAATCCCACAAAGTGGAATAAAGGTATAGAGGATACGCTGAGAATAGAAAATCATAAAGACAACCACCTCGCATTTTTGCACATTTGCATAGGATTAACAAGAAGTCAAGGACAAGACTATGTTCTATATTTTAATGCATTAGTAGGTTATGAGCATTAATAATTAAGAGAAAGGTTAAGAGTAAAAAGGACCTGGAAAATTTAAACCAAAATGGGAATTTCACAGTCTTGAAAATTCTTGGAGAATGTCACGAACGGTGTGCCCGGGGTTAATTGTAAATTATAAGGATATTTGATTTTCTCAAGAAAAAGAGAGGAAAATCTAGAGAAGTGAGAGAGAAACATTCATGCAATATATATATAAACATGTGTGTGTGGTCATCTTTTTAATTCAAGAAAGTGGAAGAGAAAGAGAGGACTTGTTACAATTACTAATTGGAGAGTTTTTGGAACGAGAAAACCAATCGTTTTAAGCAAGGTTTAGCCGTGTAGAAAAGTGGAATGAAGAAGGTATGATCCAACCTTCCCTTTTATATTTAATTTTTTTGGGGTAATGTATTAAATTTCGGTGTGTGTTATGTTGTATGGAAGGAAGTGGATTAATGTTATGTAGTGTGTTGTTTGTTGTCTTAGAAAATGAAAGTTCGGTTTTATCAAACTTCGGAATAAATTGAGTTTACTTGATATTTTGTTTCTTGTTGTTGAGGATGAAAATTTCGATTTTTTGAAGGTGGACACTGATTTAGGACGTTATATGATTTGAATATGCTCTTTTGAATTCATGGAACTGCAAATGTATGAAATTGTGATATAGTTTATGAGTTTGAAAGAAATAAATGCATTGTTGGAATTTTATGGCATTTGGAAAGTTCGAGATGTTCGGTTGTGAGTCGAGTATTGATATTGTTTTATGATTGTTGGTTTGGCCGGTGATTAAAATGCCGAGTTAGAATCCGGGGATGGCGCATTTACAGGGGAAATGCTGCCGAAATTTCTGTAGATGAATATTGATTCAAGATTTAACCTCTAAAGGATCTAATTACTATTTGGTAAATGTGACCAATTCATAGATTCTGGCGGATTTGCAACTTGGATTTGGATTTACTTTCCTTCTTTTTCATATTTCGTGTAATATTTTGGGGAGGTATTGTCGAATATATTGTTTCCTATAAATAGTGTCACGAAACGTGTTTCACACATGCCAAATTTGACCGAGGTGGGCCCACTATTCCCGAATTCCCTCCTATTGTTCCATTAGGCTTTATTATTTGTTATTATAATAGTTCTAACTAAACAACGAATGTTTTCCAAAATTTTCATTGTTTCTCCAAAAATCAAGTTTTACAATATTGAAGAGCCTTAAAGACTAAGACAACGATTATGGTTCTATGATGATAATGATGATGCTAGAGATGAGAAAAAGTATGATGACTGTTTTCCCGAAATAGTGGACCCTATTCTACGTTGTTCATGATGTTGCTTTTCATTGAGATAGTCTCGCCTTAAAATGTTCCTTCAAGGCGAGACAAAGCGATCCCGTCAATCTATAATGTAATCGGGTTACCGACCTTACGTCATCCGATAGACACATGACTTTCCTTGGGCTTATGTCGTTATTAGGTATAGAGAATGTAAATGTGTGCATTGTATATGTGGGGGAATGGGGGGAGGGCAACCGTGTCCATACCGGCTTATCAAAACGGGATTTATGGGAGTTTACATACGCGGCGTTCGTTTCCGATATATATATATATATATATATATATAAAAAGTCATGGCAAAATAATATAAAAAGCATGTTTTCTATGTACAAAAAAAATAATAAAAAAAGCTATCGTAAAAAGGAAAGCTAGGTACGCACGGCCTCCGCCCCCGAAAGCGGCACTATACGCATGCTGTGTTACTCCTTTAAAAAAGTCTATATTTAACTCCGCACAGGTTATCATTTTACACGTGATATGCTCTACAACTCTTATTATGCATACAATAATTGAAGCACAAGAAAATATTAGATAGTCATGTTCCAAATGGTTGGCAAGCTCCAGAAATCAAAGAACAATAAGACTACAAGAGTACCAAAGTACTATGTGTGCCAACTACGATATAGTATGAAGAAATAAGCTTTGTCATGTATATTAACTTAGAGGAAAGAAAAAAAAAATTACGCATGGAATAAGAGTCGTAGTGGTTCGCTAAAGGGTCGGGTGCCCATCACACCCTGATCAAGATCGGGGTGTGACAAAGTGGATATAAAAAGTCATGGCAAAATAATATAAAAAGCATGATAAAGCTATTGAGAGAAAAAAAAAGTATTTAAACTACCACAAATGCATACAATAATTGAAGCACAAGAAAATATTAGATAGTCGCAGAAATCAAAGAACAATAAACTACAAGAGTAATACTACAACTACTAGTATGAAGAATAAGTAGAACAACGCTACCTACCTACTAACCTTCTACCCTAATCTATGTCCTCCATAACCTCCTATCTAAGGTCATGTCCTCGGTAAGCTGGACCTGCATCATGTCCTATCTAATCATCTCTCCCAATGCTTCTTTGGCCTACCTCTACCCCTCCTGAAATAGCTAAACTTTTTAAAAAATTATCAACTTACGCGATTGGCTTAAATGGAGATTCCAAAATCGATTATTTTGTGCACTTGCGGGCTATGCCCAATTAGAGATTTCAAAATCAGTGATCCAAAAAACAAAGTGGCTTTATCAGAAGATGGACCCCGAACACGTCAGATCATCAACTCGATTTTATCCACTTATCTCACAAATAGCTATAGCTTAGGAGCTTTTAACCATCCATAGCTACCTTTTTAAAATTTACAATTCGTAGCTACATTTAGGCAATTCGCGTGTATTTAAGTGTATTTGAACACACTGTTCAGTTGTATCCAACCTTATTTGATGTCGCGTGTATTTGAATGTATTTGAATATATTCAACTTTAATTTCTTTGAATACATATGTATTAAAAATGATTGTATTCAAGTTTATTTAAATACACGACAGAGCTGTGTATTCCAATGTATTTATATATTGATGAATTATTTTGTTTTGACTGTATTTGAATGTATTCGAGCTTCAATCAGAAAGCTCGTTGCCGGACATCGCAAAGGTTGAATGTATTTGAAGAAATTTTCAGATACACTGTGTTTACTCCAAAAAAATTGTATACAAACATATGTATATAGATCTACAATCAACACATAGAGTCAAAATACATCCAGTTTTGCCCAAAAATACGATCAGCTCAAATACATATATAACTTATATTACACTAAAAAATGACGATACACGCAAATACACTCAGATGTGAGATACAAAAAGGAGAAGAAGTCATTTATACGAAAAAAAATAAAAATACACTTAAATTCGAAATTTATTGCCAGTAATAATAACAACCAAAGTTCCTAAATCCCTAACGAATCAAACTCTCTGTATAATAATAGATCTCGCAAAATCGAGGAACAAAATAAACAAATACATTAATACTTATTGCCTCAAGAGAGAAACAATAGAGACAAGTAGAGAAGTAGCCATCAAAGCACCAGAATGAGCCAGAGAGAACGCAGCTCCGGAGTCAGGTATCGGTGCCTGAGCCAATTCCTGACCTGAGGTTGTTGCGAAGAAAACAACAACAATCATTGTAACGAAAATGCATTAAGAATGTTGATTTGTGCCATTGCTACTAAATCTCGACTTATATGTACCGGATAGCTTCAAATATATCCTCTCCGATGAGATATCGAAGCTAGATCTCGATTCTTCGGTGCTAAAAAGCTTTAGATCTATCCTCTCCAGCAAGCTATCGGAGCCAGATCTCGATTCATCTGTGCCAGAAGTTTTAGATCTGACAAGAGAGAGGTGAGGGAGAAGACCCTTTGTTTCAATTTATGTGAACTTATTTTCTTTTTAGTTCGTGCCAAAATGAATGACCTCTTTGCTAATTTGAAAATAAATTCACTTTATGAAATAATTTACAGTCACACAAATATTCAAAGCTTATTTTGAACCACAAGTTTTAAAAGTCTTCACTCTTTCTTAAATGTCATGCCCAGTCAAATGAATTCACACAAATTAGAATGGAGAAAATATTTACCAATCATAAATATCTCTTAGTTAGCTATGCCAAGTAAATATTCCTAAATCAAATCCGGCCATCTCAAACCATATATTCAAGTTTGATTAGCAAAAGATAAGATTTTAAATTAAAATATCCCCTTTTAATAATTCACTACACATGCGCATACTGTTCTCAACACTTCCATCAGAAAAAAATCCCAATCATCCTTATCCAAAACTTAATCACATGACGGTCGGCGGTGGCGCTGGTAGTGCCGGCGGAGTTACCTCCGGCAAAAAACGACACCGTGTTGGTAGCAATAGTCGACTTTCTTCAACTATCGGAATAATCGACTCTTCTCGTCCCGATAATACCCTTACGGAACGGACTCAAAAACCGTCAAGCATTCGCCGTACATCGTCTTACACCGTTATAACTGCTACCGGTGGATTTAACGATTCATCCACGGCTGACGTCATGCTCCGTTTATTCATCGATCAATTACCGTTATTCGATACGGATGATTCCGAATCGATCTCAGCCGTTGATTCATCTCAATCTGATGTCCAGATCTATCTTCACTCAAATGTTCTTCGTCGTTGTAAGTATTTCGATGCTCTCTTATCTGATCGCTGGCAAAAGGAATCAAACGACGTCGTTGATTCAGGAAACTCTTCTAGAATGTTCCGAAAGCTTAATCTCGGTGTTCCTTCACATACTGGATCAATTGATCATCATTTAACTGTTCTTCAGCTCTTATATACAAATGATTTTTCGATTACTATAAACAGTGTTTCGATAGCTTTGTGTTTACTTCCTGTGGCTTTGGAATTAATATTTGAGGATTGTATTAAGGCTTGTGTGAGGTTTATTGAGGCTGTTCCATGGACTGAAGATGAAGAAAGAAAAATACTCAGTATCGTTCCGTTGTTAGGTAAAGAGGAATCTGAAGAGCTTCTAGCTAGGGTTTCGATTGATAGGAACGATGCGTCTGGAGAAATGCTTCATGGATTGATATTATCAGCACTTCATAATCATCCTAACATGGCATTTGCTAAGGCATTTGTAGCTAAGCTTATGAGGGATTTTTCGTCTAAACAGACAGCGAAGAGAGTGTTGGATCGCGCTTTTTATAGTAGCTTGAAGATTGTGAAGGAATCGTTGGAGGATTATTCGAGTCCTGATTTTAGAGGTGATCATAATGAGACTGAGGCGATTCAGAGGTTGAATTTGCATACTGCAATGACGAATGGGAGGCATTTGTTGTGGTTGGTTGAGAGGATGGTTGAACTGAGAGTTGCGGATACTGCTGTACAAGAGTGGAGTAATCAGGCGTCGTTTACTGCTGATTTGCTGAGGGCTCTAAGGGATGATGCGTGGAGGAATATCGTTCCGGGACTCCCTGCAGTTGTGCTTCGATGCACTTGCAAGCTTTCTAATGCAATCACCACGGGAACTATCTTGGCTACTAGACAGGTCCGTTTTTCGTTTTCTCAATTTTACAGTTGATTATTTCTAGTATATGTAATTGCTAAACATAGAGCCTAGGGAATAACAACAACAACAACAACAACATACCCTCCGACAGGTGGGTTTGGGGAGGGTAGAGTGTAGGTAGACCTTACCCTCGTGGAGGTAGAGAGTTTGTTTCTGAAAGACCCTCAGCTCGAAGGAAGTGTAATTGAAGCGGGATAGAAAGGAAAATAACGACAGCAAAATAGAGCCTATGGAATGCACCTGTTAATTGTGTGCTATGAGGGCTTTAGAAGTTATGCTTATTGCAACATTCTTGTTCACTAATTGCAACGCATGGACACCTTTAGGACTTAGGAGCATCTTGCACTTGAACATATTGTAGCATTAGCAAAGGATACTTCTAAGATTGGATAGCAGTGAGTTTCGTGCTACTGTTTCATTAGCTTTCAGCTATTTTGGCTTGTAATTTTAAATGCAAGTAATAGTGGGACATCAATTAGAAGTTCTCCCATCCATTTGCTATATTCAACTTCATGTCTCTCGGGTCTTTATCCAAATGGTGATTGGCTTTTAGATGTTCTGCGACATCTCGTGTTAGTTGGCCTTATGGATGTTATATGACAATGTGAACTACTTCAGTAAGTTCTAGATATTCATGGACTTGGTGTGATGCTTCGTCAAAGCAACTGCAAGTTATGGTATCATATAGCTGTTATCATGAATGCTTTACAGGTTTAATGTTTATTCATAGGCTGAATCCGTGTTAGCAAATACTAATTGTATAAGGATTGCTGCTAAACCATAGTGGTTCTGTTCTTTTCCTATTATTTTTGTGATAGCTGTTGTGTTCCCTCTTCTCAATGTTGAATATTTATAGGAGTAACTAAGCAGTATAATCTTCATAACTAAGTCCTCAATAAGGATTGTGGGTGCGAGAGGATAAGACGGGGCAGGAGAGGTAAAGAGCATTTCCCAGGTCATCTGCTGCAAACTAGAATATTCAATTTGTCCCGCCTTTTACTTATTAAATAGATGAAGCAGATGAGCTTACAAAGAAAATGTTACCCCTTTATCAGTTACTAATCTTAAAAGACAAAGTTACCCGTTATTGATCACTAATACAACAACAATAACATGCCTAGTGTAATCCCACAAGTGGGGGGTCTGGGGAGGGCAAGATGTACGCAGACCTTACCTCTACCTTTGTTGTGGGGTAGAGAGGCTATTTCCGGTAGACCCTCGGCTGATCACTAATTTCAAGTGCAAGAACAAGTTAAAAAAAAAAATTGACTCATAGTGAAACAAGTGTTGTTCTTGAAGGCATACCTTAAAGCCAAGTAGAGGTGAATCTAGGATTTCTAGAACATATGTGCACCACTTAAAAAAGAAGGAAAAAGAAGTAGCAAGTGGGAATTGATCCCTAATCCTCTAGCTAAATAACTAAGCATTCAACCAAGTGCACCAGTCAGTCTTTTTTGAGCATGGGTGCCAGAAGTTAATATTATATCCATTTTATAAAATATGTACATAAAGTATCTAGTTTTACGGGGAGATCATGTGTTCACGTGCCGCATTTTTTTATATGTAAATCCGCCCCTGAAGCCAAGGCTTGACACCTATTATTAGCCTATGTAATGCTTAACTGTTATTTCCTTGGCTATGTCTTGCCAACCTGCTCCTTGGCTTTACTTCTTGAACGTTGGAGGTGCCGGTGTTGGATGCTTGCTGTACTAATGTCAATCTCGATACACATGAATTTTTAATAACGCTACACCTGCAGAACAACTTGAATTTTTTAATATATGGATGTAGCACATGATTTATGTTTCTAGTTAACATTCAGCCCAAATTAAAAAGTACTAAGGAAAGATCAGAGGAGGATATAGTTATGCCCTTTTCAGCTGAACATTTAAATGATGTGGATTGTTTCAAAGAAATGGTTTGGATATGGACAAGATTTTCTCCTTATTTTGTACCTTGTTTTATTTGACACTGTTAAAATTACTGATTTTTATTAAAGGTAAACTTACTCAAAACCAGAACATGGGCATTCTGCAATAATAGCTTTCATTTTGATTTTTGCTGCTATGTCTGTTCTGTATCACCTGGTCAAGTGAATGTTGTGCCTAAAAAATAAATCATAGACGTAGATGGGGATGCAATTTTTCCATGATGGCTTCTGCTTTACTTCATTTTTCTAATGACTAAACAGGTTAGAATGAAGATCGTGAAAGACTGGCTTCCAGTGTTGATTTTGTGCAAAGACAATGTAACACCCATGATGCCAAGTCACAAGACAGTATATGTGGAGCTGGAAGACACGTTTTTGAGGATTATATCCACACTTCCCTTGTCTGATGCACAGGAGTTATTGCAAAAGTGTCTCAGCTTTTCAACTAGGAACGTTGAAGACTGTCCTCACTTAATCAGTGCGTTTACCACCTGGTTCCGACGAGCAAATAAATTCCCCTTACCAGATATGTGATGGTTCGGTGGATAACCATGGAGACTTCTTGGTGTCTAATGTGCATACTAGTATCTCCATTCCAAGAGACACTGCTATTTGTACATAAAAAGTGTTCCCTCACCTTCTTACCGGTAGTAATGTGGATTGCATGACTCTTAGGTTGGTTACTTTGTGCTGCGCTGTATCCTTGACTGTAAGAATCGGTTTTTTAAGAGAATGGATCGCATGTATATAGACTTATGGCGTATGAAATCTGCCCCTTTCTATATCTATTAATAGCATTTCTTCTCTTTTCTCACACGGGGAGATATAAATTGTCCACAATAGCCCCCTTGCTAAAGGTGCTAATCAATGGTAAGCGCAACTGGAAACTTCGCAACTCACAGGGATAGTATAACCGTGTAGCTAATATTGTAGGCATTGTTAGGAGCTTTCAAAACTTATTCATGCAATCGGAGGTTGCAGAAATTTTGACGATTTCAAAAGGTTCTATTCATATTTATGATTATAGTTGATCGGTTAAACTTTGGTTGAGCTTGAACGGTTTTACCTTTTTAGCTCAAGTGGAGAAGTAAAAACAAGCAACAATAAACCTGGTGTAATAAAAGTGGAGAAGTAACAACAGACCTAGTGTAATCTCAGGGTCTCTAGTGGAGAAGTAAATGTACCAATTGAAATTCAATATGAATAATTTGAATCTATAGGCTTAAGTATATAATAAAGCTTGCAAATTTAGACACCCATAGAAGGTGCATAAGACAGGCTTCGAAAGCAAAAATAAGGTCTATGGCAGGATGAGAAACCAGAAACACAAAGTTAAAACTATTTCCAAGCTGTAAACAGTAATCTGCTATCCAATTCGCATGAACATGAACTAGCTTAAAACCTTTGAACAGACGAAACGTTCACCATTACATTTGACCATGTTACAATGCCATCAGCAGACCTAAGAATCACTGACACAAAAAAGAAAGAAAACCTATGAGAAAGATGATTCAGAGAAGACGGTTCTAACGAGTATCCACAGTTATCAACAAGGTCTATGCCTATACTGTAGCTCAAGTGCACAAGATTCAAGTTTTATTCGATGTCCAGATGTTACTGCTGCGAGTTATTTATAAAAGAACAGCTCAGGAAGAAACGGAAAAAGGGCATGACATTTCTGCTTTCAAGAGGATCCTATAGAGCTTAAGTTTGAGCGAAAGTTATTAGTCAAAATCATCGTGTTAGCAGGTTACTTGGGATAGATGACATTAGAGTCATAGCAGTCAAACAGTCCGAAAATTCATAATAGACGCCTTCTGAAGTTTGTGGTTCCTTGGTAGGTGCGAACAAGAAGCCCGACTCCTATACCGATTCCAACACACATACTGAGGCCAATTCCAACACCAACTCTTACACCAGCATTGAACCAGGATAGTTCCCCATCTTCGCCTTCTATATATTCCATCCTAGAGTAAAGGTTGTTGTATTCATCATGCTCCTGCTTGGGTTTTGCATGCTCTGTAACCTGCACATGCATTATTTGCCCACTTGTGAAAACATAGTCATAATAGCTGATAAAGAAAAAACAGGTGATGGTGCATAACACATCAAAAAGTCATAGCAAAGACACGATTACATATCCCATTCAGATAAACGGAGAACTGGCTTCTCACATATAGTGAAAGTTCAGTAATGCTTGTTCAGGCATTGCAAATTCTAACAAGTTCCATCTATTATTACTTTTTTTTTTTTTTTTTTATTTTTTAGTTTAACAGCCGACTTTATTTGATCCCTAAATTATGCAAAAAAGAAGTGCATTGGAATCTTATAGTATACATGCAGATTGCTGCTCTGCCTTCAACCAGTCAAAGGTCTCATTAGTCAGTTGTGATCTAGTGTTTACTGCTTTAAATTCCACTTTCTCTCTATTTTCATAAATTGCAATCAGTAATATAGCCCGTGAGCACTGTGAGGAGTTCTGGTAACTGAAAAAATATGGTTATGGTGGGTGCCAGTTTCCTGGTTAATTAGGTAATAAGAGAAGCAATATCTCAATCACCAGCATATACCATTTTAACTGCTAGCTCATGCAAGATAGCAGGGAAAGTTTTTTATTTCCTCTCACCCATGTGGTATCCTGGTAAGTAGAAACATCAACACACAAAACGAAAAGGCAAGATACATATATGTGTATATGTGTGTGCATATAGGTATTCATCTATGTCCGCAGGAGTGTGTGTATATATAAATTATATTATATATAATTCTGGAGCAGAATCTATCCTTTGTTACCCAAGAGTTCAGGATAAGTTTGCTCATGGTCTCGAGGATTATTGGCTGGTCCTGGGTACTGACAGCACAAGATAAGAAAATACAATTATAGAGGAGCTAAAAGCTACTACATAAAATATGGAAAAGCAAGTTCAACCAAAAGACAAACAAAACTTATTTGGCATGAAGGGTTAAAATTGCTAATTGACTAGTGGTTAAACATTGAGTGATAAATTATCTCAAGCAAAGCTAGAACTCCAACCAATGTATAGGTGTAAACATCAAATCACTGTAAACAGTATAGGGCCTTTTTCATTTTTGGCCTGTGGGCCAAAATTAATTACGGACGCTAACAAAATATACAGAACATATACAATGATCGTATATATAGTATGTATATTATACATATATTTATACTTAATATACAAAACATATATATTTTCCGGTTATTATCTTTTTGAGAGGTCCAAAAATGTAATTATCCCAGGATACCTGCATTGCATGTGAAGAGGAAACATGGTACTGGCTTTTGGTTGCCTCATATTCCGGTATAGATTCCAGCATTCCCTGCCTTAGTTGCCTCTTCCGGTGGCCGAGTTCCAGGGTCCTTGTCAGTATAATTGGTTTCCCTGAGAAACAACCAGCCACATAAACTTCAATTACAGGAGAAACCAAATCCGTCCCAATGTGTTGGTTTCCTTTGAGAAAGTTACTAGAGCTAGAACCAGCAAGCACATCTGTCTCACAATTGATGCTCCAAGATTGTCCATGATTTTCCGATTCATTAATAAACCCATTGCTATCACATAGTTCTAATGAGCCATACAACACAACAACATCCCTATCGAAAACCTCGAATTTCACACTTCCTGTCATACTTATATTATCCGTACTAACAAAAGTAACTTCCTCGGATTTCTTATCATACCTATCTCTTCTAAGTACCGTGGACACACCATCAGAATAAATTCCAGTCCGCGCACCATTTACTTCCAATAAGGTATCACGATTCAGTGGAACATGATTCATTGTGAGGTACTCCGCGGTTAAATCATCAAGCTCACATTTGCTAATTCTAACATAAAACACTCTCAGATCTAACCATTGTAAAGATAGCTTAAATCCTGGCTGATAAGGAGAGTGCTTCATGAGGATGTGGCCATTTTCAGCCACTACTCCATTCCCGTTCTCGTGTGAATTCTCCATTCCTTCACAAAAAGTAAGGCTTATTGCTCACCAAAATCCATCAAGATTTAGTTTGTTAGGAACCCCACTATTAGGACTCATAAGAGTGAAGAGAACCTGGAAATAGAAAAAGCAACAAGACAGAATTTTTATGAGTGCCACACATTTGAAGGACTAAGAAAAGGAAAGAATATGAAACAAGTACCAACAACTAATTGAACTCCTGAGAAAGAGAGATGAAATCAATGAATTTCCAATCAGAGTAGCTCATAACTATAAGGGTGCATAAAAGAATCTAAATAGTAAAATCTTTCTTTGCCATACGCACAATAAAAGAGAGCTATAACTAGTGAATCTCATCAAAGAGAAAAAGCTTGGGAGCATAAAGGTGGGACCTTTATAGAGCAAAATTTTAATAACTGGTAAAAAGTTAAAATAGCAATGAAACAGTCAAAGAATAAAGAAGGCCTAAACCACCTTGACAGCAAGCCAAACTGATAACAAAGGATAAATTGGAGATATAAGAAAGCTAAACTCCATCACAGTAACCGTAAATTTCAAATCTTGAATTACTATAACCTTATGAAAGAGAGCTATTAGCAAGAAATGATAATGGTGAATAATCAAGAAGATGAATGTATTACCACAGATCAAGAGAGCAGAGAGAGAGAGAGTGTGTGTGTGAACACCTTCAAATTCCAAAACCAATTTTATCTTTTTTTTGTATACAGAGAGGGTCATTTATACAGCACTTAAACGCAAACCAAATTCCAACAAAAGACACAGCAGCACTAAACGACAGAGTCATGTAGACGTCACGTGCACAAACAAAATTACATAATAAAACACAAAATATGTGTGAAAGACAGCATCATCATTCAGCAACAAAACCCAACAAACAGTTTTCCTTACAAAACATACAACTCACCTCTTTGCCTGTACTGTACAAGCTTCACCATTAGTGACACGAAAAATATCAAATTAAAGACACCTTCATCCACTTCAAGAATGGCTAATCAATTTTAAATTTCAGCTGTAAATACGATATACAGAGTAAAAAGGAGGAAAACCCCCATAGTGGTCAAACACCAGTCATAAATTTCAAGAATTGTTTTT
Organism: Lycium ferocissimum; assembly: GCF_029784015.1. Classification (NCBI taxonomy): domain Eukaryota; kingdom Viridiplantae; phylum Streptophyta; class Magnoliopsida; order Solanales; family Solanaceae; genus Lycium; species Lycium ferocissimum. The sequence goes on from NC_081348.1 coordinate 40,209,364, forward strand.
TACTGCTCTCTCTGATCCAAATTATGTGATACTTTTTGTTTGTTGATAACTGCATGAACTTTGAATAATATTTTAAGATGTATTTGAGTAATATTTTAAGATATATTTTTAACTAAAATGATATGAGAAAATTTGCACAGTACTTTTCATATAGTTCATATATATATACTAGTTATGTGGCCCGTCTTTACGGCCCAAATTCAAGATATAAAAGCAGATATTTTAACTAAAAAAATATAATTTGTGTTAGTACAAGTGTACAATAACAATAACAACAATCATATACCCATTGTAGTCCCCATAAGTGGGTAGTTATATAAAAGTAAAATTTTCATTCCACTCCTTTAATATTTTAACTTCCATTTGATGAAATTATTTAATTCAAATCAAATTTGGAACCAAAATTTGACATTATAACTTATGTATCCTAATTTTCAGTTATTTAATTCTAATAAATAATCTATACATAGTTAATGAATTTTTAAGACAAATACATAATTTAACTTGTGCAGCAGATGGAGCTGCTCCTCTCATAATTAGGGATTAGGGGTTCGAACATGGATATGAAAAAAAATCTTTGGAGAAAGCGCTCCCCCGAATAAAGGCGCGATGCGATGCGAATTATACGGATTAATTGGGCTCAAATGCGGATATCGAGCACCAATCAGAAAATCAAAGAACGTGAAAAATGAGGTAGGAGGTTCGATAGCTTTTGAAAAGTAGACTTTAAAAACAAAAACAAAAAAATTGACATAAATAAATAAGATTAGGACTTAAAGTAATTAATTAAAAAGTTTTAAAAAATTTGAAAATTATTGTAAGGACTACAAAAGTCAATTTCAGGCACAAATTTTGAAAAGAAACTTTAAAAAGTAAAAAAACAAAAAAATTGATTTAAATAAATAAAATTAGGACATAAAAGTAATTAATTAAAAAGTTTTTAAAAATTTGGGAAATTATTGTGAGGACTACAAAAGTCCTCACATTCCCTCTTATATATAATAGTAATATATATATCTTAAGATATTGAATAATCTAATTCAAATTAAATTTAAAGTTTTGTCAATGTGACGCTTGAAAAACGAAAAATATCATGTGAATTGGGTGGGAGGGAGTAAGTTATTGTTGTAACAGAGTGACAAAGAGGAAAAGACTCTCAACTCTTTTTTCCCAACAGTGGTCAAACCCCATTCGTCATTAGTTTCAAGAATTAGCTGTAAATATTATACAGAGAGTAAAGAAGAGGAAAACACCCTTAGGGCCTATTTGGAAAGCCACCCAAGTAATTGGAATTGGGTGTAATTACATAATTTATTCTGTTTATGTGATCAAATAATTACACAGTTAGCTAAAAATTGAGTGTAATTGAGAGGTGTAATTATACTCTCCAATTCTCAAGGCGGCTGAGAATTGAATGTAATTACACCTGAAATTTCAGGGATACTTTTTAGTTTCTTTCTTTTTTGTTTTATTTTAATTTACTTTTATTTTTAATTTATTTTTTATTTCTATGATTTCATTTTCTTTTTTATTTTTAATTATTTTTATTTTTGAAAATATATTTTCTTTTTATATTATTTATCTTTCATTTTCTTTCTTTTTAATTCCAACTTTTACTTTTTGTGGTTTCATGTAATTGCTCGTATTTTTTTATTTTATTAATTCAGTATAATCGTGCTATTATTCTAATTTTTGAAACTACACCTCTTAATATTAGAAAGAATGAGTCATTAACAAACTTAGCATATAATGAGTAATGTTATTAAAGTAGAATTTCATTATGAATGAGGTTATAGACTTTATTTTTTCTTTCTTTTGAATTATATTTATTTAAATCACGTTGAAACTTACTTGTATTTACTTGAGTCACGTTAAAACTTATTTATATAATATTGCAATTTGATATAAGAGTATTATGTTAAACTTTTTCTTTGGGATTTTGAATTTAGATTATATTTTCGATTTTAATTTATTTACTTTAGTACAATTGATTTGTTATTTTACATTGCATGTTGTTTATTTTTCACTTACAGTTGATAGATTTTTTTGTCAAACATTTAAATAATACTATACTATTATATTTATAATATTATTTTTCTGATCAAACATCCATTCATTCATGATGTTCATAAAAAAAAAAGGTCTGCTTTTATGTGTGAAAGGCAGCATCATCATTCAGCAACAAAACCCAACAAACAATTTTCCTTACAAAACATACAACTCACCTCTTTGCCTGTACTGTACAAGCTTCACTATTAGGGACACGAAAAATATCAAATTAAAGACACCTTCATCCACTTCAAGAATGGCTAATCAATTTTATGTTTCAGCTGTAAATACGATATACAGAATAAAAACGAGGAAAACCCCTTTAATTTTTTTGGGTACCCATAGTGGTCAAACACCATTAGTCATAAATTTCACGAATTGTGTTCTACTGCTCTCTCTCATCCAATTTATGTGATACTTTTTGTTTGTTGATATTCAAACTGCATGAACTTTAAACGATATTTTAAGATGTATTTTTAACCAAAATGGTACGAGAAAAGTTGCATAGTACTTTTCACATAGTTCATATATATATATATATATAAATTTTAATCTTAAGATATTAAATTAATTTAGTCCAAATTAGATTTAAAGTTTAGTCAAATTGACACTTAAAAAACGAAAATTATCATATGAATTGGATCGGAGGGAGTAAGTTACAGTTGTAACAGAGTGACAAAGAGGAAAACGCTCTCAACTCTGTTTTTCCCAACAGTGGTTACACACCATTCATCATTAATTTCAAGAATTAGCTGTAAATATTATACAGAGAGTAAAGAAGAGGAAAACACCCTTAAATATTTATTGTCTTCAAGTGTGGTGAAATGAAACACCGCAAATTATTTTATTGAGTTAAAAGCCGAACTAGCAGAGACGTGTGTGCTTAAATATGCAGTAAAGATGGTTCTTTTGCTTAAATATGTTTATATATGTCCAGTAAAGATGTCCGACATGTGATTTTAGTCCGTTCAGAAAAGATGTCATGTCATATTTATTTATCTAAAAGTAATTTTTAAAAATTTAATTTTTATTCATTTATACCTCACATAAATATTTATAATTTGTTTAGATAATAAATTTTGAAAAAAAAGTTTAAAATTTTATATATTATTAAATACTACCGCATCAGGTGAAACGAATAAAGTATGATGGTAATTGATAAGGTTTTGACTTTTGAGGCGTGTAAAACTTTGTTTTTTAGAAATGATTTGCCCCCACTTTGTACGCGATCAGATTAACAAGTATTCTTTCACAGTAGAACAAAGGAGAGTTCTTCAACTAGCAATACTTGAAGAATTCTAATCAATCTTTCACTCGGAAAAGAATAATCATAATGTCATAATCATTATCTCATTAGAAATTTCGTTGATCCTTCGATTTATAGGAGCCAGAATTTTTATTAAAAAAATCAAAATATAAAATAATTACTATACACATAAACATTACTTACTTTATTTATTTTTTAGAAGTGTTTACTTTTGAAGAGATAAGGTGTTGAACCAAGCTTTTATGAATGAATTAAGAACCCGATTAGATGGGCTTAAATAAGACCTTCTTTAAGTCCCTTTATATAGCAATTAGCATACGTTTTCAAGTACTCCCATTGGATCAGAGCTGACATGAAATGTCAATATCAAGTAAGTAATATAATATTTAGAAAATTCGTGCATATACAATTATACAACTTGAGAATCTTATCAGGTAATACTAAGACAATTCACTACTAATTATTTCACCTTGACTAAGGAAATGGAGGGTGGTAGGGACGCATCATTCGATAACATGCATTTTCCAGCTGCGGAGAAATTACTTCTTCGATTTCGAATGCTATTACTTTTGGGACATCTGCAAACACTTCTTTGGATTATCAAAAGTTTAAACTTTTGTTTATTTTAAATCTCATATTATGTTTATTTATCTATTAACTTTATTATAAATATATTTTGTATGATTTAATTTGGAAGAATAATTGCAGACATGTCGTTTCCTCTCTACCATGGGGTGTGTTAAAAATCCCGCAAATGTCATGATACAATTTTATCTATTTTTAACTTTGTCGATTTCATAATGCATTTTCCAAAAAATAGATTAACAAAAAACTGAAATTTAGTTTCAAAATGGTGGTATGCATCACGATTCATGCACACGGAGAAGATCAAATTGAGCTTCAAGAAGCTTTTCAAGGATTATGCCTATGTACCCCTCTAAAGAGCAGGTGTGTGCGTGCCGTATTTAAGAAAGAAATGAATTTTTTCTTAAAATTTGTGATCTTAAATATGTCATAACATTTGTGTAGTCGTAAAACTTTTGAAACTTCTATTTGTAACTTGTACGGCTATAAAAACTTCTCATTATAGACAAGATGAAAAGTTCAAGTTAATTTTTTTTTAAATGACAAAATAGATTTGCATAGATTAATTAGGCGTTTGGCCATGAAAATCAAATATTTTTCACTTTATTTGATATTTTGGAGTTGGAGTTGTGTTTGCTTATAGTTTTTGTAAAAAATATTTGATTGTTTGAATGTATTGAAAGTGAAAACAAGCTCCATATTTGATTCTGCAAGCCAAATGTGGTCGATTTTTAAATAAAATAAAAATATTTTCAATAAAAAAAAAAAAGTCATGGCCAAACGGGCCCTAAAAGTTGAGAAAATATAAGCTCCATATTATTTTACCGTTACAACATGGAGCCCGTGCTCAGCACGGAAATGCACCTCTAGTACAGCACAAAAAGGAGGAAAACCCCTTTTAACTTTTTTGGTCCCCATAGTGGTCAAACACCATTACTCATAAATTTCAAGAATCGAAAGGGGACACACAAAACAAACACGAGTGATTTTTACTGCTCCCTCTGATCCAATTATATAATACTTTTTGTTTGTTGATATTAAAATTACATGAACTTTGAACAATATTTTAAAATGTATTTTTAACCAAAATGATATGAAAAAAGTTGCATAGTACTTTTCATGTAGTTCATATATATATAAATTTTAATCTCAAGATATTAAATTAATCTAATCTAAATTAGATTTAAAACTTAGTCAAATTGACACTTGAAAAATGAAAAGTATCATATGAATTGAATCGGAGGGAGTAAGTTATAGTTGTAACAGAGTGACAAAGAGGAAAACGCTCTCAACTCTCTTTTCCCAACAGTGGTCAAACACCATTCGTCATTAATTTCAATAATTTGCTGTAAATATTGTACAGAGAGTAAAGAAGAGCAAAACACCCTTAAATATTAGAGATAAGGGTCAAAAACACACCTCAACCATCATTTTTTTTTTGTTTCATACATAAACTATCAGAAGGTTGAGAAAGCTACTAAGAAAATGGAGGGTGGTAGGGACGCTAAACTATTACTATCTACTTTGCAAAACACACCTCAAATTATTTTTGAATGGCATGTGATCTACACTCTCCATTTTATATAAAAATGTTGTCAAGTGTTGTCCACGTGGATAAATAATGTCACAATGGCTCCTACATGGAAACTAAAAAAAAAAAAACTATTTGTTTTAAAAAACAAATTGAAAAATAATATTTGTAAAAAAATATCAAATATTATAGAAAATAAAAAAAAATAGTTTAAAAAATGGAAAAGTTATTTAAAAAAAAAAAAAAAAAAACTGATTATTTAGTTTTCACATTTAAAAAAAAAAATCAACTTTTCCATTTTTTTAATCTTTTTTTTTTTCTAATTTTCTAATTGTTTTGATATTTTTTAAAATGCTATTTTTTTTAAAAAATGCTGATTTTTTTAAAAAAAATAATGCAGTTTTTTTTTAAAAAAATAATGCAGTTTTTTTTTATAAAAAATATTATTTCTTAATTTACAGTTGTATAGGTGCCACTCTTTCCCACAATTCGATTACGTACGCATAAATATTACGTAATAATTTTTTGAAAAATTTTTAAATTGCATTTTTTCGTATGATCTGTCTTTTATATAAAAAGTTGTCCATTGTTGTCCGCATTGGATAAATAATTCGGCTCCTACATTTATTGTAAAAAAATATATTTTTAAAAAAATAGTTTAAAAAATGGAAGAGTTATTTTTAAAAAAAAAATAGTGATAAAAAAGGTACTTTTCTAACCTTTTGATAGTTTAAGTATGAATAAAAAAAGAAAGTGATAGTTAAGGTGTGTTTTTGACCCTTATCTCTAATTATTACACCGCAAATTAATCATTAGTTAAAAGCCAAACTAGCAGACGTGTGTGCTTAAATATGCAGTAAAGATGGTTCTTTTGTACTTCTATACACGATGGTTAAGTTTCAGCCGTTTATTTATGTCCAGGTCAAATCATTTAAATTTTGTTGGAAAATATTTCTTTGGAAGCACTGTCCATTGAATGAGGAAAATGACTGAATTGGAAGGAGTACCCTTACATGTGATGTCATATTTATTCATCTAAAAGTAATTTTAAAAAATCTAATATTTTTATTTATACTTACATAAATATTATAATTTTTTTAGATAATAAATTTTGAAAAAAAGTTTTAAATTTTATATATTATTAAATACTACCACATAAATTGAAATGAATAAAGTATGATAGTAATTGGTAAGGTTTTGAGGCGTGTAAAACTTTTTCTGACCCAAATGATTTGCCCCCGCCTATAGTTTGTACGTAATCAGACTAACGACTAGTATTCTTTCACGGTAGAACAAAGGAGAGTTCTTCAACTAGCAATACTTGAAGAATTCTAACCATTCTATCTTTCTACGGAAATAATTTTCTGCAAACCCTTTTTTCATTGTCTCGTTAGAAATTTAGTTGATCCTTCGATTTGTAGGAGTGGTTGGTAATTAATTTTTATTAAGAAAAGTCAAAATATAAAATAATTACTATACACATAAACATTACTTACTTTATTTATTTTTTAGAAATGTTTATTTTTAGAGATATAAGGTGTTGGACCAAGCTTTTATAAAGGAAAAGTCACACAAATACAACTTTTAAAAATAGTAATTAAAAAGATTACAATTACTTTTTAAAAATTATTTGAATACAATTTATTTAAAATTTTAACTTTTTAATTACACAAATACAACTTTTGACGTTCCTAAAATATCTATATAATGGAAATATTAAATTGATGCGCGTGCGCGCGCACACACATATATATACACACATATATACATGTATATAATCTATATAGAGGAAATATTATATTGGACTGGACTTAAATAGTATATCAATACACACATATGAATATATATATATATATATATATATATATATATATATATAGAGAGAGAGAGAGAGAGAGAGATGTTTCGAAATGTTTATCAAAGGCATTTTTATATTAATGCATTGCATAAAATATAGAGAAAATTACACCCCATGTCAATTAGGGTAGCAATGATACCAAAATTGACCCATTTTTTAAAAATTTTACAAAAAATGACCTACTTCCTCCTCCTCTCTCTGCACTCACTCGCACCTCCATCGCCGTCAATACTCCACCAGGCTAACTCCCGCGAAGCAAGCCATCTCCGACCAAACAACGACCAACGATCTGACCAAATTCGCTGTTTAACGCCGTCAACGGTCTAACTCCGGTGAAGCAAGCCATCTCCGGTCAGATCTATATTGTTACAGATCTGACCGGACTCTTTTTAACGCAGTCACCAGTGACTTTTGTTTTTGTTTAAATGTTAATTGTATTGTTACAGATCTGGCCAGATTCGCGTTTTCCGATGACCTCCATGAACACCGACGAGTGCCCTTTTGGTGTATATGGTGGTATATGGGTGTATATGGGTATATATGATGCTATATGGGTGTATATGGGTATATATGATGCTATATGGGTGTATATGTGTATATGTGTATAAATATTGTGGTTGGTGTTGCTCCGGCGATGACTGGTCGCAGGTGTATATGGGTTATAATATTGTATATGGGTGTACATGGGTACATGAGTATATATAATTATATGGGTTATAATATTGTATAATATTGTATATGGGTGTATCAGTTATAATATTGTACATGGGTTAAAGCTTTGCAATGTAAGTGACCAAGTTGTATATTTATGAAATTTCCCCTAAAATATATAGTATATCGATGGACTTATATGCTTAACTTAAATAGTATACCAATGCGCATATATATATATATATATATATATATATATATATATATGTTATATTATGTTCAATATATGTTATATTAATACTGTCTATGTTTGAAGATTAAGTTTAAAAGGAAAGTGGAAAAATCTTCAAAAGAAAATAACGTAGCGCGTGAGCAAATTGTAGAGTATTTGTAATGTCTGTTAGTGGAGTATTTCTAGGGTTTGATGGTAATGTTTCCTTATTGATAGGTAGGAAGGGAGAATTTGTAGAAACTAATTACTTAAATGAACTGAGAAAATCAAATGATCCGAACGGAAGCGAGAAGTGACCAAGTGCGATTGACTACAGAACTCGCCTTTACCGTCGTTGCTAAAGCAAACATCCAAAGCTTTCCTCTTCTGTCTTGCATTTCACCATGGCACACTCTTTCTTTCAAACCGGTAAAAAAAAAAGCCCTTAGCTATCATTACATTACTTATGTGTCAGGTTTCATCTCCTTCCACCTATACCTAATCCATTCATACGGAAAATATTACCTCATTTATACGAAGATTCCATATTTAAAGATTTCTTCTTTACTCATTTATAGAGTATATATTGTAGATTTTGTAAATTAAAAAATAGTTGTAGATTATATAATTTAATACTTATTTACTACTAATTGTGTAAGTTTCCCTTTTATAAATGAATTAAGAGCCCGATTGGATAGGTTTATTCTAAGTGATGACTTTCTTTTTTTTTGCGCGGATTGCCCTTCATTTGGGGTGGTCTTTAATTTTTGTCCTTCAAATTGGTGGCATTTAAGTTTTGACCTTCGCCTAAAACCCCAAGGTTGTGGGTTCGAACCCAGCTCAATAAAAAAAAAAAATCGCAAGGCAAAATTTCGCAAGACAGAAATTTGCAAATTCTGTCCATGTGCAAATACTACCTGTAAGACCCAAATTCTGCCTTCATGGGTGAAATTCTTCCGGAAGGGCAAAAGTTAAAGACCACCATTTTGAGGGACAAAAATTAAAAACCACCCTCAGCGAAGGGCAATCCTACAAATTGCCCATGACTTTTAAGCGCATTTTTTTGTGCGGATTGCCCTTCTTTAGGGGTGGTCTTTAAATTTTACCCCTTATATTTGTAGTCTTTAAATTTTTCCCCTCATATTTGTTGTCTTTAAGTTTTGCCCTTCGCATGAAAAGGTGGGCGAATACCTAAGGTTCTGGGTTCGAATCCCCGCTCAGGCATAAAATAAAAAAATAATTTCGGGGGCGTAAGTTATGCGAGATCCGGCATAACTGAAAGTCTGCCCCATAAGGCAGAACCTTTCCTTAAGGCATAGTTTAGTTGTGCTTATGGGCCAGACTTTTAGTTAAGGTATAATCAAAAGTATGCCCCATAAGACAGAACTTTTTCTTAAGGCGTATACTTTGCCTTATAAGACAAACTTTTAGTTATGCCTTAAGAAAAAGTTCTGCCTTATGGGCATATTTTTAATTATGTCTTATGGGGCACACTTTTAGTTAAGGCACAACTAAAAGTATGCCTCATAAGGCGGATCTTTTCCTTAAAGCATAACTAAAAGTTTGCCTTGAAAAATAAAATAAAATAAAATATATGCCTGGGAAGATAGTTCCCTTCCTTCCGGAAGACTTTTATTTAAGCATAATTAAAAGTCTGTCAGAGGGAGCAGAGCGAAATTCAAGCTCTACCTTGTGATTTTTTTAAATTTTAGGAGCGACGGTTCAACGCGAACCCCCGTGAGTTTTGAACAAGGCGAAGGGCAAAAAAGCAGGCGTTAATTTGAGGGACAAAATTTAAAGACCACCCCAAAAGAAGGAAAATTCTGCGAATGGCCCTTTTAAGCATAAGTCATAAGTTAGGAATTGTAATTTTTGACTTTTGGCTTATTTTAATTATTTTGGCTTAAAAAAAAGTGATTAAAAAATACTTTTTTACTTTATCCAAATACTATAAAATGACTTAAAAATTGTTTTGGCTTAAAAGCACTTAAAATAAGCCAATCCGAACGAGCTCTAGTTGTTTTTAAGTAACAAGCAAAGGCTATTTTCTAGAAGCTAAAAAATGTAGCTTTCTCTAGAAGCATTTTTAAAACTTTAATCAAATACTATACATATTACTGCTCTAATATATAAAACATAAATGTATTTGTAATTGAATAATCAAATATAAACCAGAAATGAACGGTTTAAATTTATATAAAAGTGCTTTTTGAAACTGAATAGTCAAACAGAAATGAACGGTCGAGAAATCTAATCGTAAATAACAGAGGAATGTCATAATTGGGCAACTTAGAATTTAATAGTGGGTGAAAATTTGGAAATGCATTTTCTATATAAGCAAAACTGGAAATGAACGGTTAGGAATAAGATGAGAGTGGAGCCAAATCGTGTCTGTCGTTGTAAAATATCTTATCCTGCAACAGTATCCGCAGCAGCAAGACAGAAAAGACAGCGGCAACGTACGTCATCCGCTACTTCCAGAAGGATTTAGCAGGCGCTTGGCCATGCAATATGAAATTATAATTTCAAATTCGCATTTATTTATGTAATTTACATAAAATTTAAAATCTTAAATTCTCCAAAAAGGTTCAAATAATGATTTGAATTTTTTTTTTTTATGAAACTTGACTCATAAGTTTATATTTTGTAAAAAAAAATAAAAAAATCATAAGCTGATAGATATAAAAAAGCTTCACTGCTAAATTCGTTATATGGCAAAGGATCTTGCTAGGCTGATTGGCTTGAAATAGAATAGATTAAAATTATTGCATTACATTGACAATAATTATTACAACTCACTACCTCAGTCCAAACTTATGGCCTTACAAGGTGAAAATAATGGTAACTTATGTGGAGGTAATGGGATTATTCAACGGCAATGAATCTTAACATGACTCTATCACGAGCTTAAATTATATATATTGTTGGTATAAATAATTCTTTATATATCGTCTGTATAAAGAATGTTATATGTTAACAGAAGGATTTATATAGATAAGTCTCCTGAAAATGTGAGATTTATAATATTAAAATTAAGACATATTACTTGTTATAACAGGAAAAGATGACATGATATTATACAAATCTCTTTGATTAATGTTAAAAGGAGAATTAAACACCTGAATATACATCAATCCACCTTGGTGATAGAGAGACTTCACTTCTTTTTTTCAATTATAGTACGACCGTTAGTATCTATCACATCTTAGTGGCATAGAATGTGATAATGCTTTCCGTAAGTTATTTTGTTTTCAATTATATTCCATGAAAATGCACTTTGCATGAATAGCTTTTTTGTTCCTTTTCTTTTCTTTCTTATTAGGCACGTGCACTAGTAAACCAAATATGGGAAAGAAAACGAACACGAAAGTACCGAACTGTTTAAATAGCTAGAACGGGGGAATGGTATCCTTTGTTACCAGATTCATTCGAACTCAATTTTTAATACAAACAATAAAAATATATGTGAAAATTTACTAAACTTCCAATAAACATTAGAATTGAACTCATAATTATAGAAGTATAATGAATATAGTGCTATAACAAAACACAAAGCATGTAATAAATGTAGAAAGCACAACTATTCCAATAACTATAGAATAGAAAGCACAACTATTTGACATTATTTACAACTTACATAAATGGTATAATCCTGTAAAGATTCCTGGAAATGGACACGAGTTTTGCAAAATAATCGGAATGGGCATTTGCAGAGGTAAATGAGTTGGGTTTGGGGAATGAAATAGCACGTGAACCATGCCCGACACATCATCTTCTTCATGCTAGAACCACGTGCTCCATTATCTTTTACCTCACGTAAATGTCTAAAATTAAAAAAGATTACTCGGTCTCAACTTATGTATTTTGTTCGACAGTAGACATCGGCCACCACGCTATTTATTAAGTGTGCTTCATATGTAGAATATATTACATATTCATAGGATAGACTGACAATTTTGTCTCATCATTTGAATTTATTATTCTAACTTTATGTTCTATGAGTAGGGCTTGGGCCTGCAGCACGTAGAAGCACATCATTTTGGGGCCAACTCGTTTAACCATTTTTTGGAAAGAATAAAAAGGAAGAGATCACCAGTCTGCTATGTTATGAAGGAAGATTTCCAATGCTCCAAGTCCCGATATTCAAAGCCTAAACTTGTAAGCACTTCTAGTAGAACTAGGGAGAAAAACTGATTGGAGACATTCTCATACATGGCGCTATAGTACATTATAGACTCTACCTAGTGTCTTATAATTTGGATCCTAACCTATTTAAAGTTCTTTTGCGTTGAAGCACTGATTGCTTTAAGTCATCTGACAAAAATTGTCATACTTATTTCTTATTATATAATTTGTGCTGCTTTGCAGCAACAATCATCACAAGATAGGGTCTCACAAGATAGCGTTTGTAAGGGCAGAGAGAGCACTAGCAAATGAACAAAACTTCCAATCTTTTAGCACTGGAATGGATCATCCAAATCCAACTTGGGCAAGTCCTAACCCATTAGTACGGCAGGAGTAATTGCAATGACATAGCCACTTAAGTCTATGACCGACAGTACTTTACAAATAAGTCATCTTGCCATACCAGAATCTAAAACAGCAGCATCATTCGTCTACGGATGTTCCAAGATCCGGCTCTATTTCTTTCACAATTTTCTATGTATACGAAATAGAGTCCTCTCAACAATTGAAAGACAAGGGAAAACATTCAGCAAGTCCCTTTATTTTGTGGATTGCTCATAAACAAACTTCTATATTCAACGAAAGAGCTCAGCGATAGAGGCTTTCAGATCTCAGATTTTCCGCAATCTCAGTTTCCCATCGATCTCCATTCTCAAGAAGCTTCTCCTTGTCGTAAAGGAGTTCCTGATGCATACAATTTATTAGTCAAGGCATGTAACAGTAGAAGTTCATTTTTTTGCTAATATACTATTATAACAGACCTCATGAGTTTCAGTTGCAAACTCAAAGTTGGGCCCCTCAACAATGGCATCAACAGGGCAGGCTTCTTGGCAGAATCCACAGTAGATGCACTTTGTCATATCGATATCATACCTGTAATAGTTTATATAGACATGAGCATGAGTGTCTTAAGCATCTAATGGGACATCAGTGAACTGATAAAAGTGTACCTAGTTGTTCGACGACTGCCATCTTCTCGCTCTTCGGCCTCGATTGTGATAGCTTGAGCAGGGCAAATCTGTTAAAAAGCTCAATTCATTTGTATCAGTATACTTCAACATGAATGCTAGTAATGTCATCCACAGAAGTATTAAATTAAACATAGCACTATAGCAGCATATAATCCCTATGACTGACCCCTTTTTTTTTTAAAAAAAAGATGTATAATCCCTCCCTAGGAAAAGCTTCTTTTCAGATTGAACTGCTCAAAAACAGTGCCAATTGGGGGTGGCCCGGCAGTTTTAGCAGTTTCAGTTCACTTGATTTTGGTTTCTAAATAGACAACTGACCACTAGACCAAAATGGAAACTGTTTGATTCAGCTGTTTGAAGGGTGTTCAATTCAGTTTCTTGGTGAACTTCATATCCTTTTTTAATATTGTTTCACCCTAAATTACAATTCGTGAGCCTAAATTTGATGTAATAACTACTTGTCAAATTCTTTTGATATATCAATTGTGCTAAGTGCTAACTCACTAAAGAATCTCTCTTTATCCACATTTCATCATTAACTATACTCCATACCATAATATCATATAATTCAGAGATAATATTGAATTAACATTTTGCATAATATATTTAATTAATTTAACACTAATTCCATTTCAGCCTTTTCATTTTTTTTAAAAAAAAAAAAACTCAAACTGGAGTTAAATGACCAAATTTTTTTTTTTTAAAATACCTACCCTTAAAGGCCAACTAGGAAGTTTAAATGTTCATTCTCCATTTCAAGAAAATGTTCATCATTATTATATAAATGTTCATTCTTATATTAGTCACTGGTTACCACAATTTCACATGATATTCACATGATAACTTTCTCTTGCACTTCAAGAAGTAGCTTTTACTGCTAAAGACATAATTTCGACTAGATTCTTCACACAATTCAACAAAGTACTAGAGCATGCAAAGAGTTGAGAGTCTTACTATCACTTCATTTTTAAAAGGCCAACCCATAGTCGTCCAGAAGACACCTTAACTAAATGTTGTTCCATTTAAACACTCGGACTACATTAAATTGGTACCAATTTGACACCTTTTTAACAATCAGCTAAACTTATAAAGTGTGTGTAATACACTTGCGGGTGAGAAAATTGACATTCATCAAAATAATAATTTATAATAATTTATGTTCAAAAAATATATACAAATCTTATATTAGTCACTGGTTACCATAGGAATTAGGAATGTTCCAGAGAGTTCTCACAAAAGAAAATCGAAATTTCATCGGAATCCGGTGAGATTGATCGGAGTTTGTTTTCTGGGGTCACATGTTTATCACTGTTACGCGACCATCACTTTTGAAGTTGAGAGCAGTGACACCATCGACAATGTTAAGGCCAAAATTGATGGGTCATGATTTTGTGCTGTTGTTTTCATGAATTGGGGTTTTTGCGTTTTGTATACTGTTTTTATCTGATAAAGCAAATTTTCTGTTTGTGTATATAATGTGTGAGTGGAGATTGATACGTACATCAGCTCAACAATTCGTGTTTTGAATTATGTTCTTTTGGGATTTATGTTCTGCAAATAGTTTCACTAGTGAAGGAAATTGATGGCGTTGTGGTGGCAAGGTGGTGGTTATGGTGGAGGAAGTCTTGGAAGGAAAGAGAAGGAAGAAGAAGACATAAAGCAAAAAATTGTATAATTCAGCCTTCACGCGCCTGATTTGTGTGAAGATCACACAATTTGCCAACTCAGCAAAAAGTGTCTAAATGACACAGTGTGACGATAGGTGTCTAAATGGAACAACATTTAGTTAAGGTGTCTATCACTTCATTTTTAAAAAGATCATATGCTTGACAGAAGCAAATCCCACCCCCAATTTGAAGGAGCATATAAGAGACACAATTGAAATTTGTGAGACGATTCATACAGTTGAAAACGTTATCATGCTTCCATAAAGAATATGTTGTTATACATATTTCCCCATTACGCATATATTGTCAACTCAAGCCTAATCACCATACTACCCAAGATCAGGACCCTTGATCAAGAAAAGAGGGAGTTCAGTCGAGCAGTTTCTATGTTCTTACAATTATTATCAAAAGGACATATTTCACTAGTATTCTTCCTTTTTTATTTAGAAGACGCTTCAACTGCGTCCAACAATGAAAGAATGGAAGTAGTAGTTAGTAAATACCGCAGAACGCAAGTAGTCATACACCTCAACTGGAACAGTAGAAGACCAATACTAGCGTCATAATAACCCAGATCTTAAGTTTTATGAAGGCAACCAACAGAGAATTTTATAAAGGAAACCAACAGAGAATAACGATGGACACAGGCCCGAATCAATAGTGTGTAAATAGATAGTGCAGTTTAATCATAGCAAGCACTTACAGCTTCACAAAGTTTACATGCAATGCATCTTTCCTCTCCTGTAGGATAACGTCGAAGGGCGTGTTCCCCACGAAAACGAGGGCTTAAAGGCCCCTTCTCAAATGGATAGTTAATCTGCAATTTAATGGTTATTTGATTTGCCACTCAAAAAGGTAAAGGCCGAGAGATTAGCATGCCGAATGCTACTCAATCGGCAATCAAACATAATACTTTTAAGGTAAAAAGCTAGTAGAAGTCTGAGAGACTTACAGTCACTTTCTTTTCAAAGAAGTACTTAAGCGTCAGCATCAGACCCCGAACCATTTCAGTCAAAAACAGTGTATTTATGCTTCGCTCAAAGACTGCATTTAGTCAAAAAAAAAAATCAGAAACAGGAAATGCACGAAGGCAGCGCCAGGGGAATCTAAGCGAGATGCAGAGTCAGAAATCTTTAAAAGGATTTGCCTGAATTCCAATCTTTTGATAGCTCCTTTGCTAGCTGCTCTCTTTCTTCATCATCTGTGATGACAGAAAAAGCAGTGGATCATGGAAGTAAGTTCTACTGAGAAACCCCAAAATAAGGCACAAAAAAAGCCCAGGCGACAAATAACAAACCAATGACTATAAGTTGAGTAATACTAACTACTTTTTATTAGTGACTTTGAGTTCAGTAGTACTAACTACTTCGCAATCAGAGTAAATTGTTGCTCCGAATCATTTACCGTCATCTAATTAGGTTCTTCACGTAGTATTCAGACCGAATGACCAGTGTTATCAAAAGCGAAAAGCGCAAAAAAGCTCTAAGGTTAGCTGGGGCTTTAAGCGCAAAGCGCAAATAAAGCATGGGCTTTAATGAAAAAAAGTGCAATGTTGCAAAAATACAAATATATATATGTTTAGTCCAAGATTAATAATAATAAGCATGAATAACAAATATATGGGCAAAGAAATTGTAAAAATATTACGAAAAGTGAAATATCAATCATCTAGTGTCACCTCTCCAAGAGAGGCTCATTGACAAGGAAAAGTATGTCTTAGAGCCTTGATGACGACACTGAAGCGCACATAAAGCGAGGCGAAGCGCTCAACATGTTTTGAGCCTCGCTTCAGGGCTTAAGCGCGCTCAAAGCGCGCCTTTGATAACACTGTGAATGACACTGTGAAATTACGTCGATACTTCCACATATTATGGGTAAACTACGAAACATTTAACATACCATTGAAACCCACAAGAACTGGTTGTCGCATAGCCCAGCGTTTATTAAAAAACAAATCAATGCCCACAGGATGCACTGCCAATCTAGAATGATAATGTGCAATAGAGAAAAAGTAATCTGAAGCATTAGCCCAACCTTCTAAATCCATTTAGGATTGATTTTCTCTCAATTTCAACAGAGAATTAGATGGCATAACAGACAGGTGTTTCTACTTGCAAGAATTTGCATGGTCCTATCCAGAATAACTAACTATGTACCATGTTATGAGCTACTTTGGTTGTAATATTTCCTTAGCCGCAATGGAAATTTGATTGCGGACTTCAATAATATAGATATGCGCAAAACATTGCTATCATGCGTAAAGTTAACATATTCTCTTTATCCCAAAATGCTTGATTTACTTTCCTCTCAAGATTTTCCATGGAAAGTAATAATCATTTCAAATATCACAAAAGGTTCTAGTGGTCCTATAATCTAATTATTTAACCCAAAACTCCAGATATGACCAAGGTCCCCAACAAATTCCAAACAACCCATATTTTCTACTCCTCCCTAGATAATTGTGCTCATAGAAGTGAACAACCCAATAGGAAAGGAAGGTACTACATACCACACTGCATAAAAGTTATAGCCCACTAAAGCTCTAAGGCTCATTACCAGTGAGCTACAACCTTTTCTCTACAGCCATGTCATCCACATACATGCTAAGACACTCACGGTAAGGGGTTGGTGGATTTGGGGAGAGGGGACTGGAGAGCACAACACAAACCTTTGTCAGTTGAAAACGAATGCTTGGTAGCAAATGATCGAGTACCAAGCAAAGTTCCATTAGATGTATTAGTCCCTTGCCATGCTTGTCCTGCCAAAACCTACAGTTCCCACAGAAAGAAAAAGGTGTCAAACCATTCTATTAAATATGGAAATGCACAAATACATGCACATATACAAGTGTGTGCATGTAATCATTCTTATGTACGCATAGAAAGCAACCACACTGACCAAGAACCTACAAAGTAGTCAAGTAACTGCTGATCCTCGCACCTCCGAATATAATTTCTCAACAGACAGAATGTATTGTGTGTAGTATCTTAGAGTTAAAAATGAAGGAAACATTTTTAATATGTTAAACCCACACCAAACCGCCTCCCCCACCCCACATGATATCCCAACAGTGGACCTTTCCCACTTTGCCTTTAATAACTCTGAATCCTCAACTTTATTATAGGAAGTGGATGTCCTTACCACCAAGATATCCGTTGCTTGTCAAAACCAAAGACACATAGTATAAAAGAGTATAAGTACTGGCAGCCGTAATGTTGACTAGGGAAAGCCTGAATGGTAATCCATCACTCAGCATCTTCGTTGCCTCTATTAACAGCAATTTCTACATATTTCTTTTTATTTAACCTATTTGTATCTAAGCTAACACCGTACTAGGATTATTCCAAATTTATCTTCAAGCGGGTTGAATTGGGTAAGGCAGGATGAGAAAGGGAGTACTGAGATATAAAAGAAGTCTTTATGAGGTAGGATAAAGACTTCTTTTTTGTCCATTTTTCTGGTTATCAAAAAAGAAGTCTTTATCCTACCACATAATCCGAGAACAACAAACTGTGCCCTACAGGCACCCGATATTTCACTAATCATCTTTGTTGCCACTATAACAGCAATTTTTACCTTCTTTTCCTTACCTATTTCTATCCAACCGCCTCAGTCTCCGGAAGTATTTAAGCCAACACCCTACTAAAAATTATTCCACATTTATCCACTTGCGATTTGAATCCGGCAATAGCAGGACAAAAGAGGAGGTACAATGAAGCAAAAAAAAAAAAAAAAAAACCTTTATCCTACCACATAATTATAAAACCAAAAACTGTGCCCTAAAGGCACCCCATATTCCTACCAGAGAGTCCCCCCCTCCCTAAACCCAAACACCTAAAGCCCACCACTCGTTTGCATCAAATAATCAAGGGCATACACTAATTTTTAAACATGAGGTCGTTTCCATAACCTAAGTGTAAACCTGATGTGGAGGAAAGCTAATACGGATGCAATTGAGTGACCAAACGGTTTAATTGATGTTAGTAACGTTAGGGTACGTGAGACCATTCTTCTTATGAGAAATTGAGTCTGAAACGAATGAGGAAAGAAAGGGGATAGAGAGTCTCCACTTACAAGCTGGCGACAGCGAAGAGCAGATAGAGACTTGCGAGCTAATATAGCGGCCATTCGAATGTCGAGAGAGAAAACCAGAAAGGCGATTGCCAACAACTGAAATGTTCGCTTGCAGTTATTATAGTCCGATCGGTTGTGATACCGTCTCAGATCTTAATACCGTGTTATGTGTACGTTTTGGTTAAGGCCCGTTTGTCCATAGATATCAAAAAAAAAAATCACTTTTTTTGGGAATTTTGGAGTTGAAATTGTGTTTGATCATAATTTTTGGTGAAATATAGTGGTTAAAAAGTGAAAATATTTTGAAAAATGAGTTTTTTGAGTTTTTGGTATTCCGAAATATAACTTCAAGTTGTATTCGAAATTTTTATGACCAAATGCTGATTTCGAAAAAAGTGCAAAAAATTTCCGAAATAAAGTGAATAATTTTTATGGTCAAGATTAATAGCGTTTTTAAAAATAAATAAAAAAGTAAAAATGTTCTTTTCATAGTTTTAACTCAAGAATTATGATTAAAAGTTAAGTGATCAATTATATCCCAAATAATAAAGATTTTAAAGTTAACATGATCTGGTTTACACAGTTTGAAAATCAATTCTCTACTTAGACAGCAAAACCCAAAATTTGGTGAATTTTAATTTATGGAAATTTGCACTTTTAGTTCCTCAAATATAGAGGAATTCTAATTTTCGACATGGTGATAAATGGTCGAACGCATTCAATCTTCAATTAGTTGAGATGTTTACTTTTGATTCATTTGCTTTTGAGAGCTTCACAAATTCTACGAAATGTTAATTGTTAGATCATTTAATTATTAGTGTGTTATGTTAAATTCATGTTTTTACTTCATATTTGATGTTAATATAATTTTATAACTAATATAAGAATGCGTTTGACCATAGAAATCGAATAGTTTTCACTTTATTTAGAATTTTTAAAGTTGGAGTTGAATATGGAGTTGTGTTTGGTTATATTTTTTGCAAAAAAATATTTGGTTGTTTGATTATACATTTCCTAAAATACGTGAAATTGATTTATACTCCAAATTTTAAAAAACTATGAAAATCACCCAAATTGATTAATTTACTTGAAACATGCAAACCAATCTACTCTAAAAATAATAATATCTCATAATGGATAATCACATAATGTAATAAATTGGATCCCATATATATTTTTAAGTACAAAAAAATTATTTTACTATTCAAATGTCATGATTAAATACTTTTTACTCTTTTTAAATCTACCTAATGAATAAAAACTCAATTAAAATTATCTGATTTGACCTGATCCAGAATCCAATTTTGTGGTATGCTTGATCAAAGTTGAAACAGGTTGTTTATAATAACAAAAAATTTAGGGCAAAATATGAAAAAAGAAAAATTAAAAAGTGAGACGGAAAAAAGAAAAAAGAAAAAATAGGTTTTGATGTGTTTCAAATCACAGCAGAGATAAAAACATTAATTAATTTCTTCCCTTATCTAAACATTAATTAATTTCTTCCTTTTGACTAGGATGGCAAAAAATGTAATAAAACAAGATATCCTATTAGAAAAGACATCTTATGCATATACGCTTAATTTATATAAAAACATATTAATTATTATAAGAAATTATTCTTTCCATATTTATTAGAGAATGTTTCGAAGGTTACCGCATTTACATAATTTAATTTGTTTTTAGTTAAGTAATTACTTGCTCAACATATACTTAATTTAAGGCCAAACCCATCGACAGACACCTGCATTATCCACTTCTTTCACTGAAGACCTGTGTGCCCTTGTTTCATTTAGACACTTCAAAATTGCGGTCATTACTATTCCACTTAGATACTTTTGCATCGTTATCTGGAAGCAAAATCAACACCAAAGGGCGCCACCTCATTTTCACATCCAACCTACCAAAAGTCCCAATTTTTAATGGTCAAAACTCCACGAATTTATAAATTAGTGAATTTACAATGAAAATAAGTTGGCACAATTTAATTGAGTTGGCACAATTTAAATGAGCTGACACAATTTAATTAGTCACTTAATCCACGTAGGAGAGTAGGTGTTGGTTTTGCTTTGATAATGTGCAAAAAGTGTCTGAAAGTGAAATAGAAATCACCCAAGATCTAAAACGAAACAAGGTCACTTTAAGTTAAGCCAAGTGAAAGAAGTGGACGAACACATGTCTTTGTCGATAGGTTTGGCCTTAATTTAATTGAGAGCAAACCAAATTTAGGGTGTATAAAATAATGAAGACAAGAAAAAACCAACAAATAAATATGTCATATCGTTAAAGCCCCCCGGAAGTGAAAGCGAAAGCAAAGGTTTCATTAAGCCGCCCCTTCAGTCGCCGTTACCAAAACCCTAAAGAGTGAAAATGGCGGAAGACGCCATACTTGGTTATCTCCAAAACAATGATGAAATTGAAAATTCTGAAAAGTTTGCCCAAGATTTTAGTCTTAGCCATGACGACATCCTCAACGTCATTCGCAGTCTCCATGGATTTAGACTTGTTGATGCTCAGGTGAATTTACTTCCAGATACATGTGTGTGTATGCTTAATACCTTTTTTTTTTTTTTTTGAAATTTCCGTTCTCAATTTTCGATGGTATATACAAATTTGATACAGAAAAGAAGAGGCATTCTGTTTTGAAGTTATTAGATAGCTAACATGTCCTGGATTTTTTCTTGATAAATAGTTATTTAATGGAGGTCAGGAAAAATTTCTCTTATAGAATGTATCATTAATAGTTGAATTTCATTTTTATTTCGTTCTGATTTATTGCATTACTCTATTTTCTTTGGTATATTCAAATTTGGCAACAGGAATTTGAGTTTTAGAGTTATTAGATTGCGAACTTGTCCTGGATAATGGGAAAGTTGAGGAAAATTTTATCTTATTGTTTATCATACAGTTTGAATAGAATGTAGATTAGCTCTGTGGAAGATGCAGTATTTTGTTTATACCTAGACTCACCTAGGTGAATAGTGTGTTGGATAGGGTGGCTACTTACCTAATGTCCCTTGTTCCCATCCCTTATTATGTGGAGAAGAGATTGAATAAGCTTAGATGTAATTCTGACCATATGAAGTTGCATTTAGGGCGTGTTTGGTATGAAGGGAAATGTTCTCTTGGAAAACAAGTGGGTTGGTTCTTACTTATTTTCTAGTGTTTAGTAAGTAAGCAATAAAATATTATCCCAAGAGCATTTATATGTAATCTAGCAAAACATTATGGAAGTGGGATGGGGTGGGGAGTGGGGGTTCGGGTGCGGCGGGGCTGGGTTGGTCAATGGGTGGGGGTTGGCGGTGTTGGGTGGGTGGGGAGGAGAGAGAACTTGGAATGTCACTTATGGAACGTGTTTTCCTACTTCCATTAGGGGAGTTATTTTTCTCATTTTTAAGGAACTTGCTTTCCTAGAGAAAATATTTTCCAATTTTTTTTTTTTTTTTTTGATGACATGTTTTCCGAAATATTTTGACCTACCAAACATGAGAAAATTGAGAAGATGTTTTCCTCCAAACCAAACACACCTCAATATACAAGGTGGTGGTATGGGGGTGAAGAGTATTAAGCTCCAAAGCAAAAGCTTGCCCTTTAGGTGGCTCTGAATTTTGATTTGGAAGACTTATGCACCTCCTAGAGTTGCCTGTTTTGGTTAGGTTGCAGCTAGGGATGCTTGTTTGACTCATGATAAACTTCAAAGGTGAGGCTTGAATTTATTTGAATTTCCTTTCTCGATTTTCTTTGTTATATACAAATTTGAATACAGAAAAGAAGAGGCATTCGGTTTTGAAGTTATTAGATAGCTAACTTATCCTTGTTTTTTTTTGTTTTGTTTTGTTTTGTTTTGATAAGTAGTTATTTAATGGAGTTCAGGAAAATTTTCTCATAGAATGTATCATCAATAGTTGAATTTCCTTTTTATTTTGTCCTGATTTATTGTAGTACTCTATTTTCTTTGGTATATTCAAATTTGACAACAGGAATTTGAGTTTTAGAGTTATTAGATAGCGAACTTGTCCTGGATAATGGGAAAGTTCAGTAGAATTTTGTCTTATTGTTTATCATTCACTTTGAATAGAATGTAGATTAGCTTCGTGGAAGATGCAGTATTTATAGGTTAGTGTATTGGATAGTGTGACTACTTACCTAATGTCCCTCATTCCCATTCCCTATTATGTGGAGAATTCAATAAGCTTAGATGTAATTCTGACCAGAGAAAGTTGCATTTAGGGTGTGTTTGGTATGAAGGAAAATGTTTTCTTGGAAAAAAGTGGGTTCTTACTTATTTTCTAGTTTTTGGTAAGTAAGCAATTTTTTTTTCTTTAATCCCAAGAGCATTTATATGTAATATAACAAAACACTATGGAGGTGGGGGAGTGGGGTTCGGGTGCGAAAGGGGCTGGGATGGTCAAGGGGTGGGGTTGGGGGCGTTGGGTGGGTGAGGAGGAGAGAATGAACTTGGAATGTCACTTATGGAACTTGTTTTCCCTATTTCCATTAGGGAAGTCATTTTCATCATTTTCAAGGAACTTGATTTCCTAGAGAATATACTTTTCAAGAAGCGTTTTGAGCAACCAAACATGAGAAAATTGGAAAACTAAATACACCCTTAGCTAGGTGGCCTAATGTGGTGATCAATATACCAGGTGGTGGTATGGGGTGATGAGTATAAAGCTCCAAAGCAAAAGGTTCCTTTTTAAATGGCGCTGAATTATGATTTGGAAGACTTATACACCTTCTAGAGTTGCCAGTTTTGGTTAGGTTGCAGCTAGAGATGCTTGTTTGACTCATGATGAACTTCAAAGATGAGGTTTTTCTTTATGCAGTAGATGCTATTTCTGGAGAAGTCTATGGAAAACACCAGTCATTCGTTCCCCCATTTCAATCAAGTATCACAAAACTGTCAACTGTTTTTAAACCTTTCTGGAGTTGGCTGGGTTATGCCAAAGGAGATGAGAAGCTTGCTGATTTTCTGACAGCATCAGAGAACCTGTTAAGATTGAAGGATTTGGAAGATCACACTCCATTATGCATTATATGGACTACTTGTCCGGAGAGGAACAAAATATGTGTCTTGAGGGAAAGATAGATCATATTTCTTTTGTAAAGCATAGGCGTTACATAATTAATTTTTTTGGTATTGGGGCTATAAGGTAGAAAATATGAATTATGTCTCAGGATTTTTTCGAAGACATGAAGATATAGTGGAAAAACTGTAATGTTCAGCTACTTTGTATTGCATGCAATACCATCTTTCTGTCTTTTATATAGAATATCTCTACAAAGCATCAGGAAATAGCTTTCGCGGATGTGAAACAATATTTGAATTTATTGAATTGTGCAGGATATTAGGAGAGAGAGATGGGTGCTTACTGAAGAGGGGAAAACTTATGCTGCCGTAGGTTCTCCAGAATTTCAGCTTTTCTCAGCAGTACCACCAGAGGGAATTGCGCGGGAGGAGTTGCAGGTTGCAGCTTATTCTTGGTGTTTACTCGCTTGTTTATTTTACATCAAAGAAGGAATTAAGTGATTTTACTGAGTGATTTTCATGCGCCATTTAAGAATGCTTTTAGATCAAGCAGAACAGAATTATAATGGATGAAAAATAAAGATTCAAAAAGAAAAAGGAAAGTAGTAATAATTTAAAAGGACTTCACTAAACTAGCAGTTTTTTTATTTTTTTTATTTTTTTTTAAAAAGTAACAGATGTTTGGTATATATGTGTTTTCATTGTTTAGTGATACTCTCTTTTGGCTTAACGCTAATCTGGATGCAGAAAAAATTGGATCCTGCAGTTTATAAAATTGGTTGCCAGCAAGCTATAAAGAACAAGTGGGTGGAGATGGCGAAGACACATGTTTCAAGGAAGGTACAGTAGGCAAATAAATAAGAGTGTAATTTTGCTCTTATTTTATTTTATCAGAAGCGCACTTTTGCTCATCCTCCTCAGTACCTTCTCTCCAACCCTTGCCTCAAACAAAATTTTATTAACTTCGGTACCAAAAGAATGTTCTCTTCTTAAGCTTGCTTGTCTCTCATTCAGAGTCGCCTATCTCTGCCTCTCAATCACCAAACTCATCCATACAGTTCATTTTGACAGGTAGCAGTAGTATTGCTCTCTTGCAACTTCAATTTTATTTTCAAGCTCACGTTTACTTAGTTTTTGACACCATCATAATTTACTTTCTTCTCCTATCCCTTCTCCTTGAGCTTGTAAGTGCAAAAATATATCTATACAATCTTCCGGAAGATTAGAACCCAAATGGCTCCATTTCTTTTGAGAGCAAAATGTTTGGAAATCTATGAGTAGTGACCCTTTCGCTGTAAGGTCTCTTTAAAAGAAAGAGGCGAGATAAATGGACTAGTTGCCAAAATGATGAATAGCAGTTTATCTATTTCTTGGTCCCCAGTGGTTCTTGCTTGTGGGGCTAGGTTAGTCAAATAATCAGGAATCCCCTTGAGCCTCACAATGATTATGAAGTTCTGAAGAAGCCTTTATTACTCTCTTAGTACCAGTTCGTTAGAAATAAGTGTCATTTCTAGCCTACATTCAGCATTATTAAACTGTAACTGCCCCCCAACTTCCCTTGTGGTGGTTCCAGGATTTGTCTGTTTCTCCATCTATATTTTGTTGCTCCTTATTGTTTGCCATCTAGCTCAATTTATAGCGCGGGGCTTTCTTTTGTTTTAGTGTTTCTTTCCTTATCCGTATCTGTTGAATAAGGTCTCTGAGAACTTTAATGTACAGGCAGCAAGTGAAGGTGATATCTACATGTGCTTCTTTTAATACCTTTTACAGGGATCCACTGCTTAGTCTATTTGTTGGCTTCATGTAGGCCCAACATGCTGATGATAAAGTTAAAGATTTGCTATTGAGGATACAAAATGGCGAGGTATATAAATTTGTCGTCAGTGATCATCTTATTCCCCAACACTTCACTTTTTACTCACCTTTCATCTTTACTATTAGCTCTCCTCCCACACAGGAAATCAGTTATGGTTTTGTCGCTAGTTGACTGTTATATTAATCAATTCGTCTTTAACAAGCAATGCATTGCAGGCTGTCAATCAGGAGGATATTGATGCTCTAAAGCGAAGAAAACTAATAATTCAGCAGTAATTATCTATTCTTCAATATCCTTTCTCCAGCACTTGACGTTTACCAGATGTAATCTCACAATTACCCTAATATGTGGTCAAATGCTGGTTCTTAAATATATTTCTTATTGGTGCTCTTTCTAGGGTTTGGAAAGGTTTCTCAGTAAAAAAAGGTCCTAACTATGCCCCGAAAAGGAAAAGAGCAGCTACTGATCTCACGCGGGAAAATTTACAGAGGTAACTTTCTGACTCATTTTCTCTGAAAAGAATAAATAATATTTGGATTTAATTTTTAGAAAAGTTTACAAATTAACTGATGGAGTTTGAAACCCTACATGTGAAACTCCGACACAGTTTGAACTTTTAAGAGTGAAAATCTAGTACACTGTAACTGTGCTGGAGTTCAAACTTTTGAAAGTGAAACTGTAGCACACTGTGGTGGAGTTTTACGATTTTTTGCTTAAAGTTAATAAGTTGTCTCTTGCTTCTCTGCTGGAGTTCTGAAATTGTTTCCAGAAGTTTAATAAGTTTGCTGCCAGTCCTAATTGCCGTTTAAGTTAAACTCTGAACATAAGAGGTGATGCAAGTACCACATTTCTTACTAGCTAGTAGTGAATGATAGAAATCAGGACACGGTTGCGGTTTTCTTTTTTCTTGGCATGTTGCTCAAACTATTAACTGATATTTTGGATGGAATGATTGGTTGTTCGAAGCATTTTTTTCTTGGTTCTCTTTTCCCCCCTAAAATTTCCTTCATCATGTCGCATAATGAACGTAATACAATCAACTGCCAAGCTATATAGAATCAAAATTCGAACTCCAACACTATGTCCTCGAGTTTGAACTATAAGTTGAAGAGTTGGTAAATGCTGCATGATTTACTCAAACTCCAGGAAAAAATCATGGAATTTGATGTCCTTTAGTTTGAAAACTCCCTACGTGTGAAACTCGAGGAAAGTGTCCATTTTTAGCTTATTCTTCAGCTTCGAACTCCAGCGCTTATGCTTGAGTTTCACATACAAGGAGTTTCGACTCTCCTGGAGTTTCACATGTAGGAGTTTCGAACTCCAAGAGACAGTGTTGGAGTTTTTCGTGTTTCAGCTGAAGTATTTTTGTCCGGATTTTACTTCCGCATAAAGAAAAAGCGGCTTCTATTAGTTTCAAATGTGGTCTATTTCCAATTACAAGTCGAAAAGTGGTCAGCACTATGCTAAAATGTACAAAACAAATTCATGGGCTGGGTAAATGGGAAAAGTTTCAATTTGTAGTTCTCTCCAGATGGTTTCGGTAGTATTTAATATTTATTTCGACATACAAATTGATATGTTAGTGGACTACACTAATTCCACGATGGACGAAGTATTTAGTTTATTTTTCTGATCAATATATGTTGCTTGTTCCTTTGAAGGGGTGACTGGAAGGAAATGGAATTTAAAGAGTACAACTTCAGTGCTAAAGGTCAACCAGTTGAAGGTGGCCATCTTCATCCATTGCTCAAGGCATGTTTTTATTCCATTTTTCATTATTGTGGTTCTTGTCGCCTTATATTATTTTATTTTGTTGACTAACTGAGGCCAAATTGCCTTCCCTCACGTGTTGATAAAATCTTACCATCTTATTGCAGGTTAGGCGGCAGATACAAATGATTTTTCTCTATATGGGGTATGACTAAATGACCATTTCCCGTGTCTATATATGCATTCTGTGTAAATGCATGCCTATGCGTGCAGTCTCTTATGTATATATTCA
Organism: Lycium ferocissimum; assembly: GCF_029784015.1. Lineage (NCBI taxonomy): Eukaryota > Viridiplantae > Streptophyta > Magnoliopsida > Solanales > Solanaceae > Lycium > Lycium ferocissimum. The sequence continues at coordinate 40,237,257 of NC_081348.1, forward strand.
GTTATATATTTGGAAATTCTCTGTAGTGGACTGTAAGAGCGAATTTTCATTTGAATTGTGCAGGTTTGAGGAGATGCCAACAAATAATTATGTCGAAAGCAGGTAAACTATTATTTATTTTGTTAGTCTTTCCGTGGTCATAAATACAAGTGAGTCCTTCATAATTGATGGTACAGCCAGGATTCCCAAAGAAAAAAGTTGTTAGGTTATATGAAATAACTTAGCTAGGAAAATGGCGCATCTCCTTGTCTTTTTACGTTTATCCAAATAATTGGAGCGGACCGACATTTTCTTTGCGTGGCTCCTAGTTAAGAGGTTGGTCTGTAAATATTTTGAATCAAATCCTACTCCATCCTCCATTTGAGATGCATGTTTTGGTATTGTCATTTTACTTGCTAAAGTTCCTACTCTCCATTACATGACAGTCTCAAAGTACCTCTTCTGTAAAGCAAACAACAACATACCCAGTGTAATACCTCTGCCGTAAAGCAATTTGCTAAATATTATTTTTTCATGTTGAACATTCATGAGCTTCTGGTGCTAAACATTCAAATTTATTGAAGATAGATGGTAAACTATAGCTATTGAACATTTATGAGCTTTCAAGCTCAAATTTCTTTTCAAAAAAGAGCGTTCTAGCTCAAATTGATGGTAAACCATAAAATTGACTTGCTGGTGGACCATAAACGAGTCTTTTCTGGTGTATAGCTAGTGGTGATTTGTTCATTGTCATGTTCTTCTCTTAGTTAAAATTGCGAGGATTAGTTTTTGTCTTAATCCCTGTCAAAGAAGTATACGTCAATGTTGCTGGTCATATTTTGCAGTTTTTGGAACTTCGATGCACTTTTCCAGCCCCAACAACACCCTGCCCGTGATTCCCACGATACATTCTTTTTGAAAGGTTAGTTTGACTTTACATTTTATCTGCCTCATCTATGTTTCTTCTAATGAATTTGTATGTTTAATTTTTGTAGTGCCTTCCACTACAAGGTTGCTGCCAGAAGATTATGTTGAGCGGGTAAAAGAAATTCATGAATCTGGTGGTTACCAATCTAGGGGGTATGATATAATACTGCCGATTCTTAATTCAATGTCACTAGCACTTGTCAAGGTTTTGACATTCCTATATAGCGAATTTAATGGTGCTTCTTGCTTAGATATGGATATGATTGGAAAAGAGAGGAAGCGAACAAGAATCTTTTGCGGACACACACTACTGCTGTTTCGTCAAGAATGTTGTATGCATTAGCTCAGGTCTAAATCGCTCACCAAATCCAGAATTATAATTTCATATATATTTGACTTCTTGAATTTTAAACCTGTGCTACATCTTATTTCAGAAGCCATTTGCCCCCAAGAAATACTATTCTATTGATCGTGTTTTCAGAAATGAAGCAGTTGATCGGACACATCTTGCTGAATTTCATCAGATAGAAGGTTATCATATAGTTATAGAATTTTCGTGTCATTCATATTTTTTTGGTTCCTTGATATATTCTTTTCTTCTCTTGTTCTTCTATGGTGCCAAACTTTTAGCTGAGATAAGACACTGGTCCTTGAAGTGCCTGCAAAGCTGATTCATTGTCCCAAGTCCCAGCTACTGGTTGAATTCCTCATAGAGAATTATAATGAGCCTTGCTTTAGATACTTTAGGAACATTTGCTTGTTTTTTTTTTTTTTGTTTTGTTTTGTTTGTTTTTTGAGAAAGTAGGGACTATTGTTTCTATTGCTTACCATGACTGCACATTATCAGAGAGCTATACCTCTTGACATGTCACAATTAAGGATCAGTTTGGTTCACAGACTAATTATACAAGGATTATAATACAAGGAACGTTATATGAATAATAATGTAGGAATTGTTATGTGGTGTATAACAATTACATGGATTGTTGTGTAGAGATTGTCTACTTTAAGGGCTTTTCTCTTTAGATATACTTATACGTGTATTGCTATACATGTATGCTTATTCCCTTTGTTTCATGCATAAAATAATACATAGATTTTCGGATAAGTTGTTTAGCAAAGCATATTTTAATACAGACTAAACACTGTATTAGTTATCTCTAGTTTTATACTGAAAACCAAATGTTGTGTTAGTTATGCAAAGCTTAAATTAGCAATCCAGAGTTTTATGTCGTAAACCAAATGTTACAGAGTGTCCAATAATTGAAAGACTTGTCGATACTATTTACTTTGTACTGTAGATGAGTGCAACGCCAAAATTTGGCTTTAGATTTTATTTGCTTCATAGCTCATAGGTGATAGGTACTACATGGACAGAATAAAACTTAGGGCTCTACATTTTTTTCATAGTTGTGAACTTACTTTTTTTTTGACATCTTCTGCTCCCAAGAAGAGAATTTCTTTGGGGGTTGGGTGTAGCTTCCGCCTACGGTTAGGCAGCTACTGGAACTATTTTACCAGCTAAAAGATCTTTTCGTAAATAGCAATTCGTTTCATCTTTTTTTATGTTTTAGATTTCGTGTTTGGGTGTTATATCAGATATGGCTTTCTGAGTGACTGCTGCTACAGTGTGGAAAACCTCTATAATTTTGTAATAGTGGTCTTGTGAAAAGCAGAAGGCCATTTTATTTGGCATCCATCCCTCACTCCTTTCCCCTTTTCTGGTAGTATGCTAACCTTTCTTGGCATGCTATCAACCTGAAACTCTCTTACCAAGTTGAATTTGATGCTGGCATTAGCAGAAACCTGAGTGGTATTTAGTCTGCATACTTCTGAAACATATTTCTGCATCTGTGTAAATTCTGTGCAGTGATAGGTCATCTCAAGCTCTCTTCTCATATTCAAACGTAATAATGTGTTAAACTCTGATGTGTTCGGTAGTTGTTTAAGTATATCTTGTTCTTTATCTGCATTTTATCCTTGTTGATAATTACATGAACTTATTGTCACTGTTTCTTATTCCAGGCTTAATATGTGATCGTGGACTTACTCTTGGTGATCTGATTGGTGTTCTTCAGGATTTCTTTTCTCGTCTAGGTGACCAACCAACACTATTGCTGTATTCTTTCTTATGTTCAGTTTTTGGTACAGCTATATCTGTTCAAGTCTTGGTTTCATAGAAAAGACACAGCTTGCGGTGATAGCATGTCCAACTCAATTTACATGATCTTTTAATTTTGAGACTGCTAATTAGTGGTTAACTTTTTTTTTTTTTCCCTAATTACAGGAATGTCCAAGCTTCGGTTCAAACCTGCTTATAATCCTTATACTGAGCCCAGCATGGAAATTTTCAGGTTGTAGTAGTATATTTGACGCGAACGAACACTTGTTCCACTCAGCACTAAAATCATATCCTTTTGTTTTGTCAGCTACCATGAAGGCTTTGAGAAATGGGTGGAAATTGGAAATTCTGGTATGTTTAGGCCTGAAATGCTGCTTCCTATGGGTCTGCCAGAAGATGTTCGGGTTATTGCCTGGGGCCTTTCCCTTGAGAGGTATACGAACTGTTAGCAGCAACATGTTCTTACTTATTTAGTCAAAATTAATTTCCTGTGCTTATTACTAGGTTGTATTGATAACACTGAGAGTTGTCTTCATGTTTGAACTTACTAGTTCTTAACCTGTAAAGAGAAACAATAACCACAGTAAAGCGACACACGCGTGCATTGTTTTCTTTAGCCATATTATGTGAAAGCATTGACTGTAGCAGGAGAGAGTGGAAAGTTTAATGTGTACCTGTGAATCATCTTTACTTGTGCAAACATGTGATAATTTGAAGCAAATATCAATTTTATACGTGTGAAACCTTGGATCATTTACATGTTTAAGTAGCACGTTGAAAATATTTGTGGCATAATGGAAGTAGGTCCCAAAGAGGAAAAGTTTGGTTTTAATGGTTACTCAAAACTGTTTACTGCTGAAAAGTTCAAAGCTTCAATGACTAAGGTGCTCTCTCATGTAATGCTTGCAATAGTTTCTGAACTGATTATTGCAATTCTTCGCACGATTCTTGCTATTTGACAGAGATTGTAAGTCATCTGGCTTCGGTGTAGTGCTGCAGTTATTTGCAGGTCTTTGTAATGTCACCAAGATAGAAAGAGGATAGGGGTGGGGGAGGAGGGAGAGAGAGTAGGAACTACGGGTTGGTAGTTTATGGTGGCCTGAGTAGCTGGTTGTGGTTTTTTAATCACGAGGGAGGGACCAGAGGGTAGCTTTTTTGGCTTAGATGGAAGTTTTCTGCTTGCACATGGGTTGATATGTTGACAAGGACGTATCTATAATTCGAATTACCCGGCGGGTGGGGTGTAATATCTACTTTTGGTTATGCTACTCTGTTTATATTTGGGTATTCCATGTAATAAAACTATGTTCACATGTTTCGTTGAAGTTTATTTTGCTTGTCTTCGTGTGCCAGGCCTACCATGATTCTCAACGGGATTGACAACATCAGAGATCTTTTTGGTTCCAAGGTATAATTGGACTCTATCAATTAATTGTGGTACGATTTCTCAGCGATGCCAATGTTTGATCATTTTATTCTTTCTTGCAGGTGGATCTAGGTCTCATCAAAAGCAATCCGATATGCCGGCTTGGACTTTAGGAACACAACGCTCTTGACTTGCGAATTCACTGTATCACTTGTCAGACACTCCTGATGGTTGAGAAAAGAGTTTTTTGCTGGCCCATCTGTTGTGATCATTTCTTTACCCAGTAGGAGAATTGTCGCTGGTATTTGTCATAGATAGTGTTTGATTTATCTTCTTACACCCGAGATTGTCGACACAAATGTGAAGTTTAAATTTCAAATGTATGGGAGCTGTATTCAATTTTGATGCTATTTGGGATTTGGGCTCATTTAGTCCGTTCACAATACTTTTGGGTATCTAATGACAGCTTAATATATGGAGTTTCCTCCTTGCAGCCTTCACAATTTGAATAGGCGAATGACCCTGTAAAGAGCGCGTGCATTATTTTCAGACCTTTTATGTGTAAAAATAATGATGTTTAAGACATAAAATTAAAAACAGTTCAGGATTACCAAACCAATTGATCCCTCATACAAATAATACCAACAGATAAAATGAAAAGTTTGCTTGCTTTGATGCAATACTTTTGGATAATGGTACACTCGTACCGCCTGTTACTCCCTCCATTGCTGTTTACTTGTCCTCTAAATAACTGGACACTCCTCTTATAAAATTACTAATTAAAGGGTTATTTTACCAAAGTAGTTATTTAAAGATAATAGTAACATCGGAATTGTTATAATGGACAATTAAAATTTTAAAAACTATTTTTAGTATAAAGGACTGGTAAAAGAGAACGGAGTATGAGGATGCTCATTTATGTACATGACTACATTCTCGCCCAATATAGTTTGTTCCAAGTAGATCAGTTGCGAGCCCTATTTTAACCCAAGAAAAAAAAGAAGAAGCAAGATCTACAACTTTATGTCACAATTTTATATGCAATTTTTTGGTTGTTATGCAGAATTCTGAATATGTGCAGTAGGTAAATCTTTGTAATCAGAACAAAGATCTGTCTTTTCCTCTACCATCTCAGCTGTTTGAAAATCAAAAGGCAACTTTTCAATGGAGCCATCAGTTTCAGTGTGTGCCTGCTTATCATATATGACTCCAGATTCAAATCTTAAGCGTCTTTCGACAGCAGCCTGAACCCTCTGTTTGAATTCCTCATCTGAGCTTGCCAACATATATCGAAGCTTGAAGTTTACACGGTTCTCCACCATAATCTTGTGTCTAGGAACTATTCTTTCATCTAGTGAATAGCTAAAAAACCTGTAAAATAGACGTCAGTTTAAGTAGAATAGTGGAATAGCAATATCATCAGGACAGTTTCGTTGAAGGGCATATACCTTGGAAATTCAATAAGATCCTGCAAAGGCCGAACCATCATTCTTCGCAGATAACGATACTTGGGGCGAAGGATATCTATATTGTATGTCAGTAGCATTGGAAAATCAGCAACCATTTCACCTAATTGTCTGAGAGTTATGCCCAGGGACAGAAAATACTTCACATTGTGATCCAATTTATTGGCAATGCTGCATCCTAGAAGCTCTGGTCCTAGAGCTATCACCTTTCCAACATTCTTCTGGGAGACACCAGCTTTTGTCAAAAGGAATATGACCTTTAATAAGATAAGCCCATATCAGTTCTGCTTCAACTCTTTAAGTAGTAAGTAGTAAATAGTCACTCTGATTCATAAATCAAAACTTTGTTCTTCATGTGATCCTTTATAGGGATTGCACTATTATCACCAAATATTACTAGGGCAGAGGAGATCGACATTGTTTAGACAATTTAGATGAAGTATAAACAGTCAGGAAAAGGGAAACAAACGGACCACTGGACGTATCTTCTTGTGGAGGCTGAAAGTGAGTAATCTGGGAAACCTGACAAGCACATTGCCAATAGCATCTTGTTGGACACCTATGTCTTGTAAAAATTGAACCTTCAATAATCGAGAAGGTAAGTCATTAGCAGGGAAAGGAGAAAATTTAAAGCAAATAGAAATTCTAGTTGCATTTTTCAAATTTGAAGGGATAAAATGCACTGCAGAAGTTTAAGTTGTCAACGATATAGCTCCACATGCCAAAAGTAATAACATACCTTAGACACAATGGTGGTCTCGAAATCAACACAGAATAACACTGGCCTGGTAACAAGAATTTTTCTCATGCCATCTTTTGAAATCCCGAGGTAGTAAAAGTACTTGACAAGAGGCTTGAACTTTTCTTCAATACCACAACCCATCAAATGGGGTTTAAAAGCTAATAATCTTCCAACATCTTCATTGCTGAGGCCAAACTCCTTAAGATATGCAACCTGGATGAGCAAGAATCAAGTTTCAACAAGAAGAAAAGTTGGAATATAAGCTTTCATTCTAAAGTTCAAATCACCCAGCATGTCATAACCACGAGAAAATGACGAAAATGATCCCTTATCTTTGGTAGATTCAAGTTAGTCCCTTAAGTATCGAGAACAATTTTGTCCTTTAAGTTTGCCAAAAGTGAGCACTTTTGGTCTCTGTCAAATATTCAACAAACTCAGATTGTTAAGTTAACCAGAATTGTGAAAAGAAGAATTTAACCAAAAACACTAGAAATTTCCGCTAAAAATTCAGAAACTGCAACATAGAACACTACAATAACAGAAATTTCAACTCAAAAAGTTGCGCCAGACTCTTGAAATTGACCAAAAATAACATAAACTACAAAATCTGTACTTCCAAATGTGAGTTCCCGTTAAATATTTTCTATTTTCACAACACCGATTAAATTTAACAATCAGAGTTTGGTAAATATCTGACGGAGAACAAAAGTGCTCACTTTTGGCAAACTTAAAGGATCAAAACTGCTCAAATGATACTTAAGGGACTATTTTAATCCTACTATCAAAGATTAGAGACCATTTTTGTCATTTTCTCTCATAACCACTAACAAGGTCATTCTTCAGTGCTTTTTGCACCAAGCATGTGGGGAAAAAAAAATAGCCCATTTATGTAAAGAACGTTAGGAATCAGGCACCTTGTGGTTCATCTCTTCCATAGAGAAGTAGCCAAGCACCTTAGGATAGTCAAACAGCATAGTTCCAAAATCCTTCTCATCCATTCCCATATCAAAATAGAAGTTTGTACGAGACTCTAGTTCATCCATGGTGAAAGACAATATTTCAGGACATCGGCCTACAATATATCCTATCCAATCTCTCTTCACTCCCTTGTACTCCAAATATCCAACGATTTCGTCCAATTCATCCAAGCTTCGACCCAATACATTTCCCCTAGCTCTAATCAATACAAGCCCAATAAATCTTCCCTTCACATGAATTGACTTCAACCACTCAGCCAAACGTCTTATTGATTCAAGATCTCCTCTAGAGTTGCAAATGAGGTGCGCAATTTGAGGATATGACAATGCATTGTGTTTCAACCACCTGCAAAGGAACATAGGGGTAGTTTGCTTCACAAACTAGCTATGCAATATTACAACCCTTGTAGTGGCGGAGCCAGGAATTTATACAAGGGATTCAAAAATGTCACATCTGAAATATGAATCTACGACATAAAGCAAATCTTGAACCTCCTTTGCCACTTTACAAGAACTTTAGAAAAAACTAGTTCTTGCCCTTTATGCACAGTTGGGACTTGGGAATCCAATTGAACCCCGTTCCCTCAAGCTAGTTCCGCTCCTAAATGCATGAATTGCTATTCAATAATCATACGTGGATTTTCACTCATACACTACCAAATTTAGGTCAATAAATTAACTAATCGTTATATATGTAGCCACTATATACGTAATCTTATACTACATTCTATCCCAAGGTTCATGCATAAGCAAGTACTTAGTTATATAAACTCTTGTAACCGAAATAGAAAGCTGTATTAGTAATGCAGAAATTTATGCTAGGAATCAACCTTTCTATTAACAATGCAACTACTTTATTGAGCTTAGTGAGTTAAATTCGATATGCATATTCCTTTGTACCTCACAATTGGCACGACACCAGAGTCATCTATGAAGGCTCTAGCACGAACATTGAATGACGAACCCGAAAACTCAGGCATTTTCTTCATTGAAGCAGCTTGAATCATTACATAATCTATAAAATCAGACAACTCAGAAACCAAATTCGTCGAATAGGTAATACTAAACCTTCCCTTTCTCATTGCTTCTTTAAAAATCTCAACTGTCACTTTCCTTCTTATCTCAAGTGCCTTTATTAACATCTCATCATCATCATCAAAACCCCTTCTTTTTTTCAAAAAAGATGAAATTGGTGGCAATGAAGTGTTCACATCAGGGTCAGTTGGGGATTGAATATATATAGAACCTGGAAATTGAGGGGTTCTTTTTCTTATTAATGACATTTCTAGAACCTTCTCTTTATCTTCTTCTAATACAGCACAATCTTGTTTTTCCGGTTCAGTTGAACCAGGTAAGGGTTCTTGATTTTCCGGTTTATTATTTGATGAGAGGTAACGATGGAGCACAAAAGAGGATTTTGAATTGTGCTTTCGAGTGATACCCTTTTCATTGTTTGATGCATGGGTGATGTTTGTATGTGTTTCTTGGTTTTTAAGGTTGGAAAAAATGGGGGGCAAACAATGACGTTTTGGAGAGAAGTATATGATGTTGGGTAGAGTAGTTTGATGTTGTTGATTTATGGATTGTGGAGTGAAGGAGAAGTGATGGTGATGAAGCTCACAGAGCATTTTTAATGGAGGAAGCTTGAATTTTTGGATAAATATCTTGCTAGTGTTCTATCTAACTTCCAAGCTAATAGTGAAGAAAAAAAGGGGTATTGATTATTCACTTAAACCCAAGAAGTTAAGTTGAAACTATACTTGAGGAAACAATATAATTTGCACCTGGGACCAGTAAGGTTTTCAAATTATTCCCTTGATAACTATGTTTAGCGACTTAATATAGTAGTATTTTACTATGAAGAAGCTATTCCCAGTCTGAATTTATGTGACATTATTTTCTTATTAGTTGATCCTAAAAAATTTTATATATTTTTGTATTTAGTATCAATCTAACTTTAAAGATGTCTATTTTATCTTTAATGAGATAATTTTAACCACAAAAAAATATTTATTGCTTATTTAGACTACAAGAAATTCAAAATTGTTCATTTATTTTTTAAACTTCATATCCAATCAATAGCTCCACACAAATGGGCATAGAAGAAATAGTATTTACACTTTATGATCATATTAAATTTTCATTGATTTCAGGATGTAATGATCAAACTAGGGCTGGGTATAAATACCGAAAAATCGGACCAAACCGAATCGAATTTCAAAAAACCGAAATCGAAAGAACCGAACCGAACTAGTTTGGTTCGGTATTCGGTGTCCACCTTCAAAAAACTAAAACCGAAATAGCCGAATTGAAGTTTGATAAAATCGAACCGAAGAACCGAACGCACACCGAAATTTAATACATTACCAAAAAAATTAAAATCGTCCAGACCCATTAAGTTTAATCCAGACCCATTAAGTTTAAGCCAAAAAAAAAAACCCAATTGTAACAAGACCTCTTTTGCTTTTGTATCCCTAATTTGTCACTTCAGTTGAGAAAATCAAAGATCCTTAACAAATGAAGGTGACTAGGATGTGTCTTTAGGATTAATGTATGTCCTTTATGTGTTTTCTTAATTATTCTTACTATATGTATATACCACCTAGTAATCCTATATCATAGTTATGATTTTTTGTTCTTGTGCATCCTGTTTGTTTGATTTTGATTTTAATTTATCAATTTTGTGTTTTATTGCTTTTGAGAATATGAATTAGCATAAATTGAATTGCTTCTAATATCATATCAAAAAAACCGAATTGAAAAAATCGAAACCGAACCGAACTAGTTTGGTTTGGTGTCCGGAGTTCACCTTCAAAAAACTGAAACCGAAATAGCCGAACCGAAGTTTGATAAAACCGAACCGAAGAACCGAACGCCACCCCTAGATGAAACCTAGAAAATCAACCTACGAATTTTAAAAAAGGGGTATAGGAAATATTTTTGCTACATGATTAGTGGTAATACGTCCTTAAACAAAAGTTACTGACACTCTTATGTCCCAATTAACGTGGAGTATGCCGTAAGTAGAATATTGTCTTTTTATTTTGAAAATATTTTATTTTAAAATTTTTAGTTTACCTTAATAAAATTATTTATATCCACTTAAATATCTAATAATTATTTCAGATCATACATGTTTATTCTTTTTTTATTTCAGATGGTATTGGGATGGAAGAATAATAGTTGAGAAACATAAAAATTCAATCGGGCATGCTATTAGATTAGAGTTTCAGACACTAAGGCCTCATTTGTTTTCATTAAGATTAAGACGTCTGAATCTGAATGCACATCTGAATGATTAAGATGTTGTCTCTAGGTCTGAACACTGAATGATTAAGCATCAGTTTTTTGTTTTTCAATATCTGAATGTGCATAATGTATTTATTTAAACATAATAAATATACAATTCAAATTAAAAAGTAACTAAATCTTAGAAAATAAATACAAATTTACTAAAATAAAATATTATTTGATTAAAGAAAATGAAACATTTATGTTCACTAGTAATGGTGGAGATGTTTTGTAATCGTGGTGGGTGGTGAGTGGGGGTGAAAGGGTGAGTGGGTGGTGGGTGGTTGGTGTGAGGAATAGGCAGTGGGGTGGGGTTGGTGGTGGGGGGTGGGGTTAGTGGTGGGAGGTGGGGTAGTGGGGAATGGGGGTGGGTGGTGTGGTGTAGGGGTTGATGGTTTGGCCATAAAAATTATTCACTTTTTTCGGAAGTATTCCGGAATACTAAAAACAAGAAAAACTTATTTTTCAAAAATTATTCAACTTTTTTCACTTTTTTACACTACATTTCACCAAAAACTACAATTTCAAAAACTATGGCCAAACACAACTCCAACTTCAAAAATTTCAAAAAAAAAGTGAAAAAGTTTTTGGTATTTATGGCCAAACGAGCCCTAAGCATAAAATAATGATGATAATTAGACACAAAAAAAGTAGTGCTCGAATATGCATTTTACCACATTTGGGGTATCTAATTGTAATAATCAAAACATAAAAAGAGTAGCAAACACAAAGGAGCAACGCGCGTTCTTACACACTGGCCAAGATTTAGAAGCAATCACAGAGCAATTGGAATCAAATAATCAATCTGAGGATGATAAAGGGAGTGATCTTGATGAACGATAAGGGCAAACCCCGTCTTGTTAAATTCTATGATTATCATGTAAGTCTCCCCTAAACCCCTTTACTCTACTAACAAGAACAAAATGATTAAAGCTCTCGTTAATTATTTTTGTGAATTTTGATTCTTTCTTAAAATCAATTGTTGATCGTAATGTAAGGTTAGCCCGCTGAGAAGCAGCAAGAGTTGATTCGAAGACTATATGGAGGTTCTATTTACATTTCATTTCCTTCTCTATTTGTTTCTGTAAGAATAAAAATAGATTTTTTTTTTTGGATCTTGATACGTATTTTGCTGCCAATTATGGATTGTAAGGATAAATCCGAGAAACCCATTTCAATTTTGAAAAATGTTAATTGGCTTGCCAGCTTTACTCCCTCCGTCCCTAATTAGCTGTCATGTTTCGCTTTTCCAGAGTCAAAGTTATGTGAATTTTGACCAATATCTTAAAATGTTTTTTTTTATCACATTGAAATGAGAAAAGTTGCAACTTATTGTACTTTTCGTATAGTTTTTGAATATCTAAATTTTAATTGTAAAATTTTGAGTTGATATAATCTAATTGAACTTTGAAGATTAGTTAAATTGACTCTCGAGAAGGGAAAAATGATAACTACTTTGCGATGGAGGGAGTACTCTTTTTTTTTTTTTTTGTATGGCGATTTATACTGTTTATGTCGTGTAAATCATTAGCTGTGACATTTTGTGTTCGAGTGCAGTTTTAAGCAGTAGAGCAGAAAATGTAAGCAACTTCGTCAAGGTTGACTCCCTTTTTGGATCAGTATGTGTTTTCCTCTTTACTCTCTCCATATCTCTCTGAATTTGGTTTTCTACTTTTCTTTGTGGTTTTTATCATCCCTCAAAGTACATGTAAAAAAAATACAAAAGGGTTGATCAATTTTGTCCTTCATGGTTGCTTTATGCTAGAGAGATTCACATCTTGTGCCTCCTTACGTGCAGGATGCTCGACTTGTGTACAAGACTTATGCCACACTACATATTTTATTCATATTTCACAGCTCAGAGAATGAGCTTGCCATGCTTGATCTCATGCAAGGTATGTCTACTCAGGCTCTGGACATGCTGACTTTTAACACATTACAATGACTAATTGAAGAACAATGATTCATCGTCAAAAGGTTATATTGATATAATATAAGTAAATCAAAAGGCCAAATCTCACTCTGATAGGGGCTTAACGTAATATTTGCGGAGTTCAGGCACAAAACTCTTGCAATCGAACAAACTTGTCAGAGAGCCTTCCTAACGATTTCTTGCTTGCCGTATCTGCTTGCTCCAAACTATTTAGATCAAATGAAAAGCCCTACTTGTTGTAAAGAAACTTGCTTGCTAGAAAGAAACTTTAGCGGACATGTATCTTCTACTATAATAGTATAAATATGGGATATGAGGGAAATATGCAAGTTTGAGCATCATTGTGTATTATGGCGGTCTGAGATCCATGGTTGCTTATGCAATACCATTTTCAACATATAAAATTTGGGAAGTGCTGCTATCAATTTTTTTTTTTTTGGGAGCAGTGCTATGTATGTAGGTTTCCATAGGAATGAATTGGTCACTGCTAAACTTTTCTATGTTCTTTTCTTATACTAAGTGTGTGTATTTGTGCTTCTGACGTAAGCTACCTGGACACGGTTTAACAACTTCGTTTGAAAGACCAGAACATATTCTTACCATTTTCTTTTACTTCAATGTACACATCATCATTCTCCTAGATTTGCTAACTTGAATGATGTTGACAATATTTTGATTTTCAGTTTTTGTGGAGACAATGGACAAGTGTTTCAGCAATGTGCGTGAACTTGATATAGTATTCAACTTTAATAAGGTTAGTCTTCTCTCTTGATTCAGCATCATGAAGCATGTATCGCTAAAGGCATGTAGTTGTTCTGTGACCTGATTCCTTTGGGTTTTCTGGTATTTGATGTAATAAAGAAACACTTGTGATTTAGTTCATTATTTGCATCAACTTTGGGGATATACTAATTATTAAGGGCTCGTTTGGTTGGAAACAACTTATCCCGGGATTAGCAACTTATCCCGGGATAACTAATCCCGGGATAAGTTATCCCGGGATAAGTTATCCCGGATTAGTTATTCCACCCTCAAGGTGGGATAAAAAAACACTCTAATCCCGTGATAACTAATCCCGGGATTAGTTATCCCAAGTTTTTTTTTTTCCAACCAAACGTGGGATAAGGCAGTACTAATTTTTATCCCAGGACTATTTTTCTCTATCCATCATACCAAACGAGCCCTAAGAGCTGAGGTATCTTAATTGCCAAATATCTCAACTGTCCCTTGAAATAATGTTAATCTAAGTAACATTACCATTCTCAAAAAAAAAAAAAAAATCTAAGAAGCACTGCTAACTGATTAGGGGTGTTGAAATTTCAACGTGAGTTTATTTATTTTGAGTTCAGTTGATGGCTTTTACTAAATAAATTTGAGAAACTATTACTCTTCTTAGGAATAAGTGTAACTAATAAAAAACAACAAAGAGTGATTGGCCTGTAGATAAGATCTTATTTTCATTAACATTCTGCTTCCATAATTTTTATTGAAAATAATTGTGACTTTGCTGATATGAGGTTTTGCAGGTGCATGCTATATTAGATGAGATCATTTTGGGAGGTCAAGTTCTTGAGACAAGTTCCTCAGAAGTGGTCAAGGCAGTTGAAGAAATCTCTAAGTACTTTCGGAGCGCACTTGTTTCTTTTCTCTTTTGTTTATTACTCACCAGACATAGGTCAAAATGCTATAAGTTCTTTTTCGTTCAGGATGGAAAGGGCTGCAAATTCAATCATGGCAGTTCCATCAATAACTGGCTGGCAAAGTCGATAAGTTCTGTAGGACAATTCAGATCATTTTTCAGCCCGTAATGATTGAACAGTGCTACCAAAATTGGTCAATGAGCTGGGCACTGTATTTGTCAACCAAGTTGTTGAACCATTACTTTTTGGTGCTTGAAATTTCTGCACAAGTGTGTTCGGAGAACTACAGTGCTTGCAAGTTGAACTATCCATCTTTTCTCTGTAGAGTTGTGACGTTCCAAGTTTTATCCCATTTGGAGGAATGAGGAAAAATAAAAGTTACTTTGAAGTGAATATAAGAAAGTGTACAAGTGCTTCGTTATTATGATATTTCTTTTCAACTAGTTGTACTTATTACATTGTGTTTGACTGCAAGCTTTCAGCATATCAGAAACTGCAACTATACATGAAAATGAGACTCTTGGGGCATGTGCACTTAGTCAAACGTATCTATTTGGAAGTGCCTTTTTCTTTTTTTTCTTTTTTTTACTTCTTTTTGCTTATTTTGAGGAAAGGGGAATTTGTCCCAAGATCTTGTAGATGTTATGGAGCCACAAGGCTATTTCTGCTGCTTACGGTTAGGTTTCTGAAATTTTCCCTTTACATGGTTTTGGTCTTTCTATAAACCATATAAGCCAAATTGCTAGCGACCCATTGCCTAAAAGAAATAATTGTTGGAGGGCTTAGTCCTAGTTTCAACATACTAAACTTTTTAGAGCATTCAATTGTATGCTTTTTAATTAGTATATCATATCAGTTAGTGATCAGTCTACTAGCTTCTTTAATCCCACTCGGTCTTCATTTTCTATTTCTTCCGAGTTGTTTCGGCCATTCCAGCTATCCCGAAACCCATGTAGTTTTTGTAAAATGCGCTCCATAAGCTCAATTAGCATCTGACTACTGACAGTGCTAATGATGTATGCTGATAAGTTATTTAACGAGTACATGCAGCCATTCTGGATGAGTAGAAAGCAGTATATTATCACCGAATTTATGATTCCTTAACAGTTATTGCTAGGACCTGGCAACTTCTTTAGTTTGTTCGAAGTTTGTCTTGCTACCTTCCATGTTTTGAGATAACAAGCTTGCAGTTAATGAAAATCTAGAGATGGAATAGAGTGAAAGCTTATGAATTTTATTGAGTGCAGTTGGTGATTCTGGTTAAGCCGAGGGTCTATTGGAAACAGGCTCTCTCTCTTCTCAAGTTAGGGGTAAGGTCTGCGTACACACTATCCACCCCCCCACCCCCACCCAAAGACCCCACTAGTGGGGTTACACTGGGTTTGTTGCTGTTGGTGGTGGTGGTGGTGGTGGTGATTCTGGTAAGCTAAGTGGAAGAATTGTTTCTCATTTTGTTTTCTCCCCTTTCTCATTTTTTGAGTGAAAGCTAGCAATATTATGATAAATCAAAGATAGAAACACTCCATGTCAAGCTAATGGCGCCAGACCAACGATATTTTCATCGTAACTCCATTGTCCTCAGACCCCACATTGTGGGATTTCACTGGGTATGTTGTTGTTGTAACTCCATTGTCCTCAATTTTGACTCCGGAAGTTTCACAACTATGGATGACATGGCAGGCTGGTCAGTGGTAAAACTACATGTTTTTATCATTTCCCCTAAAGAATTGCTGGTAAATGTTAAACAGATACAGGTTCCAAGTTTGGTGCTTGGACAAAACTGTGATTAGGTCCCTGGTCTTAGGAGTTGGCCTTATTTCTGTTGCCAAAGTGTTGCATTAAAGATAAAGTTTACTTCGTGAATGATCATTTAGGAGGGAATAGGTTAGAATGAAACATTGCATCCAAAATTGTGGCTTAGTGGTCTGTGAAATAGGTGAAAACCATCAGGTCAGAGTTCAAATCCTAACACGGACAAAAAAGTTTAGGTGGTTTCTTCTCATCTATCTAAACCTTGATTAGTAGAGTTATCTCATGCCAGTGCTGGTGGGATATAAAAGGTAGCCGGTGGAATAGTTGAGGTGCGCTCAGACTTGGTCAACACCACAATTTCTTTGTAAACCAGAAAGGCTAGAAAAAAAATCTTGTTTCTGTGTACATTCTGTAATGTATTTAATTTGGGGAAAAGGGTCAAATATACCCCTCTACTTTAGTTTGCTAGTCAATTTTGCCCTCCGTTAGCCAAAGTGATCAAATATAACCTTCCGTTAGCCAAAGTGTACACTTCTACCCCTAAGTGGATGGAAATCCTAATTCAGCCAAAATTAACCATTTAACTAAAAAAAACCATGCCCCAACGGTTGACCCCCCCCGACCCAAATAATACAATCAGCCCCACCCAAATAATATAATCATCCCCACCGGTAAAGATTGAAATTTCAAAACATAACATTGTGAGGCTTGAGATTCTGCATTTGACTTATGAATGACTTGATTAACCTCCTATAAACATTTGACTTGCTAAAACCACATTTGTGATCTTGCATATAAATTTGGAGCAACATGGAATAAATTAGAACTAACAAGGCATACATGACCTGCATCTTTGTGCAAAAGGTTCAGTTTGCATTGCTCCACTGAAATTATCATTCAATAGAAATTATCAGCATCGTTCAAAAGGTCTGCACAACATCATATTCTAAAATGAAGTGATCAAATGAACTTTAGCTGAACTGAACCAAAAAGCATGAACCAAAACTAAAGATTATGATTGCACATAAATGAACTTTAGCTGAACTGAGAACTGGACAGAACCTGCACCAAACTGAACAAAACTAAACCTCAAAACTAAATCAAAATCTGAACCAAAACATGCAACCAAAGTTGCAAAATTTCAATCTTTACAAGCGTAGAAGTGTGGCTGATTACATTATTTGGGTGGGGTTGATTGAATTATTTGGGTCGGGCGGGGTCAACCGTAGGGCATGGTTTTTTTTAGTTAAATGGTTAATTTTGGCTGAGTTGGGATTTCCATCCACTTAGGGTAGAAGTGTACACTTTGGCTAACGGAGGGGTATATTTGATCACTTTGGCTAACGAAGGGCAAAATTGACTAATAAACTAAAGTAGAGGGGTATATTTGATCCTTTTCCCTTTAATTTGCTTAACTCCTTGATTTGACAATAGCCATGTTCAGCCCCACTCTCTTAAGAGTGCAGTATTACCTTTTTCCTGTCTGCTGGTTTGGAAACTCTGTATATATACAGTGAGATGTCTTCAACCTACTCCAATACCTGCTCAAATATAAGAAGCACAGCCAAAATTAAAGGGGCAATTTATGGCTTATGGTCCAGTTGTCTGGAAATTTTCAGCAAACTTTAGCATAGGCAACATCAATTATTGTCATCTACTATTGGCAACACACTGCCCAAAACCTTCCATACCATTCATTTTTTTCTCTTTAAGGCATTAAAGTTGATGGAATTGCTGGGGTCAGTGGTGAACTGGAGACTAAGAGTCTAAAACATTGAATAATGAATACCATTTAGTATTGTCTCTGTCTATTATCTATATGGCTATCACAAGGGGTAGCTAGGATACTCTATCCAGCGTTTAATTTAACACTTACTCTAGGTTTTTCCACCTCTTAACGTCATGTGGATTGAGAATTCTAGAGTCACACTGGGGTAAGTGGCGAATCGCTATTTAACTGTATAATAATTGATGCAACAAATTAATGCTATAGCCTAGTGGTAACGATGAGAGTTTCTCATGCACTATAGGGATGAGTTTCTTTAATCTTATGGAAGTCAATTCTTACGCATGAAATTCGAATATTAGCTAGCAAATGTTCGAACTCCATCCAAATTAACAACTTGAATGAAGGTAACAAACGGACATTTATAACTATATAGAAGCATGGGTTAAAACCCATGCTTCGTCATCCGTTAAGCACCAAAAAAAAAAAAAAAAAAAAAAAAGTGTGGTCCCCATATTAACACCAACCAATATTAAAAAAAAAAAAACCAATATTAAAAAAAAAAAACACCAACCAATATTAAAAAAAAAAAAAAGAAGTAAAAAAAGTGGAACCCACCATCTCCAAACTCACGGAAAAAAAAAATGGATCCCGTATTAACAAAATCAAGCAATATAAAAAAAAAAAGTGAATCGCATATTAAAAAAACAAACAATGTAAAAAAAAAAAAGTGTAAACTTTGTATTCATAGTAAACACTAATATAATAAAGTTTTAGATACGGAGCACAAACTACAGTGGGTTAAAACCCATGCTTCGTCGTCCGTTAAGCACCAAAAAAAAAAAAAAAAAGTGTGGTCCCCATATTAACACCAACCAATATTAAAAAAAAAAAACCACCAACCAATATTAAAAAATAAAAAAAAACACCAACCAATATTAAAAAAAAAAAGTAAAAAAAGTGGAACCCACCATCTCCAAACTCACGGAAAAAAAAAAGTGGATCCCGTATTAACAAAATCAAGCAATATAAAAAAAAAAGTGAATCCCATATTAAAAAAACAAACAATGTAAAAAAAAAAAAAAAAGTGTAAACTTTGTATTCGTAGCAAACACTAATATAATAAAGTTTTAGATACGGAGCACAAACTACAATGTTATATTAATCGTGTTTTGAATATATATATATATATATATATATATATATATATATATATATATATATATATATATACATAAAAATAGTGCAAACTAATAATGTCCAAAAGGGTGGGCCCCATACTAAACAACACCAAGCAATATAAAAAATAAAAAAAAGAAGAAACCATATAAAGCATCGGTTTAGACCCATGCTTCGTCGTCCGTTGTCCCTTAAAAAAAAAAAAAAGGTGTGGGCCCCATACTAAATAACACCGAGCAATACAAAAAAAAAAAACCAAAAAAAGGAAGAAAAAAAGTGGAACTTACCATCTCCGAACTCATGGGAAAAAAAAAAAAAGTGGACCCTATATTAACAAGCAATATAAAAAAAAAAAAGTGAACCCCATATTAAAAAAAATATAATGTTAAAAAAAAAAGTGCAGAAAAAAAAAAAGTGCAGACTTTGTATTCATAGCAAACACTAATATAATAAAGTTTTAGATACGGAACACAAACTATAATGTTATATTAATCGTGTTTTGAACATCCCGTATTAACAAAATCAAGCAATATAAAAAAAAAAGTGAATCCCATATTAAAAAAACAAACAATGTAAAAAAAAAAAAAACTGTAAACTTTGTATTCGTAGCAAATACTAATATAATAAAGTTTTAGATACGGAGCGAAACTACAATGTTATATTAATCGTGTTTTGAATATATATATATATATATATATATATATATATATATATATATATATATATTATATATATAAAAATAGTGCAAACTAATAATGTCCAAAAGGGTACGCCCATACTAAACAACACCAAGCAATATAAAAAAAATAAAAAAAAGAAACCATATAAAGCATGGGTTTAGACCCATGCTTCGTCGTCCGTTGTCCCTTAAAAAAAAATGGTGTGGGCCCCATACTAAATAACACCGAGCAATACAAAAAAAAAGTGGAACTCACCATGTCCGAACTCATGGGAAAAAAAAAGTGGACCTCATATTAACAAAATCAAGCAATATATAAAATAAAAAAAAAAAAAAGTGAACCCATATTAAAAAAAAAAAATATAATGTTAAAAAAAAAGTGCAGACTTTGTATTCGTAGCAAACACTAATATAATAAACTTTTAGATACGGAGCACAAACTACAATGTTATATTAATCGTGTTTTGAACATAGTATATATATATATATATATATATATATATATATATATATATATATATATATATATATATATATAAAAATAGTGCAAATTAATAATGTAAAAAAAAAAGGTGCACCCAATATTAAAAAATCAAACAATATTCATATAATTTCTAAAGTATCTCATTAAGTCAATAATGATGGATTCATTGCCACGTGCGTATCAATCCATAAGTGGGAGCAAATGAAATTGCTTTTCTTCAAAAGGTTAAATAGTCAAACCATACAATTTTTTTTTTTTTTTTTTTTTTTTGCTATTCCGCCATGTGATTTATTTGTTATGTTTACTAAAATAAATATACTTAAAATATTTATATTTTAAAATAAGATAGAATTTAATTACTTTTTTATTTTTATTCATACTCTAATAAATGTGAAAAGAGATTAATGTCGTAAAAAAAAATATACCAAATGAAGATCAAATAATGAATAAGGTAAATGTCAAATTATAATTCTAATCAACGTTTTCTTAAAATACCATGCAAAAGACAACATGACAAGTAATGAGCTAAACTGAGAATATTTACCAAAAATTAAAAAATAGTATTTCTTCGTTTAAATAGAAAATTAATTTCTACTTTGTTTCGTTTTAAACAAGTAAAATTAATTTAATAATTTGATGGGATTGTTGTAAATTTTAATGACTTGTAAAATGCAACGTTTACCATCAACCACCTGAAGAATCTGCAACAGGGTGGTCCCATGGTCTAGTGGTCAGGACTCTGAATCCAGTAACCCGAGTTCAAATCTCGGTGGGACCTTTCTCTTTTGTCTTTTGTTCTCTTTGATTTTGTTTTCCCACTCTTAAGAAAAACTTAACAATTTAAAAGAAGAAAAATCAAACTAAATGGGTGGGTGTATACGACTTTTCTCTCCCACTTCTCAACGAACACAAAGTAAAATAGGATCAGATAATGTTTCGTTGTCCATATATTTGTGTCTTTATTGGACTGATGATTATTTGAACAACGTTATCATATTAAGGACAGACCAATATTAGAGGTCAAGTACCATGTAAAATCACCCGTCAAACCTTCTTTACTCTTGTTTATAATAGTGGCACCTAGACTAACTTGCGTGTATAACTCACCTATTTTGTAGCGTACCTATTACCTTCCGCTAACACATATTGGTTACTCATTCACCAATGCTTACGAAGATGAGAAAAGAATTACCTATAATCTTAGCTTAGTTATTTTCTGTACCTTCCTATCAGCACAAGTATCAGATACTCTCTCCACCAATGGTAAAAATATATATATATATATACCTACTATCTAATAAAACAACCTGAACTGCTAGACTACAATCTTGGATGCAAAATCACTTGTCAAACTAATGCTTGAATGAAGTTAGCATAAGAGTAATGCTACATCAGAAATTGGCACGAGAGAAAAAGGCAAACCTTTTGACTTTTAGTACTAAGAAGCAAAGCAAAGCAGCAACAAGAAAAAGGAAAGACCAATGAGATACCTTTTTTTTTTTTTTTCCTCTCCTCCATTTGGAAAATGAAAGATTCTGTATAATTTACATTCCATGGAGAGACTAGTAAAAAGAGAAGAATTATAAGAAAAGAATTGGAATTTGGAATGAAACATAAGCCCCCAAAACAAATTAAGAAAAAAGAACCACCACTGCCTAAATCCTGTGGTCCAACTCTATCCCCTGAAAGAAAAGAAAAAAACTTAAAATCCCCAATAAACAATTTGATGTTTGCTGTCCCAGGTAAACGACGCATCTCCATTGGCTTGCAAACTCAGCACTCCGAAAACGGAGAATGTACAAGGTGGCCCCGCCAAACAAGGCAACCTTACTGCAGATCCTGTTGCATTATTAACAAAGAATTAATGACAATCACCTCCCTTCTACTCCTCATGTGGCTCGGGAAAAATCTCTTTAGAATGTCGTCTAGTTGATGAAGAATGACCATTGTCCCCATTAGGACCACTTCCTTGAGAACCCGTTGTTCCTGATTGCTTCAAACTACTTGTTGCTTCCAACTTATTAACTGCGGCTGCAGCAGGTACGGCTGCCACATCTGAGGAACTACGCCAGCTGCCAAACAGTGCGGCGTTCCATGAACTTCTCGATGAAGTTGCTCTAAGTCTTGCTGAGCTAGTATGTTCTTCCCTAACTACCTTCAAAGGGTTTTCCAAAGCTTTAAGGATATATCTCATTAAAGGTCTCCTTGAAGGTTTGGGATTGAGGCAAGATCTGGCAACAATAGCCATCGCCCATACTTCCTCTAATAAATCTTCGTCTATGATTAAGGAAGGATCCACAATGTTTGTGACAAGTTCTTTATCATATATACTAATGTACTTTAGTGTACCATCCAACCACTCCTTCATGCTGGCGTCATTGGATGCACTAATACCCAGCTTGCCAGTTACTAGCTCTAACAAAACCTTTCCAAAACAGTAGACATCATACGCACAGGTGGCACTAGGTGTACCTGTCCATTCGGGAAAAAAAGAATATTAGGAAGAGAGTAGACTTCAAAGTATTCCTTAGTGATACTTTAAGCAACAAAGGAATAATTAGGCAAAAGGTAAAGCAAAAATCACCACCAATACAATATCAGAAATGTTACCCAAATAATTTTAAATAATTACTTAGGGTGTGCTAGGTACGAAGGAAAATATTTTCTTGAAAAATGTTTTCCAGAAAATAAGTGAGTTTCTTACTTATTTTCTTGTGTTCGGTATGTAAGCAAAAAATATTATCCTAAAAGCATTTGTATATAATCTAGACAAATACGATGGGAGATGGGTATGGGGCTAGGGGTGTTGGGGATGGGGCTACGGAGGTGGGAGTGAAGATGAGGTGTGTTGGGGTGGTGGGGATGGGGGCTACGGAGGTGAGAGTGAAGATGAGGTGTGTTGGGGTGGTGGGGATGGGGGCTACGGAGGTGGTGTGGAAGATAATGTGTGTTTGACGGTAGGGCAGACACGATCAATGTGGAATGGCACGTGTGGAACTTGTTTTTCCTACTTTTACTAGGGAAGTCATTTTCTACATTTTTTAAAGAACTTGATTTCCTAGAGAAAATATTTTCCAAAAATTTTGACCAACCGAACATGAAAAATTGGAAAAAATTCCTCCATACCGAAAACACAAACTAATTTGATAAATATTAATTAGTCACATAAACCCTATTTAAGGAAAGTAACTAAACAAACTTGCACATACCTGATGCACCTTGTTCCGACGTCCTGCAAATAAGGAAGAGAGAACTATGTCAACAACCAGCAAATATATATAAAGCAGTACAGGTTGAAAGAATATAACAAAAAAATTTGAGATCATTCAACGAGCTTAGACGAAAAGCTGAAAGAACTGTGGTAGCCACTTACGTTGTAACATTGGAAATACGTTTACTAGGAAGAAGGATACGGGAAAAGAGCTTAGGTTGAATTAGGGCACAGTCCCATTGAATGTATAAACATTTAAGTTAAATAGTAGGAAGGTTCGCAACCTTGGACTAACTCAAGCACAGACATCCAAAACTTTTCACCCCTTATTACAGCCAAATATCGCGTTGCCATGCATGAGTTTAGAATCTAACCATTTCCCATATTTCTATAATTGTATTTGGTTACCCCTCAAGACACTTGAACCCGCAGGTAAATCTACCAAACAGAAATCGCTCAAGATACTAGTGCAAACAGGAAAACCTTCCTTGTATAGAGGATTATATACAGTTGTGGGATGGCCGACGGAGTGATTGTACCTTATAATGTTCTAAAGACGAGACCTACTTTTGGTGTAACATTAATAGCATGTATGAAAACAGATCTACCATTAGATACGGAACCAGACTACTGTATTCATATACATAGTCTTCATCTATTTGTCACAAGTGTCAGGCCTAATTAAGAGCGGAACAAAGTAAAAAAAAAAAAAAAAAATTCAAATACTATAATGATAATTTATTCAAGAGAACCTGAAGGCAATTCTAAGTCTTAAAAAGCAAAAGATCCTATCACTTGAGACGGTGTGGTCCACAGAGTTTTGTCCCTGATGCATCTTCATCTCGCTCAATAAGAGTTTCCTTTTTTGTAATTTGCACTAAAAGAAAGAGTCCTATCTACATTAGCCGTTAAAGTAACTTCTATTAAACCCATAATTAACATATTCACACTTTTATAGCATTCTCGATAATGATTGAGTGTAATCATAATCAGTGGTGTAAACTCAATTGCTAAATTAAGAGAACCTGAAAAGTTTACAGAAGTCATGAAGATTAAAATCTAGAAGACCTAAAACCTTTGGCAGCTACATAGGACTTGGAACCAATTCTTCACATGCCTCTATATCTTAGGTCATTCCAGAAGTGTTTACCCCACAATACAGCATTTAATAATTTCCCGCATTCTATGTAGGCATAACGAGAGTAGCTCATAGTTAAAGCTAGACAATGAGAGTAGGTCATAGTTAAACTTACTTCAGCACGGGATGGAAAGCTAAAAGAATGAGAACTATGCATTCTCTACCAAATAGCTTAACCAGAAAATTATCCAGTGAAAACAAGTGCACCCAAAAGCTATGATACATGGATTCAGCTATCCATACATATACCATACGGGGAGTTTTAAGTATCCAGTAAGGGTACATACAGTGTTTTGCTAATATTTTTAATGTATTTAGGAGAATCTATACAAACTACAACACCCATGCGACACCCGCTTGGCATAGGTAAAATGAAGGCCAGAAGATGCATATTACTTAGAAAAGAGGGTGATGGTCTTTTGGACTAGTCTCACTGTTCTTTATAATGCTCCTTGTAACTTGAATACTGAGAAGAACTATCATTATATACAAATTGCATG
Organism: Lycium ferocissimum; assembly: GCF_029784015.1. Classification (NCBI taxonomy): domain Eukaryota; kingdom Viridiplantae; phylum Streptophyta; class Magnoliopsida; order Solanales; family Solanaceae; genus Lycium; species Lycium ferocissimum. The sequence continues at coordinate 40,262,369 of NC_081348.1, forward strand.
ATCACTATCACTAGAACTACACTAGACAGCGCCTACATCAGAGAAACAAGGAGGTCAGCCTCTTTCAAATATACAACATGGATTCTGGCAATGTAGTTTGACTCTCATGTCGATCCGGATGAAGTTCTCATAATGTAAAAACAAAGCTAAAGCCCTTTCATACAATAGCAGATAGCGGGATGATAGGGTTAAGAGTAAGGTTGCCGCATGAACGTTAGAACTCTCATTTATAGCAGAACTAATGAATATAACACCAGATAAGCTTGAGCTGGCAGCAAAACTGTGGAACTCAAATCCAATTTAGTAACAAAGCCAAAGCAAAGACCTAAAGCTTTCAAATGATGAATGCAAGAGAAGCAACCATGAAACAAGTAGTTTCTACAACATCAAATTGGAAATGCAGGCCTTCTCAGTTTTCTAATAGATGAAGAAAAGCATGTTAACAATAAACCGCCTGATTTTAAAATCCATAGCAGGAAAAAGAGAAACAGAAACAAAATTATTGACTGCAGCATAACAAGTAGTACTAGTAGTTTTGCCTTCTAAAAGAAAAGGATGGTTAGAATTAACAAAGTTACATACATCATAATCAGAACAAAAAGGACCAACAAGTACTCACTGTGGAAACCTGAGCAGCCTGGATATTCTGTTTTGATGGCTGTCTCCTTCTTGTGCACAGACCTCATTTAGACTCCCTAACCGCACTTCAAACTTATCATCAAGAAGTATGCTGCTTGCTTGAACATCTCTGCAAGAATATTAGGCAAAGTAAAAACAAGATGTCACTATGTGGTGCACTAGCATAATTCTGACCGAAATCAAGGGGTTCTCTCTCTCTCTCTCTCTTTTTCTTTTTTGTGTGTGTGTGTGTGTGTTGGTGGGGGGGGGGGGGGGGGGGGGGGGTGTTGAATCCAAGAGGATTTCATGGTGAATTGCAGCACAAAAACTATGTGGACATTTAGAGCAGCATCTCCGTTGATAATTCCTTCTGGAATGGATTTTTGGTTCAAGAAAGTCTATTAGATGCCCCATGAAAGGATCTTTTGTTTATAACCGAGAAATCCTCGAGCTCCAATGGTGCACAATCCAAAACTCGGTAGATATGGGCCCAGTCGTCTACCTTTCTCCACTTAAATACCAAGCTGTAGTCTAAGGTACGATTCAAAACCGATGATGTGAGCTTAACCCACATAATGCGTTGTGATCTTGCCACTAAACCAAATCCCTAGGGGTTGCCCCGTGAAAGAATATTTGATTGAACCCAGAACATGCGGATGAAAAATTTTAGAGAAGTGAGATAGTTCACTGACTGGCTTAAACTAATGAAAAAGTTTGGTATAAAGGAGGAGAATAAAACACACAACAATATCTTTAAGAAAACCCAAGCTGACATTAAAAAGGGCTCCAGGGAGATGAAAGTTACAAAAGATAAGGAGTATCATATGCAGACTACCTTTCGTTGATTAAGATTGATCTATTGTGTCAATATGCGCGCAAGCTAGCCAGGACACCACGGTTATCAAAAAAAAAAAAAAAAAGATTGATGAATGGAAGAAGGTTCAATCTTAATTTTAATTTTTATTTTTAAAAGAACCGTTCTTAGTTTGAGAAGTAAATTTCTATTTGTGCATCACAATATCCCAGCGCAGTAGAAATTTAATGCCATCAAAATCTAAGCCCACATTCCTCGTACCGAATCTAACACAAATTGACACTGGCTAGATTAGAGATATTGCAGCCATGCATGCAACTACGGGAGCAGAGCTACAACAATTTTACAAGTGCATGGCTCTTGACGTTACATCGCACTATAAGCCCTAAAAGGACAAGTTTTAGGTTTACTAAGCAAATAAGTATTAAATTTATTCCATGCAGGTGTAGCTCATAAAAATATGAAGAGAAGCCCTCGAGTTGATAGATTCAAGCTCCAACTTCCAAGATATTCTGGAGGCTATCCCTTATGATATGAACTTTGCATAATAATAGTGTAACCATCATAGATCTCCACTCATAGAAAATCAGAAACCATCAATTGCTTTTCATTCCATCTGCTTTTGTAAATCCCGAGAAGCTATAATAGCTGAAGCCGATAAACCATAGTGACTCATAAAACAGGAATGCAAGCAAGCATTCATTCTAGTGTAAATTTCACAGAAAGACAAGACGTTATATTTATAGTGAATTAGTGACACCAACATTATATCAGGGATTCTTTAGAAATAAAAAGCTTTTGCTTAAGTCATCGAAGTCCCCGGCTAATCCTCCAAACTATTAAACTAACAGACATATCCGTTCTTACCTTGAGTCTACGAAAGAGTCACCAATTAGGTACAACCAAAGAATATACATTGAAAGAGTAATTGCAACTCTTCCAAGATTTATGATCAACATGTTTAAATGAAGACTTCTTGTTATGATAGTGAAATATAAGTGCACTTGCAAACATGGAAATATAAGAGAAGTGCAATATGACAAGGCATTGATACCTGTGCACTAAAGGCGGGTTACATTCATGATGTAGATAAGACAAACCCTCAGCAGCTCCAATAGCAATTTTCAGTCTTGTTATCCAATCCAATGACTGCAAACTATCATCATCCGAATTGTTTTTTCTAAACAAAGAACTGGAGAGATCTCCATTTGGCATATACTTATATACCAGGAACTTTTCATTCTCATTCTCATTATCCAAACAGTGTCCCATAAAAGGGACTAATCTGGAGTGAGAAACCTTGCTGAAGAAGTCCAATTCTGATAAATATGCTTCCTTCCTTGCAGAATTCACATCAATTCTTTTGACAACTATAAGGGTCCCGCCTTCTAAGATACCACGGAAGAGATCACCTGAATGGCCATGCTTCATAAGATTTGCATCATTGAACTCACCTGTAGCTTGAAGAATCTGCTGGTAGGTAAATGCATCTCCTAAACTTGAAAAATTCAGTGATACTCCGGGTCCCGGAGGTGGTGGTGGACTTGAACTGGCAGGACCCGGCCCAACCTCAGTGGCTCTTTGAGTCGTGCCACCCCGTTTGCGAGTGCAAAAAATCAGCAGCAATATACAAATAAGGAGAAGTGCAATTAATCCAACGCTGCCCAGAACGGCCGCCAATATGATTACATTTCTGTGACTCTTTTTGTTGGATTTGGGAGCTGGAAGAGGCTCGGTGGCATTTGGCTCTCCAAAATTATCAAACGACAAGCCACGCTCGCTATAAAAAGATGCACATTCACTCCTACTCCTTTGACTTGATACATTCCTTTGACTTGATACATTTTGGAGGCAATTGCTATTAATTGACGCGTTGCTTCGTGCGTAATCTGGTAGTTTGCCTTCAAAATAGTTTCCTGATAGATCTAGAAAACTGAACCTTCTGTTTAAAGATGGCAAATTTCCATAGAACATATTCTGAGAAAGATTAAACACTGCACCAGTAGCATTGACAACGGAGCTAACATTTGGGAGAATACCAGTGAAGTTATTCGCAGAGACATCTAGAAGTTGCAACTGAGGCATTGACCACAAAGCATCAGGCAAGGATCCCGACAGCCCATTATTCTCAACAGTAAATCTCTGCAAGTTTCGTAATCCTCCTAATTCGGGGACCACTCCAGTAAGACTATTGGAGCTGAGGTCAAGGTCAACCAGATTAGAAAGGTTACCGAGTTGGGCAGGTATGGACGAAATTAAGCTGTTATCAGACAGATTCAAGGATTTCAGCTGAAGCAAAGTCCCAATGTCTGGAGGAATAGCCCCATTGAAGAAATTTGAGGACATATCAAGCAAGGTAAGGTTCTGAAGTGAACCAAAGGAAGCAGGAATGGGCCCCACAAGCTTATTTTTCGAAAGATCAAGAGTCGAAAGATGCGACAATTGACCGAAACTCGAGGGAATTTGCCCAGTGATACCATTGTTGGACAAATTTAGAGTAACTAAACTAGTCAAATTGCCTAAGGTAGGAGGAATAGGACCAATTATAGAGCATGACTTAAGATCAAGAACCTTAAGAGATGCAAGATTTCCAAGCCATTCAGGAATATTTCCAGGGAGTGCAAAATTGGAAGCATTAAAAGAGTCCAAAAAGGTCAAATTTTGAAGGGCATCAATTGAAAATTGAGGGGTTTGACTCCCAAGTCGGGTTCTTTTAAAACCAGATATATTGATCTTAGTGACTCTACCATTTTCACAAAGAATACCTGTCCAGTCTAAACAAGGGTTACCTTTTACAGGCCATTCTTTTGCTCTTAACCCTAATGAAGATCTCAGTTGAAGCAAAGCAAATTTCTCAGCAAAAGAAAAACTAACCCCTTGCTCAAATGTAGAGTCAAACAACAAGAAAAACACAAAACAAAAGAAAATCACTCTACCCTGTTGTTGTTGCACCATTCTTGATATTCACCTTCATTTAGCTTTGAAAATGAAAATTCTCATCTTTTCTCAAACATATATACATGGGTTCTTGATTTGTAAACCAAATAATGGATTCTTGATATACATTCTGTTATAGAAAACCAAAAAGCTTACCTTTTTAGTTAATCACAGAAGCATTTGTTGTTCTTGAAAAAAAAGAATACTGTTTGTATATATATCTCTCTATACCAACTCTTTCTTTCAGTTTCTTCAGTTGATGGGTTAAGAGAAAAGATTTAAAAAAATGGTCAAAAGAAAAATTGGGTTTTTTTGTTATTTTGAGAGAAAGTGGTGTGAATGAAGAAAGGAGAGTAGTAGTGTATACTATAGATGTAGAGAGAGGAAGTGAAGAGCTGGTATTGACTGACTCTCTCTCTATATCTCTATGTGATTAATTGGAACACTGCTGTACTGTTGATTACTGTAATAGAAGAACAAAAAAAAAAAATGATTTTTTTATGGTAAATATTTTTCCCTTTTTGGCAATAATGCTGACAAAAAGTAGCCAAAAAACAAGTTTACACCTTTTTGGTTGCCGGATTATGGCCTGAAAATGTTCTTTTTCTAACTATGTTGGGGTAACTTGGGTTTGGAGGGGGAAATTGAGGGTTTAGTTGACTACCGGGAAAGTTGCAAAAAACAGCTAAGCTAAAAACAACTTACTTTGATTCTAAATTAGATTATCATTAATTTAATTACTTAATTTAGGCTTCTTTTTTTTTTCTCTCACTAGAATCTCTCTTCTAATTATTTCCGTAATTATTACTCTTTTCCTCTTTGTTTTGGTAGATCAGTAATGTGAGTCGATATCAGGTAGTAGTGTTATTCGGCAGCTTTTATGGGATATCTTTTAATTACTTTTCTTTTATGTTATTTTTTGTTGTTAATTCGATGATCTTTAGGTAAAACGTATTTACAGCATGGCATAGTTATCATTTATGAATTCTTTAATAGAGCTGACGAAGAGTTGGCTCCTTTTGTGGTGGAAAAGAGTTGAATGAGACTATAAACATGTGTGAGACAGATTTCATAATATATTTTTTTAATAAACAAATGAAACCTCTTTAGACGTGCTTGGGTTTATCTCAAATAATAAAATAACGCAGTATTAAAAAGTTTATCTCAAATAATAAAATAACGCAGTATTAAAAAAACTTACTGCTTATGTTATGACGATTCGTAGGGGTGTTCATGGTTCGGTTTGATTCGGTTATCTTTTAAAAGATGGCCAATCAATTTAGTCCGCTTTTCAAATGTTAGAATCAAATTCAATCAATTAGGTCGGTGTTTCATTGCTTCGGTTTTTGTCGGTTTGGGTTTTTCAATTTTTTCACTTTTTATCGATTTTTATTTAAATATATGACAGTGTACGTCGAAGCACATATTAAATTGACTATTTTCTAGCATAAGACTATCAAATCACTTACTCCTATTTGAGAAAAGAAAGAAATATAAACCTAATCAAGTTATATATGTACTTTCTCTAAAAACTTGTATGCATCATCTAAGAATTTAGCCATTTTCAAGAAACATAAAAAAAGAAATTCTTACAATGAATTTATTTTTGTGCAATAAATTAAAGATCTAGTTGTGATATACCAAGATATCTTAATGAATAATTAAAGGACTCAAAAACGAGTTATTTTGAACAAGAAATAGATTCTTAGAATTATCAAAATAAAAATAACAAATCAAACTAGAAAGTAAATACAAAATTTGAATTACTATAAGGGCAAAAACATAGATTATGAATCAGGAGTGCAAAAGATTAATATCGTAAAATTTCAAACTTTTTTCTATAAAATACATACATAGATATTTATATTGTCGGTTATTTCGGTTATTTTTTGCTTAAAATCAAAATTAAATCAAACTTTGGCGGTTTATAAAATGGAAAACCAAAATCAAATCAAACCAAAAAGTGTCGGTTTTTTTTCTTCGATTTGATTTGATTTTCAATTTTCCGTGAACACCCCTAATGATTGGATTGAGTCACCGAGAGACATAACTAATATTCTATTACAACAATAATAACATACCCAGTGTAATTTCACAAGTGGGGTCTGAAGAGGGTAAGATGTACGCAAACCTTACATCTACCTTTATGGGATAGAGATGTTGTTTTCGTAGACCCTTGGCTCAAAAGAATGTACCGATGCAGATATGTAAGAAAAAAAAAAAAAAAGAACAACAAAATAGCATGTACCAAACAAATGTCGTACCAAACAAATGTCAATATACATTAGCGGGGAAAAAAACTATGCGACTACCCCAAATCATACGACAAAATGTACGATAACACTATATTAACTACTAGCCATCTATCCTGATCCTTGACCTCCACACCTTCCTAATTCCTATCCAAGGTCATGTACTCAATCAACTAATGTTATATTTGATTTATGATATTAATTTAACTTATATGATAGATTAGTAATGAGATAAGAAAAAATATTAAAGAAATAATTAAAGACATAGATAGATGTAGAGTACAATATTTAAATTTACGAAAATTCAATAATTTTTGTTGCAACCCTGTATATATATTTAGAAAATTTATTAAAAATATTTAATTGTGAGTATTTGCATACTAACTTAAATTTTTTTTTAAAACTGATAAGTTCCAAACTATGAATCCCTCTCTTTAAAAAGTTAATTTGATAACATAATTATTGCGACTTTGTAAGTAAATGCATTTAAAACTTCTAATGTAATTATTGCGGCTAATTAACTTTTTAGATGCTGTCGTTTCTATGAGTGTGAGCCGTTAAAGGACAATGATGACATGTTTAAAGCCGTTAATCATAGTTACAATTAACGTGTACCAAAAAAAACACAAAAATATTTTTCAACCGTGAGAATATCATGTGATAATTATTTCACTAAGAAATACTACTGTTTATTGGTGTAAACGAAATATTTTCATTTATCCAAAGATCTTAAAGATGCTAATTAATCATCAATGGTATGCATATAATCAAGAAAAAGGAGATATTGCCGTTAAAGATTTCACAAAATTAATCATCTAATCGTCCTACCGTATCTTTTCTATTTCGAAAAACACTCATTTATATTTACAACTTAAAATTCATTGTATCATTAATTGGTTTGATTTTTTCGTGATTGATTTGTTTCAAATAAAAAAAATAGTACTACTTAATATTTTATTTCAAGAAGAGTAGACTGGAATAATCTAATGTCATAGTGAAGAATTTATGTTGGTTTTTTATTTAAGAAATAAACTAGTCAGAGGAAGCAACTCTACCACGCCCATATACGCGCACACACTTGTCATCAATTGTCATAAAGCAGCACTTTTTAGCTAAAAATAAGCAAGGTCATTAATATTGTAAAAAGTTTGCAGCTTAATTCAAATTGAAGAAACACTAATCGTTCCGACCAAGACACTTAATCAATTTATAGTTCTGGATCTAAAGAAGCCTTGCTAAAAGTAATAAAATTGAAATTTTAAGAGTTTTGAGATGATAGATTTTAGTCTTTGTTCCCAACTTGCTTTTGGTACGTGCAGACATGGACACAATTTGCATTTTATGAGTTCAACTCAATCAATATTTTTCACAAGAAACTTAGATATATGCATGAGAATTATTACTTTTAGTAAATATTAAATTCTGAACTAATAATTCAAAAGTGTAACCGATCGGTAATAAGTATATCAATGTCAAGCCAATCAAATCTAAATCCTAAATATGTGTCCTTACTTATAGGTAAATTTTAGTAATAAGTTATACAACAACAACAACAGCATATCCAGTATATTCCCACATGGTGGGGTCTGGGAAATAGTAATAAGTTATAATCGTACTAACATTGTTGGCATTAAACTTTTTTTATAATTCAAGAAGTAAAACATTCTTGTGGACTTTTCTCTTGCTTCTTTATCTTACGTGAAAGACAAAGATTTGTCATTCATTAAGAAGAGCTAGTAAAAGACAACGATCTCGCGCACGTAAAAAAAAAGAGCTTGAAGACAAAACTAGTAGACTTGCGCCCCCCACCCCCTCTCTTTTAGCGCACGAGATATATGTGAGGCCTAATCTAAATATGATTTTTTTTTTTTTTTTTGTAACTAATTGTATGTACAAGACTCAGACTGATTTATGGACAGGGAGCCCCGCGATATCAATAACCTATGAACATAACAAAGCTAGTACATTACAAGTAAGTATTCAACTTCATAACTCTTCTAGCTAACTAAGGCTTCATGGTTCCTCGACATATACCTTCCTGGATTATCAACTTTGTTAGCACATCTATTGTCCTCATTTTCTGCTGAAAGATTCTGCAATTCCTTTTGTGCCATAACATATAAATGCAACCAGCCAACGTTACCCTGTACATCTCATCTTTAGAGTTCTTGCCATTAGCATACAATCTTTGCCATTCTTGCTCATCCTTCATGCCAGGACTGGTCTTGAGTACCCTTGCCATTGAAGCAGCTTTCCCCAGATTGCCGCAGACAGTGGTGTAACACCTCGTACTCTCATACTAAACCATATCGGTAACATCCCGTAAGTTTGAGTTAGGTCCTAATGGGTAATATTGGTATTATAATGACATGTTAGTTATATGAATCCCTTTGGAATGATTTCGGGCGATAGATAGTCGTTTTGAAGTCAAACCAAAAAGTGAAATCCTTAAGGCCTTCTAAATCTGTCTAAATCTGAGACAATCTTCAATCATTGCCAGTTTTTGAGAATGTGAGTTAGTAATTTGAGAAAACTTACTTCTTGAAAGTTGTAAATAATTGAAATACCTTTCCAATGGTGTATTGCGGAGATCAAACGGACATCCGTACAAAGAGTTATGGCCATTTTACTGAAAGTTGCAGAGCTGAATCTTCATTCATGGCCAGTTTTCGAGAACGTGCGTTAGTAATTTGAGAAAACTTCCTTCTTGAAAGTTTTATATAATTGAAATACCTTTCCAACAGTATATTTGGAGATCAAACGGACGTCCGTACAAAGAGTTATAACCATTTTACTGAAGGGTGGCATAACTGAATCTTCACTGGAAATTTCACCCAATGTACGCCCAAGGAGTATTGGACGTACTTTCAAGTACGGGCCGTACATCCTAGGATGTACATTGCCCGTTTTTGGCAGAAAACTCGTTTAGAATGGGTATGGTCTTATTTTGTTCCCATTTTTCATTCTCCCAAACCCTAAGGACGAAATTCTTCTCTCCCAAACTCAAGATACTCTAAGGTAAGCTATTCTAAGTCATTCCAAGTTAATTCTAACACGTACCCATGATTACTAATCAAGAATTCATCATTCTTATACTAGGGTTTTCAAGAAAACCCACATAAAGATCAAGATTCTAGCTTTTGGAGTTCTTTTTCAAAATTCAAGTCTTTAATTCAAGTTTTGGAGCGATTAAGGCATGTAGAACTTCTATCCACGTGTGGGAATCTCTACGTTCTTCCCCACGCTCCGTTTCTTAATATCCATGAAGTTCAAATCCTATGGCATTAAACCCAACATATTGGTAGCCTGTATTTATGTATTTATGAACATGAATTTTGTATCTATATTAGTTATTGTATTCCTAATCTTCCATTACAGTTATTAGGAACCCTAGCTTAATCCATGAATCGTGAATTCTTCCTCATGTGTTCTCATTATGTTTATATGAAGCTTCATGATTTGATCTAGCAAGTTACAAGCATGTTTTCAAGTTAATTATATAAGTATTTATTATTATTATTATTATTATTATTATTATTATTATTATTATTATTATTATTATTCATGAATCAAGAACTTGTTTGCAAGACTATGACAAGTATCTCATGAAACCATGATCTCACAAGCTATCATGATAATTCACATGTTTTGGGATTTGCTTAGTTAACCGAGAAGGCTCGGAAATTCGAAACTACGTAGCCACCGTAGGATAAAGGTTGTCGCCATGAGGCAACACCTTCATTATGCAGTTTGGATCCTTACATGCTTATTATTATTATTATTTAAATCTCATACCCCTGGCAAGGTGTGAGTGTTCTGTTGGTAGGACGCAAGTATCAGATCATGTTGTCATTTATACTATAGCATTCCCCACGTTACAAAAGGTTATATATACATGTATTTCCATTGGTTTACTGTTTTCAAACTTTACTCATGCTCATGTTCAGGTTATATTCAGTTTCAGTTCATGTCCTATACCTATATTGTGCCATGCTCTTTATTTCAGCAGGTTTTACATACTAGTACTATTCACCATGTACTAACATCCCTTTTTGCTCGGGGGCCTGCACTTCACGGTGTAGATACCAATTTTCAGGAGCATACACACCGCGTTAAAGAGATCACCTCGGTTATTAGCTTATTGGCGAGCCCCACTTCTCTCGGGGTTCAACATGGAGTCCGCACTAGTATTCGGTTTATAGTAGTCCGGGGCCATGTCTGCGCTAGAATTCGGACATGTTTTTAGAGGTTTCATAGACGTATGTTAGTACACTGAGTCAATTGTGCTTTTATGTTTGCAGACTATTACGTTTTCATGATATGTCATGCTATGAGATTACTTCAAGACTTTATTCCGCAATTATGTTTTCATGATTCATTTAAATTGCATCATATAGATTATGTTGTTTTGATGCCCATGTTGACAAGCAAGCCATAAGGTTCACTCGGACACATGCAAGAAAGGCCCGAGTGCCGTGTTGCGCCCAGGTCATGGTTCGGGGCATGACAAGTGGGCACTTGAAAAATAAATGCTCAGTTGACTTAGTTTCCAAACCACATATAGCACACTCAGCATCATCAATAATCCCCCATTTGCGTAACCTGTCCTTGGTGTATAGCTTTCCCTGTATTGCTAGGTATGTGATGAAGATCCACTTCGGGGCCCCTTGTTTATTACATATCATCTTCTTCCATGGAACTTTGGAAAAATTTCCTCTAAGCTTGTTGTACATAAATTTGATGGAGAATCTGTCCAACTGAGTGCCATTGATTCCAGTCTCTTCAAATATCTTTTTGCTCTGAAAATTTTCTACATTGGCCAAGAAGCTTGACTAATTCTCTTGACTTTTTTTTGTGTGTTTACTCAATTATATTTTGATAAGAATTTTGGCTCCGCCGCGGCTAAAAAAACATTTTACCACTTTGACACTCTCAAGAACCACAACGTCTATTTATTTATTTACTTATTTGCGTATAATTTCCACTCAAAATCTTGAAAGGTGCAAGTAGTTGAACATTAATTACAGGTTTAAACCAAGTGGTGCAAAGACAATGGTGGAGCCTTTTTAGTTGTGTGTGCAAGTTTTTATTTTATTTATGTATAAATATCCTGTATATATTTTTATATTCGGGGATGGAGCAAAATTGCAGCAATAATGAAGTCAAACACTATGTGATGGTCAACTCTTTTTATTCTTTTATTGTTTTGCTTTTTTGTTTTGTTTTGGATTTGATTGCAGTGTGGTCATCTTTCTTATCCACCTCAGGTGTCCACAACAACCAGTAAAGGACAGCAATAGCTTCCTTAAATTTTCTTTGGTCTTTTCACACAAAAAGGCGAAGTATTTGTACAAACTCATGTTTTATGCTACTTTGTGTCATGTTCATTTTAGGGTTTACACAAGCGAAAAAAAAATGATAAACATGAGTTACTTGGTGGACCACTCCCTCAAGATAGATTGATAGAACAACCTCCATTTTGTCCCAAACAATCAAACACGTCGTCTAAAGAACTTGTCTTCTGCCTGTTCTTGTAAACCCGGCTTTGTGAATGCTACTATTAAAATTTTAAGTGTTTTTTATGAAGAATAAGTCATTAGTTGGTATTTTGTTGGAAGAAAATAACTTCTTTCACATTTAAACGATATTCATTTTCCATCACAGATATCTCAACTCTGTCATATCATTATTCTAATTAATCAACACTTAATTAACACTATCCGATTTGCTAACATATATCATCATCATTTTTCTATTACTTCTTTCATGTAAATAGTTCACTCACCAACAACACATCGAACATCCAGAAATGACTTAAAATTAATATCAAATATATATTTATTATGTTGCATTAATTATGCAGAGTTTACACAGAAAAACATTGCATCAATTATGCAGAGATTAAATTAGCAAAGCGAAATTTTATGTTATAAACCAAATTTAATGTTGTATTAGTTAAATGTTATGTGGCCATAACGACTCCTAAGTCCTAAGGGCATAATTTCTTTCGGGATATGGATAGACGGTACTAATAGTCAGTCGATTAATTATTGAGAGACAAAGTCTAATATAGCCGTTCTAATCCCTTCCTACCCATAAAGGGTTCTATTATGAAGTTGTAGCAGCAAATTAAATATAGAGTATAGTAATTACTTAAATGAAGACTTGATAATAATTGGAGGGAGAAGAATAATTATTTCTTATTAAGTTAGGTCTCACGCATGGATATTGAAAGCACTTGTAAAATATACATGTAACAAATTATGCCACCAACACATTACAGCTTGTAAATAATGGATATTGTCATGACAACTATATGTGACAATTATATATGTGTGGTATTCTACTAGTAATAGTTATTACTAGTAAAAAGGGAGGCAACAAGTGGCACACCTAAGCACTCAAGCTTTAAGGACTACTTCATAGAAGCATAGTGGTAGTTGACGGGCATATAATTATTCGTTATAAGACTTGGAAGAAAAATATAAAGGTAGTACGTCCACATCAAACAAACTCAAGATTATGGAGATCGGAGTCCAAATATTAACCGAGATAAAAAATATCAGGTGATTTTTTTTATCTATGTAAATTTTAGCATGCAAAGTTATCCGCCAATTGTATTAATGGAAGATAACACATATTTGATGGAATAGTTGAGGTATGTTTAAGCAGTAGGGAAACCAGAATTTCTACCAGGAAGGTTATATCCTATTATATGTACATAAAAAGATAATTGACCTGAAATATGCAATGTGATTTTCCGGCAATCCTTCAACATATTGTTTTATCATTTTCCCCATTACATTCCACCAAATGAGCACTTAAGGGGTAGTCAAGTGGGTTAAGAGCCATAAGGTCTTGGGTCCAGATTCAGCAAAGGCAAAAACATTAGGTACTAGGTAAATTTTTCTTATGTCGAAGCTTTGGTGAAAAGAACTATCCATTAAAATTAATTGAGGTGTGCACAAACTAGTTCGCACATATAATAATCGTGGTGTTCAGACCAACCTCTTAATTAAAGAAAGTGAGAAGAGGGAGTTGTGGCTCCAAGATTTCAGATCTGTGACAGAAGATGACAGAAGATTTGAAGTGCCATTAGAATATTGTCTTCAAAGAACACCCTTGCACATGCAGCCCAAAAAATTTACTTCTAGGAAAAGAGATGAAAAAGAAGCAAAGCCTATAAGTAGCAAAAGGACCAGCAATCGGAAAGGCAAAAGAAGGTGCAGTGGTAGTTACTAGTATTTATTAATTAGTAGTAATAGTTTCTGGTGTTATGGACCGCAAAAGTGAGATACGCGATTTAGTACTGTTTCTTAATCAACCACTTCATCTATAATATATATGTTGTCATTAGTGCTTAGTGTATGTGCCTTTTGCATTATTTAATTAATGATTGACATGATAATTATTTGAGTGGTTTAATCTATAGCACGTGGCTCATTTGACAGATGTAAACTACTACTAGTCTACTACTAAGTACTAATCTCTATTATTATGAATTAATCTTCTTATTATTCTACTTTACGATTATGGATTCTTCTTATTCTACTTTCTCTTGTCATGTTCGTCCCTCCTATCTTTTTGCTTTTTTCCTTTTGGAAGATGCCTAATGGATAAACTAGGCAACCCTTGTTAATTTCATTTCAAGATAGATACTCCCCGCATTTTCTTTGCTTTAATTTAAGAAAATTTACTTTACTCTGTAAGACAGTCATTAGTCTAATCAATGCAAATATTAATTTTCTTATAGAAATAATACTCCCTTTGTTCCAATTTTTATGTGATACTTTTCGTTTCTCAAGGTTCAAACTGCATGAACTTTGACACATTAAGATGTATTTTTTCACCAAATTGATATGAGAAAAGTTGCAACTTATAGTACTTTTCATATAGTTTTCAAATATATAAATTTTAATCTTAAAATATTGACTTAATCTAATCCAATTTAGTTTCAAAGTTTAGTCAAATTAACTCTTGAAAAGCAAAAAGTATCACATTAATTGAGACGGAGGAAATAATACTTTGTCAAGTCGGTTGTCATCTCCTCAAGCCAAACAACCACGGATTATTTGAGAAAGATAAACTGCGTGGCAGATTGGAGAAAATAATTTTTACTATAAGAATAATCATCGTTAGTAGTGATGAGATGAAACTATTGTTATCCAGCAAAGGGCTGACTTATTTTACAAACATGTTCCCTTTTCTTGAGCTTTGTATGCCTTCTTGCAAGATTTCTGTTTAAAGTGAGTTCTCTGTTGTCTTCTGGATCAGTTGAGTTAGGTCTGAGGTCCCATTTATTACCATTAACTTTGTGTAGTAAAAGAAGACTAGTAATGAAGATAATAAGTGCCACTACTGAAAATTTTGTTTAACTGATCGATTGGTTTGAAAATATTTTTGTGTTTCTTTTTTACTTTTTAACTCCGGTAGTTTGCAATTTAGTCGGTAATGCTTTGATGGCGTAATCGATATGTCGTATCAGGGGCGAATCTATGTATGAAAAATGGGTCACGTGAACATATGGTCACCCCACTTAGAAGGAGGAAATGCGTTAAGTGGGAATTGATCAATTAAGTGGGGATTGATCCTTAGACCTCTAGGTAAATAACTCAATACTTAACCGAAGTGCACCATTTAACTTTTTAACTTTTTTGTTGTATGGGTTCGAGCAGATAATATTATACCAATTTTAGAAAATATATATACATAAAATACCTAATTTTACGGAGAAACCATGTATTCACGTGCCTCAAAATTACTGTACAAAATCTTCCCTGACTCGGACGCGGTAACGACTCTTATTAATAATGATTAGTTATTTCTTTACTAATTTATTTTCTTTATACTATATGTTTTCCAACTACAGAATATAAAATCAAAGTTAAGACATGGTCAGTAAACGAGCCTAAAGTATAATGTGCACGGAACCTCCTTTTAATGTCCAACTACCTGCCCTAATTTTTCTTTCATTTCAAGTTAGGCACTCAATTTGTTCGTTACACTTTCTTTTCTGTCGACTAATTGTTACTCAAAATTCTGCGTTACCTAACTTTTAGTGTTCCGATTTGAATAAACATATTCTCTTTGGTTTTTTTAGCTGAATTTCACAAATAAATGTGAGTGTATACATACGGAGTATACCGTTGTCTTATTAGAATTATTATAATCTTCGAACGAATTTGACCAATTCAGTGTATTTTTTTTTATATAAAATAATAGTGGTGCTCGGATCAGTATGCAATACCAAGTTTGACTATTGCATTGAGTACCTGCTACTAGAGGCGAACCATACATTTGATGTTACGGGTTTGACAGAACACAATAACTTTGGCCAGACCTTATATTGTTGATAAATTCACTTAATAAGTATAAACAATCTATTCAATACTAGTAAGCAAAAAGAATTATGATCCACAACTCATAAACTTAAAATTCTAAGGTTGCCTCAGCACGAGTATCGAGTAACTCTCCCGTTGAGACTTAGACAAATGAGAAAAAATCACCAAATGGTCTTTTTTTTTTTTTTTTTCCTTTGTCTTCGTTGAAACATGAATCTAGTCTTAGAAACTTGTGATTTTTATTCTTGAAATGTATTTGGTATGAAGCGAAATGTTATCTTGAAAAATAAGTGATTTTCTTATTTATTTTTTGTTTGTTTTGTAAGTAAGAAGTTAAAAAATATTATTAACCCAAAATATATATATATATATATATATATATATATATATATATATATATATAATCTAGAGATAAACACTATGAAGTTGGGGTAGGAGTTGTGGGGGCAGGAGGTTGGGATGTGGGCGGTATGCGTGGACAGGGTGCCATGGAAACAATCACCATGGGATGTCATTTATAAAGCTTTTAATTTTTTCACTACTCCCACCAAAGATCTTTTCTAATTTTAAGATTTTCTTAAGAGAAATATTTTTCAAAATATTTGCCGACCAAACATGAAAAAAAATGTTTTGCTTCAGACCAAATACACTCTTGGTTATTGCTTTTTTATGGCAACACGCCAACGGGCTCACGATTTGGTCCAGATCAAATAAATGGTTCAAATGAAGAACGCTTCAGAAAATGCTCTAAATATCTCTGATCTGAAGAAATCATAGTACAGTTTTTGCTAGTAGTTAGACTACATATGAAATTAATAAATTTCATTCAGACAAGTTATGAAAAAATAGAAGAGAAGAACTTTCACGTCCTCTTTGTGTGTTTGTGTTCTTCTTTACTATTTTCAAATATTTGTTTTCGTTCCCACCAACCAAAGCAACTTCGCTTTAATAAATAGTATTATTACTCTCTCCGTCTAAAAAAAAAAGTGTTGTTTTAGCAAAAAAGTTTGTCCCAAAATAATTATCGCTTCAAATATTTTAGACAAAAATAGTAATTATTATTCTCAAGAAACATTTAATAAATAGGGGTAACTTAGTAAATTATACCTCATATTTATTGTTTTTTTCTTAATGAGCGTGAAATGAGCCAAAGCGACACTTATTTTGGGACGAGGGAAATACTTCATAGTGGAAGATATACGTATTAAACATTAAAATAACTTCACAGTGGAAGGTATACGTATTAAAAATTAAAATAAATATTTGGAAGTAATAAAATATTAGTTTTAAACCCGCGTAGTCTTCAATTATTTATCTCAATGGTCTAAGTACTAACAAACTAACAGAATAAATCGGTACATAAGTCTCTGTCGAGACAGAGGTTTCATTTTTCTAGGAGGAAAATGGAAAAGAGCCAGAAGGATTGAATTTATTTTATTTTATTTCATTTTCCGTTCCTTTTTTTTTTTTTTTCTTTTTGTGGGCGAATTGAGGTGCTGAGAAAAATAATAATTCAAAGGTCAAGTAGACATGTCACTGTTTAATATTCAAATTGTCAACCATTGCTTTAAACAAAAAAAAAGTAGTAATCATTTTTCTCTTAATTTTAAAGAATATCAAATGCCTATTTCGTTTAACCTAAGCTTTATTATTAATTACTAGTAAAACCAAGTCAAAATCAGTAGCTAAAATAACTAAATAGGGCGAAGAATAAAGAGGATTGCAGATATTTTGAAAGGCAAATTCTTCATGCTTCCACTGGTTTATGGAGGTCCATTAATATCCATGTGAATATTTCCAAGAGCATATCAACTTATGACTTTTTTTTTTTGAAAAAAAAATTAAAATAATATTTTCAATAAGGTCAAGTTCTCTTATAAGTATATACTTTTCTTGGAAGATTTTAGAATTTGGAAAAATGTCATGAGCGGTTAACCGAATGACAAATCACCGGCCTCATTAGAGATTTAATAAAAAATTTAAGTTATATATATACCATCAATATAATGAATTTTTACACTACAAAAAAGGCTCCATTACGAATGTAACAAAAATTTAACTTGGTCAATGTAAATCATCGTTAAAAACTAAGTATGTTGGAAGACAAAAGCTGAAAGAGAACATAAGCATGATTACAGTTCTGATATTTGATTAATTCGCATACGTTGACCTCATCCTTCCAAAACTTAATAATTTGCTTATCATCAAAATTTGAAATACTTATAAAATTTTGAAAAACTTGTTTGAATAGTTCAAGTGAAATAATGGTATCGGTCACAATTTTTTTACGTTTTTCCCACAAATTTTTATGTCGAAACACAAACTTTCAAATGCTCTTTTCCAACTTTAACTTCAGTTCTTCTTTTTTCAACTTCAACTAAATAGGGTCTAAATTAACGTCTACTTTAGTAACTTTAGCATATTATTATAAATTTCAAATCCCTAGCACACCAAACTTCAAGTTTGGTCCAAGTCTACGAGATGGGTTCCTCAATCACAAGTCTGGTAGTTTAGCTGTTTAGGATGAAAATGACATGCTTAAACAATATCAAGACTTTTGTTAATTTCATTCCCCTCCTTTTCCTTCGTTTTCAAACATAGAGTTATCATTATTCATACGTCAATATTTTTAGTGTTTCAACGTCTAACAAGAGGAAAATTGTCTCTAGTACAATTCAAATTCTCGAAGCCATTTTTCTTGAAAAATTAGAATTAAAACATTATTTGAATTATTAGACCCCTTTTTGTAGCCTCTTGTATGGTCCTCCTTTGGGAGATTTGGTTTTATGATACATTACAATACTATTTAGTTACATGAATCTTTTCACAGGAGATCAATAGATAATAACACCAAAATTTTGTAAATAAACGAAAAGATCTTTGTAAGATAATTTTCTTTTATTCAAATTGTGAGCTGGCACATGAGATCATTTCCTCCTTTTAGTGGATTGACGTCCCCTCCTAAATTGAAGGTTGCATTTGAACTACTATTCATGAGTCAATCCCGCCTTGAAAATTTATGGAGAAATGATTTTTTATAAATCAGTTACAATTTGAATTTAAAAAACCTACCTCACAATAATTTATCGTGTTTTATTTATTGATCTCCCTGAAAAAGTCAAATAGCTAAAATAACAGGGAAGTTATATATTTGGCCGCTCGGCCAAAATACTTACCACCGTTAGCCAATATATATATATTATGCATCTGCCGACTATTTTTTTGAGCGAGCAATTATTTAAGCTAATTTCCCAATAATATATTTGAATCGGGACATAAAAGCGACTTCTTATTTATTTTGTTAATAGCAGAGTCATTTAAAAGGATATTTTCTTGGATAAAGGATTAATATCTTCACGACAGAATGAGGAAAGAGATTAATCACGTAACCTAATTTTCTGGGGAGTATGAAGTTGGTGTAGACATTCATATACCCATTGGCCCCATTAGGCACAGAAGGATATATAGAAAATGAAAGAGACTGAAATTGACGTCCCCAGCCCACCTTGTTAGGTTATTAGCCATTTAGCCCCAGTAACTATATATTTGAATATTCATTAATTGTGTATGCAAATATGCTTTCTTACTTTCTGTTCATATATTTGTTTAAAATTGACAGCACTATAAATTCATCACGGAAGAACCGTCCCATAGATTTTCAAGCCGAGGACTAGACGTGAGTAACGTTGGTAAAAATTATGTGGAATGGCAAATTTTCGAGCTTGTTATGTGTTTTTAGCCCCATTTGAAAAGTAATAGAAAAATAGCCACACTTTAAATGCGAAAACATGGAAGAACTTATAAATATTTGAACCTTACGATACATTTCTTGTTCTTGAACTTTTAAAGTTTGGACCCCATGAACACTGGTTTTGTAACTTCGTCCAATTCCCAAATCTCATGATACCTTCCTTGATTTTAAACTTATAAAATTTTTGAACCACGTGAATTTCTTTGGTTCCGGACCTCAAGAAACTCTCCTTGGTTTCCACTAGTTAATCCTTTGAATTCCAATAACATTTACTGGAGTTGTTTTTAATTTTAGTTTTAGGAGTACTTTTATCCAAAAAAAAAATCGTGGTGAAAAATTGCTAAATGTTAATAGCTTTAAAATAAAATTGCTTATAAGTATTTGATAGCAAATGTTACAAGTGACTGTTTACCTATTTTGTCCTTTGCATGGGAGATTGTTATTGGGGTTCTTACATAGATGTACTGCCAAACAAAGTAGTTTTCACCAGCCATAGCCCAAAAAGGATTTTTAGCCACTGTAGCCTAATGCTAAAAAATTCAGCGTCACTCCTTCACTTTATTTATGTACTTACCTCATTAGTGGCTCCTCCTCGCTTCCACCAAAATCCCCACTTAAAAA
This sequence comes from Lycium ferocissimum, assembly GCF_029784015.1. Lineage (NCBI taxonomy): Eukaryota > Viridiplantae > Streptophyta > Magnoliopsida > Solanales > Solanaceae > Lycium > Lycium ferocissimum. The sequence goes on from NC_081348.1 coordinate 40,282,703, forward strand.
AAAAATCAAAATCACTACTTCTATTAATATGATTCTATTTCAGATCCAAACACAAGACAATCATCATCTCTCACATGTTCATCCTTCCTCGCTCTTAATCAAATTTTATTTTCGTTTTTTCTATATGAAATTCATCAAAAATTAAAAGGATCACATCACCAGCCTTCCACAACTCATTACCATAAAAGATTGTCATTAAACTACCAGCACCATTATAAAGTGTATACACATTGTATAATAATGTATAAGAGATGTGTATAACATCCATCTACACTGCTATACAATACTTATACATTGTATAAGTAATGTATCTAGTGTATAAATAGTGTATAATCGTGTATATACATTGTATAATTATGTATAAAGTATATACACATTATATAATAATGAATAAGAGATGTGTATATACTGCTATACAATACTTATACACTGTATAGCTAATGTATTTATATTATATAAATAATGTATATACGTTGTATGATTGTGTAGATACACCTTTCATGCACATTTATCATACAAAAACACCATCCCACTACCGTTACACCTCCATTTTAACACCATAATCACCAAACAAGAAAAAAAGAACTAGAAGAAGATACATAAGTCGTCCACCAATTTGTTATCGAACCTTTTTCATTTCGGATCTAAAAGCTTTTCCTCTTTGAGATGGGAGTTTCAAAACATTTGTTACCATCCCTATATTATTCGAACTAAAGACCTTAAATTTGACTTTGTAGCAAGTAAAAGAAAAAGAAAGAGAGAGAAATATGGAAAGATATATATATATATATATATATATATATATATATATATATATATATATATATATATATATATATATATATATATATAGAGAGAGAGAGAGAGAGAGAGAGAGAGAGAGATGGACATCTGGAAAGAAGAACAAAGAGAGACATAGGGGTTCGATTGAAAAGACAGTCCCATGGGAGAGAGAAAAGGGGGCAATTCGCAGGAATGCCCTTACTTTGGGGTGGTCTTTAATTTTTTGCCCTCAAATTAGTGGTCTTTAATGTTTTGCCTTCGCCTAATACCATGAGGTTTGGGGTTCGAACATCAGTTTAGTAAAAAAAAAAAATTGCAAGACAGAGTTTTGTAGCAAAGTTGGCTGCGCGGGGAAATTTCACTGTCAAACAGAGTTTCAAAGTTCGAAGGCAAAATTACGCCTTGCGAATCTAAACCCCTGGCTTGCGATTTATTTTTATTTTTTATTTTTATTGAGTTGGGGTTCAAACCCAGAACTTGGGTATTAAGCGAAGGACACAAATTAAAGACCACCAATTTGAGGGACAAAAATTAAAGACCACCCCAAACACCCCAAAAAAAGGACAATTCATGCAATAAAATGGAAAAAGGGGAGTGGTGACCAGGTATAAACTAAAAGGGTTTTTTTGGTTCAAAGACAAGTTATACATGGATTAATAATGCTGGGATTAGTAATATAGAGATTAGTAATACAAGGATTAGTAATACGGGGATTATTTTTGTTGGGTGTTTGATTCATTGCACTAAAATTGGACACAGAAGATACCATTTGAATATTTATTAATTTTCAAAGTTTAAGAAATAATTTGTTCCAATTATACCCTTGGATGCTTGACCTTTATAGGTTTCTTGGAATAAAATAAGGCTTATTTTGTCATTTTAGTTTTTTATCCATGGATAAGCTATCCATAGATAAGTTATCCCATGGTGGTGGTGGGATAAATAATCCATGTATTAGTTATACATGCCCAAAAATATCAACCAAACATGGTATAAAATAATACCGCATCTAATATCATACTATTTTAGCTAAGACCTCCTACCAAACGAGCTCTAAGCGGGCTAAACCGGATAAGAAAATAATAAGGGAGAATGACATATATATAAATAAGAATATGGTATATTTACAAAATATGAAGATACTTTTTAGTTTACAAAACATAATAATAGATTTTTTACAAAACATAACAATAGATTTCTTACAAAATATATTAAAAAAAAAAATCACTAAAGGCTTAAATTTTTCGCTCAAAATTTTGTGCATGAAATCTGTATTTTTCGCTCAAGACTTAAAATTTCACTCAATTTTTTTTGTGTATAAAAAATGTATGAAAATTGTATGAAATATGTATTTCTCCCTCAAGGCTTAAGAATTTCGTTCAAGCCTTAGAATTCTCACATTTCGTGTATCGCTCAAGGCTTAGAATTTCGGTCACAATTTCGTGTATGAAAACTGTATAAAATCAGTATGAAATATGTATATAAGCATATAATTTTTGTATAAAGTTCATGTTAGGTTTTTGAAAATTTAATACAACTACAACAACTGTATATGACTTTCATACAATATTCATACAAATTTAATACAAATAATACAACATATAAAACTTAAAATTTAATTTTCATACAAACTCAATATACAATTATCATACAACATTAATACAATTTTGAATCTCACTTCAAAATTTGAAATTTTTAAGCCTTTCAAAGAGAAACCATTCTTTTCAAATCTTCCAATAATATCACCAACCTGAAACATACTATCAAAAGATGATACAAAATTAATCAAAGAAAAAACAGCTTCAATTCATTCCAATTCTTTTTCCCTCTGAGTTCAGAATGTTAGATCTACAGTATCTAGGAATAGTGACAAACAAAACATAGAGGACCCGGATGCCAAATTGATACTCTGCAAAACTTATTTTCTCCATGTTTTTCAGATCTGCCCCGTGAACAGAATGGAGATCTGCGGTGGTGTTGTGGTTGTTCGGCTGAGCTACAGTCTAGGCATAAAGAAAACACATTGCTCTCTGTTGCTTCTCATTCGATGGAAAAAAATTGTTCTCCCCCTATTTTTCCAGATCTGTTATGTGAACTAAAGGGGAGAGAAGGGTTGGCCTTTTAAATTTTTTCAAATCTGGTATGTTTTATAATTAAGTTTTTATGTTTCGTAAATAAGAAAAAATATCATTATGTTTTGTAATATAGTGTCTTAAGTAGTATTATTCAGTCATTTTCCCAAAGAATAATTGGGCTAATTTCTCTGAACTAGATGAGCGAATGGTCATGGGCCTTAATTTTGCCTTTGGGATTTGCAATAATTATATTTAATAGCTAAAATATAACGGATAGGGCAACTTTTTTTCGCGATAACTTCCCACACCCTAAATTTAAGCAAAAAAAAAAAAAAAGAAAAAGGTCCTCTCTCCTATCCCCTAAAATACACGTCATCATTAAATTTAATTTCCTCAATTTCAAATCGTTTTACAATAGTTCAACTTCCTTGTTTATCTCTAATTAACTACTCATTAATTTCACTCATAATTCAAATCTAATTCCCAAAAAAGGGATTGTAGGTTCGAACCGTTTTTTTTTTCCGTTTGAATCGAAAATTAAATAAAAAAAAATCGTGAAATGGCTAAGAAAGTTTACTCCGATAATAGAGGTATAGAACCCGAATTTTCAATTCCTAATGTTTTGGATTGATATTTTAATAGTTGTTTTTCATATATATATTTGGCTATATTTTTAATTGTATTTTGATTATTATGTTCAATATTACTTATTCCGGTTTCTGTTGACTATATTTCAAATATATTTTTCATATATTTTGACTATATTTAGAAAAATTTCAGAAAAATAAAAAAAAAATAAAAAAAGTTGCAGTGAAAACGTTGTTACCTCAATTATGAACTCAATTATGACTATATTTTGGCTATATTTTAATTGTATTTTTGATTATTATGTTCAATATTACTTATCGTTTCGTTGACTATATTTTATATATTTTTCATATATTTTTCAAATTTCGGAAAAAATAAAAAAAATAAAAAATGGGTAAACTTTTACCTCAATTATGAACTCAACTTGAATTCGATAAAAGTCAATATATTCCTAGTTATGCCTTTGGTTTGATATTGTTATTTTTCAAAGGTTTTTGATTAGTTTTTTAACCTTTTTTTTTTGGTTAAAAATATGAATGTACTTTTTGAATTCAATTTTTTTTTGAACTAAGAGATATGAGATTTTAGGATATTTGCGTGAATCGGGGAACATTAAAACTGATTTTAATTTAAATTGTAGATTTTGTTTAGTTATGCCTTCTGGGTGCATATATTTATTTAGTTGTGCCTAGTTAAATAACTAAAATGTAGAACATGTAGTTATAGGTTGTTAGAAGGATAGTACAGTTAGTGAAAAGACATGTTTCGGATAGCTAGCGGCAACTTCTTACCAACTAAAATTTTGTCCCATTAAAATTTTGCCGACTAAAAACCCATGGGTTGTAGGTTCGAACCCAAATCGATCCAAAATTAAAAAAAATTGTTAAGTTTAAATTTCGCTACCAAAGTTACAATTACCAAAGTATGGGCAGACTTGGCATAAGTACGCATAACATTGGTAATTCTTCACAGAAATTATGTTTTGCCCAACGGCTATCTTTTATGGGCAAACTTTTAATGGGTAAACTTTAGTTAAGCCTTAACTAAAAGTCTTTTCCAGTTATGCCTTATAAGCGTACTTTAGTTAATTTCTTGAAGACACGGACTTTGTCTTTAAGGCGATTTTTTAGTTATGCCTTAGGGAAAAGTCCGCCTTGTAGGGCCTCTTTTAACTTTGGGGCATACTTTTATTCCTTAACAAGTGTATGAAAAAGACTTTTACTCTGCGCTAACTAAAGTCCCGCATCGGCGATAACTTGTTAAGGAATTACAAAGTTATCACCCAAACTCTTACCTTGCAATTTTTTTTTATTTATGCTTGAGCGGGGTTTCGAACCCGGAACCTCATGATTTTCGCGTGAACGCTCGGGGTTGCAACGCGAAGGGCAAAAATTAAAGACTAACAATATGAGGGGCATAATTTAAAGACCACAAATATGAGGGGCAAAATTTAAAGACCACTCCAAAAGAAGGGCAATCCGCGCAAAAAAAAATGTATCGGATGCAAGAAAAGCCTAAATAACTAGCCCATATACATCCATTGCAAACTCGAGTGGAGGCCCAACTTTTAGTGAGATAAGTTATTCAATTTTTTTTGGTGCAAATACAACTTTGAGAATGTTACATAGACGGACCAAAAAGAATCCCTAATTACCAGTTATAAATTGATACCTTTAACTAACTATCAAACATAAAACACTTTAAATAGCAACTTAGAGAAATAGGGGTCTTTTGATTTTAGGCTCGTATTTTAATTTTTCTCTACTAACTTAGAGATATAGGGAAATTGACAGGGGAAACCTTATGACAATATCTTAAAGTTTTTCATTTGTGAAATTTGAAATTTCATGATGGCGGTCACTTTTCAATTACCGAGACAAAATGGTCATTTGTGAATTTTACCTGACTAAGGTGTGAGTTGTCTGGGAGTTGGGATTTTTCCATGTTATCATATGCTACAAGATAAGCCCAAATAACTAGCCCATATATTTGCATTGCAAACTCGTGTGGAGGCCCAACTTTTAGTCAGATAAGTTCTTCAGATTTTTTTTTTCTCGTACAAAATACAAATTAATTCGTGAGAATTATGATAATGTCAGATTTTTCTTTTCAAACATCATTCTGAATTTTGTTTATTTGCCTCATGCTATTATTTTTATGCATTTGATCCCAAAAACTTTATTTCTTTTTTGCATACATAAATTTTTCTTTACTTCAATTAAATAAAGATGTTGACTAAAAGGTCCTTCTTCTCCCATGATAGTTTCTATGAAGAATATCTCTTTATTTACTAACCTATTCTTTGTCATGCTATTTCTTTTTTTTCTAAAGATACTTTCACGTATAATTTCCTTACTCTTAATAAGATGAATAAGCAAACTGCAAAAGGTTATTGATCATGCTAAGGGTTCCCTGTTTCCATGCTAGATGAACTTATCAGCTTTTCTACCCACCTGCAAAAGATACTCTTTTAGTTAATTGTTTTGGTCATTCATTTCATAAAATTAACTTAATTTTAAGAGCAAATACTTTTGATCTGTTTCTAAGATTGTCTTTCAGTGGCAAAGAGAAAACAATCCAAAATGCAGTATTATGAGTTTGAATCCCGTAGTTATTCGATTTTTTTTTTTTTACACCAGCAAACCGATAACAATTAACACAAGAGATCAATAAATCAATCACATGAGATCTTTGTAATTACATACTCCAATTATTTACTCTTAATGACTATAAATTATTATCTTCTATTCAAATTATAATTATACTATTTTCTCTTAGTACTACTGTGTTCGAATTGGATCCCGGTTGCTGTATGCTAGCTATGGCAATATACAAAAAAAGGATAATTTAACATAGCGAAAGGACACGTTGATGAGGTTATTCTGTCAAAAGTCAATTACGCCCTCAAAATAAAATTAAACACCATGAAGCAGCCATGTCGATCTTGAGTCTCAACTGACTCTTCTATAATAGTAAAATAATACTAATAGATACTAACATGAAGTGATTAGCTAATATCACTTAGTTAAGACAGGCGGAATAGTTTAGCTGTTTGATTTTGTTAAAGGATTGATCTTTTGAATTTGTAAAATTTAGCAGGAGGGTTAAAAGAGATGAGGGGAATTTAAGTTCTTCTTTCCAGGATCAGTGCATATAATTGTGCATTCCTATTTCTGAAAAGAAGTGTTGTAATCATTTTTTAGTGGTTAAGTGTTTATGAGTCGAGTAGTATCCTAATGCCCATGTCACTTCCTACAAGCCCAAAGTTTAATTTCAAATTAAGTTCAAAATCTTACATATGCCTCCTTAGCACGTGGCTCGACCCAACCTTCTCTTGTACTGTCCTCCTTCTTCTAATGTGTCTCCTCGAAGACCTCAAAAAGAGGCACAGCCTCTCCCCCATTTAACTTTCGCTGCAAAGTTAAAAAATAAGAGTTGGATAAAAGTTTAATCGTATTTAGATAATTTAAATGAAGGAAAATTAATTGGCTAAAGTACCAATCTTCGTCGGTGGCCCACCAAACTCATGGAACCTCCGGTGTGCAACAAACCACCCTTTTGAGGTTTCGGGCATTATACAAGTGTTCGTTAATCCGCAAAGATACTTTCTTCTCAAAAATGGTATTTATTTCATTTTCATAACGAGGCTGCCTTGTACACTTTGTCTGCAAAATACTAATATCATTAGAAGAAAACTCATTTTTGAAAACCTTATATCATTAAGACCTTCGTCACAAACAAATTAAGATTATAGCTGCGTCCCCGAAATGGGCCAAAGGACAAGAGAAAAGGAAGTTCATTAAGCATGAATGTTAAAAGGAATTCTTAAAACTGACTAACAGCAAGCTGCAACACATGAAAAATTATGTGCAATATCAATTATTCTATCAGAAAGTGGATTTTCGTTTCTTTTAAGAATCCATATTCAGTGATAGCTCCAACTAAAAAAAAAAAAAGCAAAAGGAGCATATCTAAACTTTCTGATTTTTAGAAAACATGAGAAAACCTTTTTTTTTTTTTTATTTTTAACATCCAGTGTGTTCTCCCTCTGGAGTAAAATCAAAATCCACAACATGCCAAATTCATGCATGTAAAAGCACTAAATCAAGTATTAGATAAATACACTTTGTCTGCCATGTACCTTCAACTGAGCCCACATTAGCATTCTAACATCGTATGTAAAGTCCTTGTATCTACCCCAAGCATCTCGGAAAAATGGTTCAAATGATGTTGTAATCATATTCCCGGCATATGGGGGAATGAACCTGCATTAAAATTAAACCATCTTAATTTTTGTACTTTCAACAAATTAAGGAAAAACATAAGGATTACTTACCCTTCACCAGACACTTCATCTTCACCATTTCAACAATAAATGGGGATATAGTGCGTTACCTCTCCTGTGTGGTTTGCGAGCTATTGCACAGGAGCTGGGTTTACCTTGTGCGTACCCGAACGGTAGCGGCTGCGGGTTCCCATGTCATCAAAAAAAATATAAAGCTAAGAACTTCCAGTGCATTTCTTAATTAACCAACTTAAATTGTAAGAGCCACCATTTACCTTTAAGTTTTCAACCTTTTAGTCTATTCTTCCAGTTAAATGAGGTTTCATCAGAATAGCTAATAGCTGCGAGGAAATGGGTGCTAATTTATGTAGGCTAGAGTTAATCCATTTACGAAGCAAAAGGGTTTCCTAAAGTAATTATCTTATTCCAGCTCTGCTTCAGCAACAGAGCCTATTGAGTATAGAACTGAGACAGAGAGAAAACCAGTATACATGCTTCACAACACTGTTATCAAAAGCGAAAAGCGCAAAAAAGCTCTAAGGTCAGTTGGGGCTTTAAGCGTTAAGCGCAAATAAAGTGTAGGCTTTAATGAAAAAAGGCGCAATGGTGCAAAAATACAAATATATATATATATATGTTTAGACCAAGACTAATAGCACTAAGCATGAATAACAAATTTATGGACAAAGAAATTACTAAAACATTACGATAAAGTGAAATATCATATATCTAGTGTCATTTCTTCAAGAGAGGCTAATTGGCAAGGAAAAGTATGTCTTAGAGCCTTGGTGATGACACTGAAGAGCGCATAAATCCCGGTGAAGTGCTCAACATGTTTTGAGCCTCGCTTCAGGGCTTAAGCGCGCCTTTGACAACTTTGCTTCACAACAGCAAACAAATGATTAGGATAAGTCCTATTATACTTCCTTCAACAACAAACATTCTACTTTCATGCACAATAGATTCAAACAATGGTTTTACATATAACCAGCATACATTTGACTTAGTTTTATGTCATTAAATCAAATTGAAGGTTAGGCTAAGAGTTATATTCTCTTATATTTTGGACAGAATACTACTAAGACTAAAAGAGTATATTCAACATGTAGATATTCATTCTCAGCTAGTCCTAATTTCAACCTAATGTCTTGACAAAGAATTCAATAAGAAGAGTTGTAAAGTTACAACAAGTTGTACTAATTACTTTTAGCGAATTCAATAGGCTAAGAGATTAATGAGTTGATGTTTAATCCTATAGGCATGATTTCTACAAATTACTTTTAGCGAAAAGCTTGAAAGTTTTTACTTCTAAAACAGAACCATGTTCCTATCCTTTACATAATACCTGAGATGAGGTAAAATTGATAAATTAAACTTATATTCATGAGCCATAAAGTTATCTCATAAAGATAAAACATAGGAGATGAAACCCTAGCAGTATTTCCAAAACAGATCATAAATGAATTGCTTTCGCAAAGCCAATGTTGTCTCCAATGAATTGCTTCACTCTCACCTAATTGACCACAAAAGACACTCGCATACAATAAGGAGCGCTACAGGTTTATTTAACAATTTCAAATATACCGAAGAGAAAGTGAAACCAAATTCACAACAATTCGTTCCAAACAGAACTATCAAATTTTGTAACCTGTATCCTAAACTCACAATATAGCTAACCAGGAAGGTCACCTAGTCATTTTCAGTTTTAAAATTTTGATTGGTTAGGATGAGAGTGTTACTTGGTGTAGAGACCTTGACTTACAAGTCAACAAGGAAAAAAATAACTAACATACTTCTCCTTTACTCTGCTTTCTCTATACAATCAAGAATCTCAATCAAGTTTAGAGAAGGAGCCTAATATAACTTGATATTGTTCCATTTAAATCAAAGTAGAAACCGTCTATGATTCAAATACAGTCCAATGTAAGCTCGTGCAAAGGATTAATTATAACGTACTAATATCAATTTAGTGAAATTGTGTAGTGAAATCACCAACCTTGTTTTTATATCAATAAAATCACTAAACTTATACCTTATCGGAGAAATCACTTTCTGGCACCGGAAATCAGACTTGGACGGGCCCCACTGAGTAGGAAAAATTTCTAAGTTTTTTTTGAAGCTCTACCCAATATCTAAACAACCCACCAGGTCGGAGCTACAAGCATATCTGTACTTGTCCCTAAACAAAGAAAATTCTGGGGAGAACTGAAACAAACAAGTGCACAGAAAAATAAATAGAGAGATAAAAGAGGAGAGAACATACTTTGTTAAGTGCGCCCTGTGTTTCATTCAAAACGGCATCGTTTTCCCTTCTGCAACTGCAACAACATACTTAGACCCTTTTTCTTTCGGGTATGGGTCAAAGTTATTGGGTGGGTTGTGTAGATATTGGGCAGAACATATTTTTTCTTTGGTTTTGATTCAGCATACTAATGCCTTCATTGCATTGAAAATAAGCTCCAAAACTGAACATTCCTATGCATAGAGATTTATTAGTCCTAAGTTACTTTCTTGATTGCCTTAAGATTTTGGGTTAAATGCTCATATTTAGAAGTAATATGCTTGAACCAAAGCAATCTTTATTCCATCGAGTTAACACCATAAGGATATTTAAGCCAATTAATCCTATCTTCAAGGACAAACTTAATAGGTAAGTGTTTGCCTTGCTATTGAAATTAATTAATGTAATTAAGAAAAAGATAAGATAACTTCATAAATTTATTAACTGAACTTTGCAGTCGAATCCAATTAGCTAACTAATAGGCCGAATATGTAACAAACTTATTCATAGGGTAACAAATACTTCATGAAACATCACAAACTAGGAAAGTAATAGCTTTTATTTGCATCACCAACAACGTATTAGACTTGAATCCTGCAATTTTCAAAGATGAAGAAATAAAGTTTAGAGCTTTAAGGATGAAGGAGGTAGCAAATACATCGATATAAAAATAATCTCCTGAAAGATAAAGATCAAGTTAATACCTAGATGTTACACACTAATATCTTTTCTTGTGTTTTTTCATTCTAGCAATAATTTTGTGTTCCAATTCTTCAACCATCCTCGAAAACCATGCTGGACTTTGGGTTGCCAGCATTATGTATATTATGGAGAGTACAACAATTAGACCACATCCATAACCCATGAGAAACGCCTGCCAACTGATTATTGCTGAATCTCCTTCTTCTCCTTGATCTAGCTCAACTGAAGTTGTCGCTTGTGGTACCCCATCATCACCGCCACAATCTTTTGAGAGCGGAAATCCATGTAAACCATCATTCCCTTGGTATGAACTATTCTCAAATGTATCAAATTGTTTTCCTTTGGGGATGCATCCAACAAGATGATTGTGAGAGAGATTTAAGACTTCGAGTGATGTGAGGGATGCAAGTTGCTGCGGAATTTCTCCTCCAATTTTGTTAGATGAGAGATCCAACGATTCAAGTACAGATAGATGTTGCAGTGATGCTGGTATATGACCTTCCAAGCCATTGTGAGATAAGTTCAACGTACGAAGCCCAACGAGATCTCCAATAATGCTTGGAATATGACCTTCAAATCTATTCCTTGAGAGATCGATAATTGCGTTTGTTCTCCAAAAAACTTGATCAAAAGTAAGATCCAATCCCTTTGTTGTAATTTTCAAAGACTCATCATAATCAACATATCGAGGATAATTCATGTTCTTGTCAATTACTTTCATGGCATGGAGATTCTGAAAAAGATTTACTGGTAAATTCCCACTAAATCCATTGGATGAGAGATCCATAGTTAGAAGTTGTGCAAACAAGTTTCCAGTCCTTGAAGTTTTAATGGGCCCGTGCAACTTATTAGAAGTCAACTTCAAAAACGTCAAACTAGGTATGGTTCCCAACCATCTTGGAAATGTGTCATTCAACTGATTGTTAGCTAAATTAAGAAGTAGCAAATCTGTGCAATTGATCAAAGATCGTGGGACTTTTCCCTCTAGCTTATTCCCGGCCAAGTTAATAACTGTGAGATTGTTTCCAAATCTAAAAGTTGTATTAATTGTTCCACTAAGACTATTGTTGCTTATATCCAAAGCCCAAAGTTCACTCATCTCACCCAAACATTGCGGGATTGATCCCTCCAAATTATTACTTCCCAAATCTAGTAGTGTCAATGTTTTCAGATTGCAAATAGTTGAATCAATTTGTCCACTGAGATTATTTTGAGAAAGGAGAAGATAAGATAGGCTCTGCTGGTTTAGGAGTGACTTTGGAATAGGACCTTGCAGCTGATTTTGTCTTAAAATAACTGTTAACAATGTTTTGGACTTGAAATCCTGAATTTTGCCAGTGAAACTGTTATTGCTCAAGTCTAAATTAGTTAGTGAAGGAAGGGAGAATATACAAGAAGGTATTAGACCAGTTAGGGAATTGGATGAAAAATCTAGTGTCTGAGTTGTGTCCAGCTTTGATTACAAGATAAGCACTCAATTTGGCCATTCAAGTTGTTTTCCCCAAGATCTAAGTACTTTATGCTGGTGAGATTCCATATAGGTTTAGGAAAGGGCCCTGTGAGATTGGAAGAACTCATGGACAATGTTTGCAATGAAGTTAGATAGCTAAATGATTCAGGTATCCTACCGGTAAAATTCACACCAATAAGATATAATCTCATGAGAGATGCACTGCTATTCCATTTGGTTGTGGGAAACCCAACAGTGAGCTGGGGATTGTATGATAAATAAAGAGATTCCAAGTTGGAAAGGTGGAAAACTCTTTCGGGCAATATACCAAATAACTGTGTGTCTGGAAGCCATAGAGTTGTTAAAAAAGAAGAGAAATTTAGAGGAATGGTGGAAGAGATGTTCACATGGTAAGGTCAAGCTCTCTTAATTGGGTCAAGTTCTTAAGGAGCAGTTCAAAATTGTGAGGTCCTAATCTAAGCCCATATGGATTAAAATTCCATATACGAAGAACGTATAATTTAGAAAGATGAGAGATTTCAGAAGGGATTAGACCAGAAAAATCTGAATTCGACAAATCAAGATGTGTCAAACTAGAAAACTCACCAAATTTAGGCGAAATGAACGACCCGGAAAAATTATTATAAGACAAATCAAGCCTTTTGAGATTGGAGAGTAGAAAGAGGCTACTGTTAGAATCAAACTTGCCTTGAAGTCCGCTGCAACTGAGATCAAGCTCAATCACTTGTCCAGTCGTCTCCTCACAGTGAACTCCACCCCATGAACAACAATCTGTGCTCTTGTTCCATGAAAGTACTTTTGACTGATAAGAAGGATCACAATAAGAATTAGCAGAAGCATTTATAGTAAACATGTGCTTGAATTGAAGAAGGGCAAGGGCTTGATCATTGGGGCATAAATGAGGTAAAGATGAAGAGGAAACAAGTTGACAGAGAAAGGCTATATATAGCAGAAACAATGCAAGTTTTTGATAACCCATTTCTGCACTAAAATTATAAAAATTAAGTTGGTAGAGAAGAAATCAAGAATTTTTTGCTGAGTTCCTCTATTCAATAATATTGAGTTATATATAGCAGAAAGCAAAGAAAAATTTACTACTGTAGCTTTGGAGTACTCAATTCCAAGAAGGTCACCTAGTCATTTTCAGTAAAATTTAGACTTATTCCATGAAGACTATTACCAAACAAAAAAAACCAAAAACAAAACAAAAAAAAGGAGACTATTATTTCTAAGAAAAATTTCTAGATTTTTTGAAGCTGTACCCAAATATCTAAAATTTCTAAGAAAAGCTTTTGAGAATTAAACAAACAAAAAGAGAAATAGAGAGAAGAGAGAATTTTACAAATATCTCTAAACAAAGAAAATTTTGGATATTGGGTCAAAGTTAAAATACAATCTTTGAGAGAACTTTACTTTTTCATTTCTTGATTTTCCCAAAAATTTAGAGAGAACAAAGAAAATGGACTTTGATTTTTACCCTTTCTTTTTCATTTAATGGGTCAAAGTTTCCCTTCTTTAAAATCTGTTTCAAATATTTTGATTTTTCTTTTTTTTTGTTTTTTTAATTGGATTTTGATTTTTACCCTTCAAATGGGCTGGACTTTGATTTTTACCCTTCAAATTGTTTAATTTTGTCTTTTAATTCATTAAAAAACGTACATATATTTCCCTTCAAATAGTGCAAATGTACCCTTTTTTTTTTTTTTGATTTTTTTTTTAAAAAATGTCACATGGCTTTAAAAAGATTATACCTTTTTTTTTAATTGCATAACGGTTTGCCCTTCAAATGGGTGGACTTTGATTTTTAAGTCTATCTACTTTTTTTTTTTTTTTTTTTTTTTTTTAAAGCCATTTGACGTAATTTTTTTTCTAGTGACTTCAAGTAAAAATTTTTCGTTTAAAAAAATGGATAGACTTATTTTTGTTTAAAGTTCCAACAACTTGAGCCTCTTTTTCAACCATTGGTTGGTTTTTTTTTTTATTTTTTTTAAACAAAGAGACAACCCATATTTTAAGAAGTAAAAAAATTGTCTCGTGGCTTTAAAAAATAAGTCCAATATGAAAATAGATAGACTTATTTTTTTAAAGTCACGTGACAATTTCTTAATTAAAAGATAATCTAAATGATTTTTTTTTTTTTTAAAGCAAATAAAAACAAATGGGTATATTTTCATTTGTGTTCAATCAAATTTAGAGTGGTATATATGCACTATTTTCTTAACGAGTAAAAATCCATTCAAACTTATATCTTCAAACAAAAGTCGTTAAATCGCAAGATTGAAACTCTATCACCTGTGGAGAAAAAAAGTGATAGAGAAGAGATATGTTTTTGAATATTAAATATGTCAAAATAATTTAATTCATAACGAGAACCCAAATCAACAAATCAAAATATTTAACTTCAAATGGAAAAAATGGACTTTGATTTTTACCCTTCCCTTGCAAAATATACCCATTTTAACACCGACAATTTTTTAGCTTGTTTTTTAAAACAAAAAGAATCGGATCAACTATAAATTTCATATGAAACAAAAGCATCAAGCAAAGAACAAACACAAAAACTGTGGTGAATTTAAACAAGCAAAGGGACATAGAAAAATAAATAAAACAAATAGAGAAATAAAAGAGGAGAGAGAACATATTTTGTAGAAAAGTATTGATTTAGTTAAGTGGGCCCTGTGTTTCATTCAAAGAATTGATAATTGATTTCAATTGAACTAAGTTGAAAAAAGATAAGAATTTATTTGATCAAATAAACACCATACTTAGACCCCTTTTTTCGGGTATGGGTCAAAGTTAACGGGTGGGTTGTGTAGATATTGGGCAAATGTTTAAGAAATGAGAAAATGGTCCTTAATATATTGGGCTTGACTTTTGGTCCTTGATATACATTTTTTTGCATGGATTTTCCTTCAAAAAAGAAACAATAGAAATTTTTTTTTTTCAAAGTTGGCTGGTAGTTTGAAGTCTTTAATTTTTGTCTTTTAATTAAATTACTTGTTGGCTATTGTTAAAAAAGTTCAAAAAATATCCTCGAGAACGGGTTCGAACCTCACATTTTATGGATAAAAGAATATAATTTCACAAGGCAAGGTGTAAAATTTCAAAAAAGTCTACCTTAATTCCGGGGTTAAAATTAAGGCTCAAAAAAAAAAAAAAAAAAAAAAAAACTCTGCTTGAATTGCTTGAATAGGCAAAATTTTGCAACGAAACTCCGCCTTGCATTTTTTTTTTTTTTTTAAAAAAAGTTCGAAAAGTATCTTTGAACGGACTGCAAGGTATTATAAATACGTATTTTAGGCAAAAGGCAAAAATTAAAGTTAGACCCCCTTTTTTCAAGAGATTTTTTGTGGGTCCACCTAATCTCAACTAGCTTTCTTTTTAATTTCTTTTTTTATTCTTCAAAAACACCTTTTTTATCTATCTCCACGGCCCCTCCCTCAAACCAAGTTATATTGTATTTGATTTTCTTCTATAGGGGTCATTAGATACTACTTATTAATTATTAAATTTAATAGAAACTTTAGTTTGGGTATTTAGTTGTAAGAAATATAAAATAATATTTCAAACAAGTTTCTACCAAAAAAAACTGGAAGAAAAGGTTAGTTACATATACCATTGCATTTTCCATTCCCTCCCTAATTAGGTTATTAGGAGGTTTGGACCAAAAAAGTTAAATAAGGGGTTAATTTCTTCCATAGTTTTATAGGGGAATCGGGAGAACTAATTGAGATTTGAAACTTTTGATTAGAACTCTCACACACTCTATCAAAACACAAGAAATTTAACATACATCCATTAAAATTAAGAAGTAGCAAAATCCATAGATTGAAAAAAACTTTAAATTTAAGCTAAAATCTATAAATCAATGTAATATTTTTTGAAAAAAACTTTAAATTGTGCTAATATCTATTCAATGTAATAAAAATCTCAACCCCTCCACTATAAAACTATTATTTTAGTTTATACACTTTATGACTAAATTGGAAAAAAAAATAGATGCTTTGTATCTGGTGGAAAATAAATTATTGACGTCGTTTATGATAAAGTCGCTAGGTTACGTTGAGCAAGATGGATGTGAACCCACTCAATGAATTTTTTTGTTAGTTGCTTCTTTAAATTTTGCACACCCTTCATAAAATCTCTGGCTCTGCCACTGGTAATGACCTTGAGTAAAACATTTGAAGTCAATTTTTTTTAAAAAAAGTATTGATTGGTGTATCTTGACTAGAATATTACAAGTAAAAATTCCATTAAAATCTTGATTGGTTAGCATAAGAGTGTTATTTGGTGTATAGACCTTGACTTACAAGCCAAAAATTCATAGAAGTTTTGATTAGTTAGGACAAAAAGGAAAAAAAAATATTTATACAATGAAAATATTATATTCCAACAACTTGACGTCTCTTTCAACCATTTTTTTTTTTTTTTTTTTTGCAATTTTACAATTTCAAAGAAGAAAAAAAGTTGATTTTGAAAATAGTAAAAGCCGGATATTATTAAGAACATGTACAAGAAAAGTCTACAAGAGTATTAATTGATGTAGAGACCTTAACGAAAACATTTCACGTCAAAAAATCAAGAAGAGTTTGATTAGTTAGGATAAGAGTAGTGATTGATGTATAGACCTAGACAACAACATTTCAAGTTGAAAATCCTAAAATGATCAAATCGGAGTACTTAGTGGAAAAAGATATCAAGAATTTTTTGCTCTGTTCCTCTATTAAATAATATTGAGTTATCAAGAAAGCAAATAAAATTTACAACTGTTGCTTTGGAGTAATAAATTCCAAGAAGCTCACCTAGTCATTTTCAGTCAAATTTAGAGTGGTCAATTACATATGCACATTCTCTGGTGAATATAAATGAATGCTGGAAAATGCCCTCAAACTTATATTCTCAAGTCAATGCAAAAGTCGTTGCGTAGAAAGATTCAAATGAAATCTACAACACAAAAATTCTATCACCTGTAATAATACAATTTTGTTTGATACATTATCGGATGAAGACGTCAAAATTTCAACTCACTGCAAATAGTCCTGACCCAATAATTACACATTATTAATATTATTTATCAAATAGTACAAGACATAATGCAGAATAACGCAACTTGAGAATATTAACTTTAACAAAGTACTTGGGAAAATAATTATTTCATCAATTTAAATTTTAGAGGAGAAAGAAAATTAAGAGTGCTAATTGTGTATAGACCTTGACAAAAACATTTCACAAGAGTTTGATTAGTTAGGATAAGAGTATTGGTTGGTATATAGACATTGACAACAACATTTCAAGTCGAAAATCCTTTAAAATTTTGATTGATATAGACCTTGACTTAAGAGTCAAGAAGAAGAAAAAAAAGATCTTCATCTTAAAAAAAAAAAAATCTCCCTTATTCTGCTTTCTCTACACAAAAAAGAATGACAATTAAGTTCAAAAAAGGAGCCTAATTCTACAGTTGCTCTACCACTGGGTGTAAGCCATGTCTTCATTTAGTTTCCAAGAGCACACAGTATTTCAAGGTTCCAATTTTACTTGATATTGTTGCAAAAACTGCTTAAAGCAAATCAAAGTTGAACCGTCTACAATTCAAACACAATCCAATGCAAGCTCATGCAGATGATTAATTATGATGTATTTATATATCAATTTAGTGAAATTTTATAGTAAGATCATTAACCTTGTTTTTGTACTAATAAAATCACTCAACTTATACCTTATCGGAGAAATCACTTTTACGGCACCTTGAGAATATTAACTTTAACAATAGGAAAAAAATATTTAATCAAATTAAATTATTATCAGAGATTGAAAAGTCTTTTTTTTTTTTTTTTTTTTTTAAAATTGGTAACATGGAAAAGAGAAAAGTCTATAAGAGAATAAATTGATATATATACCTTAATGCCCTCTCCCCAAAATGTCAAAACACGTCAAAAAATCAAGAAGAGTTCGATTAGTTAGGATAAGAGTATTGGTTGGTGTATAGACCTTGACAACAACATTTCAAATCGAAAATCGTTTAAAATTTTGATTGGTTAGGATGGAGTGTTACTTGGTGTAAAGAGCTTGACTTACAAGTCAACAAGGAAAAAATAAATACTTCTCCTTTACTCTACTTTCTCTATACAATCAAGAATCACAATCAAGTTTGGAGAAGGAGCCCAATTCTGTAGTTGCTCCTAATATGGCTACGATTAGGTGTAAGCCATGTCTCAATCTATTTTCCATCAGCACATATTAATATTGCAAGGTTCTAATTTAACTTGATATTGTTGCACAACAGCTTAAAGCAAATCAAAATAGAGTTGTTTGCGATTCAAATATAGTCCAACGCAAGCTCGTGTATATGATAAATTATGATGTATTAATATATCAAGTTAGTGAAATTGTGTAGTAAAATCACTAACCTTGTTAATATGTGATGTATCAAGGCATGATAGACGATCATTCGTATTTAAAGAAAATATCGAAATAATAGTGCAGGTAGGAAAAGGGAACAACTATTAGCTGGGGTGTGAAACTTACCAAAAAGTGATAGTTCAGATGTGTTTTTGAACATTAACTCTAATATGTCAAAATAATTTAATTCATAACCAGAACCCATAAACTCAAAATCCTAACTCCATCTCTGCAAACCACCCATTTTAACGCTGACCAGATACAAAAAGAATCGGGTCAACTATAAATTTCATATGAAACAAAAGCATCAAGCAAAGCACAACCACAAATTCTGTGGAGAATTGAAACAAGCAAAGCACAACCACAAAATTTGTGGATAAATGAAACAAGCAAAGGGGCACAGAAAAATAAATAAAATAAATAGAGAGAATAAAGAGAAGGGAGAACGTACTTTGTTTGAGTTAAGTGGGCCCTCTTGTGTTTCATCAAAAGCGGCGTCGTTTCCCCTTCTGCAACTGCAACAACATATTTTTAGAGTTCTCATCAATTGAACCATACTTGAAAAAAGATAAGAATTGATCAAACATATACAAGAATATGACAAAAATGGTCCCTTGTGTTTGAGAGTAAGTTTAAAATAGTTCCTTATGTATGCACTTAACAGTTTGGGTCCTTTAAGTTTATCAAAAATTAACACTTTTAGTTATCGTAGGCGAACGACCATGAAAACCAAATATTTTTCTTTATTTGAAATTTTGAAGTTAGAGTTGTGTTTAGTTGTTTGAAGGTACTAAAAGTGAAAAAAGTGAAAATAAGGTTTTAGGTGTTTTCCAAAGTAGCATTTGGAATTCTCATGGCCAAATGTTGATTTTCAAATAAAGTGAAAAATTTCTCATGGCTAAACGGGTCCGATTCGTAAAATATTTACTGAACTCTGTCTGTAAGATTTGATGGAAACAAAGGTGAAAGAATTTAACTATAGATACCAAAAAAGTCCCATCAAATCCTAAAATATGCATCAGACTCTAGAATATAAATTAAAAATAACAAAAACTACAAAAATTGTACTTCTAAATGTGAGTTACCTGCTAATTTCCTTTTTCTCCCAAAGTTTACGTCAAATATAACAGACGGAGTACTCAATTCTAGGATGGTCACCTAGTCATTTTCAGTCAAATTTAGACTTATTCAGTGATAGTGTATATATTTTGATATGATGATGACTATTATTTCATAACAAAAAAAAAGACTATTATTTAATCTTTCATAATTAAAGTTCGGCCAATTAGTTGCAAGACATTTCCCCCCTAAATTTATAGAATTAATATTGAAATGTAATGACATTGTATTTGAGCCAAATGGATAGTAAGGATTCATATAACTGACCCAAACTAGGTTGAGATTGAAAGAGTATTTGTTATTGTAAATGTATAGGATTAAATTTTTTTTTTCCAGTAACTATGGTTAATATGTGATGAATCAACGCATGATAGACGATCATTCATAGTTAAAGAAATTATTTGTACAATGAAAATATTATATTCCCACAACTCGGCTTCTCTTTTAGACATTTTTCATGCAATTTTGATGATTAGAAAAAGAAGTTAACAGTTAAAGCTGGATATTATTTAGAATGTCCAAGGTACTGAGTGTTACAATGTTTCTACAATTATTTCAATGGACTTCAAATTATATGTATTGACATTATAAAATATTTTTACTATCATGTTGCTTTCTTTACTGTAACGGGTTACTTATCATATTATGCAGATCATTCATGCTTGCAATCTAAAGTTTCCTACAAATTGCTTTTAAAAGATTTGACAGTAACAATTCCTTAACACTGTGAATGTATAGATGTATAGAAATTAAGCTAACGGAAATAATCTTAAGTTTACATTCTCAAGTCAATGCACAAGTTATTCCACTAGAATTCAAATGAATGCTGGAAAAAATCTCAAATTTCATTCTCAAATTCATTGCATAGAAAAATTCAATGAAAGCTACAACAGAAAGTTCCTATCACTTGTAATAATGCAATTTTATTTTATACCTTTTCAAAAGAAGACTTCACAATTCCAAGTCCCTGCAAGTAGTCCTGGCTCAATTACTACGCATCATTAATCTTATTTATCAAATAGTACTAATTTAACTATTGCACTAGAATCCAAATGAATGCTAGAAAAAATCTCAAATTTCATTTTCAAATCAATGCAAAATTCATTGCATAGAAACATTCAATGAAAGCTACAACAAAAAATTCCTATCACTTGTAATAATGCAATTTTGTATGATACCTTATCAAAACAAAACTTCATAATTCCAAGTCCCTGCAAGTAGTCCTGACTCAATTACTGCGCATCATTAATCTTATTTATCAAATATTACTAATTTAACTATTATACAGCCCTGCATAACATAGAACAATGCACCTTGAAAATATTAACTTTAATAGTAGGAAACTGTTATTTAATCAATTCAAATCCTTAGAGGGGAAAGAAAAGTCTACAAGAGCATTAATTGGTGTAGAGACACAGGCAAAACATTTCAAGTTAAAAGTTCATAAAAGCATTTGATTAGTTAGGATCAGAGTATTGGTTGGTGTATAGACCTTGATAACAACATTTCAAGTCGAATATCGTTTAAAGTTTTGATTGGTTAGGATAAGAATTGATGGTGTATAAACCTTGACTTCAAGGTAAAGATTGACAGAAGTTTTGATTGATCAGGATAAGGGTATTACTTGGTGTATAGACCTTGACAAAAACATTTCAAGTCAAGAAAATCCAATTTTTTTTATTGGTTAGAATAAGACTGTTATTTGGCGTTTGCACCAAATCGAATATTAACTTGATGATGATCATAGTAAAAATATTATATTCTAAGAGTTCTTATGAATTTATATTTTCAAAAATTTTCAAGAACTTAGGATGTCCTGCAGAAGTGGAGTTTGGTGATTTAGTGTTAGAATCTTGATGTCTTCTAACATTTGAATTCTATTGAAGTATGTCCTAAAATTATGATAAACTCAAAATATCATTTATACATAATAGTACCCAATGAATTTTTCTGCTCGGGACAAAAAATCTAGGATTTCCTTAATTTTCTGTTAGAAGAAAAGAGGATGCATAGTTAAAGAGCGTTCTCAATATTATGCCTTGAGGAGGACTAAAACCTCCATGCTCTTAGCACAAGATCTTGCATGGACTTTAGTACCCCTTTGAGCTAATCCCTTAATTGTTTCGGAGCAAAAGTTCAAGAACGTGTTTATTTCCTTCATCTTTATTTTCCTCTAGGCAAGAATCTTTAACTTACTCTTTTTCTTTGTTGTAGAAGAGCCAGAAGACAACGCCTTACATAGGGTGCCAGCTGCTCGAACTGATTTTACACTAGAATGTACCTGCTGATGGAAGACAATTAGGATGTGTATGAGTGTTAATTTGTATATAGATTTTGACAAAACATACATCTGAAGTCAAAAGTCTATAAAAACTTTGATTAGTTAGGATAAGAGTATTGGTTGGTGTATAGACCTTGACAACAACATTTTAAGTCGAAATATCATTTAAAGTTTTGATTGGTTAGGATAAGAGTGTTACCTAGGCTAGAGACCTTGACTAAAATATTTCAAGTAAAGAAAATACAAATTTTAGATTGGTTTGAATAAAAGTGTTATTTGATGTATGCACCAAATCAAATATTAGCTTGACGATGATCATAATAAGAATATTATATTCTAAGAGTTTTAATGAATTTACATATTTGAAAATTTTCAAGAACTTAGCATGACCTGCAGAAGTTGATTTTGGTGATTTAGTGTTAGAGTATGGAGTCTTCTAACATTTGAGTTCTTTTGAATCATGTCTTCTAAAATTATGAAGAATATCATATATACCTAATAGTACTAAGGGTGCATTTGTTTTCATTAAAATTAAGACTTCTGAATTTGAATACACATCTGAATATTAAGATGTTGTATTTAGATCTGAACACTGAATGATTAAGACTGTTTTATTTTTCAACATCTGAATGTATAATTTATCTACATAATAAATATATAATTTAAATAAAAGTAATTAAATATTAAAAAAAATCTTGTTGATAATTATTATTTATGTTTAATTGATCAATGAAATACAATGGCTGCTTGAGAAATACATTAACCCAGATCTGATTCGTAAATATGAATTAGTATGAGAAATCAAGAACCCATGAAATTTAGGCAACAAAAGTTGCTCGCTCAGTCAATGATCAATTAACAAAAGTAAACCAATCACCACCATTTTTTTTTGTGCCTCCTATTTTAGCCATTGGTCTTCTCAAAACATATTTCAAAAGAGTGCTTTTTAAACCCTAATCTCATAACTGGAAACTACCATTAAAAATACGGAATAAAAATGGAGAATTGGATTCAAGAATACCCAATCAGGATTTTGTCACCTTACCAGTTCAAGAGAAAAATATTGGGCTGGTTGATTTACAGTTGAAAGAGATGAGGAAGCATGAAGTTGTTTTGAGAATGGAAAGAAAAAAAATGGGGCGGGAAGTTGAGGGAGAGGAAAATAAAAGCGTGTATTTTAAGATCTGAACAGTGTTAAGACTCCTTCCCAGATCTGAATGAATCAGATGCTTTTAGACTTATTAAGAGCTTTTTTAAAAATAAAAATAAATGCACTTAATGGGCTGAGGTCTGAATCATTCAGATTCAGACCCCCATTAAGTGCAAACAAATGAGGCCTTAATGGATAACGGGCAATTCGCACGATTGTCCCTATTTTGGGTGGTCTTTAATTTTTGTCCCTCAAATTGTTGGTCTTTAATTTTTCCATTCGCTTAAAAAGTGATCGAAAATACCTCGAGGTTCTGGATTCGAACCCAGCTCAGTCAAAAGAAAAAAAAATCGCAAGGCAATGGTTTTGCAAAAGTTATGCCTTGCAGAACTTTCGCGAAACCTTGTCTTGCAATTTTTTTTTTTTAACTGAGCTAGGGTTCGAACCCAAACCTTAAAATATTTCTAGCTACTTTTTTAGGCGAAGGTTAAAAATTAAAGACCAGCGCCTTTGAAAGACAATCCGCGCAAAAAAAGTGATGGATAACAACTTCACAAGTGTGTCCTCAGCCAATGAAATGGTTAATAGTGACCCATGGTAGAGTAAGATCAATAATGGTACACTATCGGTTAAAAGGACATTGAGCCCAAAACAGCATTGGGACCACTGGGTTCCAAATTGGAAAAAATAGGCTACTCTTTTCTCCCCAAATTAATTAGGAATATTTACTGTAGTTAAATTAAATAGTAATTACTAATTATAAATACCTCTTAGAATTAGTTATGCCAAGTAAATATTCCTAATTAATTTGGAGAGAAAAGAGTAGCCTATTTTTTCCAATTTGGAACCAGTGGTCCCAATGTTTTGGCTCAATGTCCTTTTAACCGATATGTATCATTATTGATCTTAAGCAAAATACATCAAAACACCCAAATATATCCAAAATGTCGATTTCACACCTAAACTATACGAGCGACCTATTACACACCTTAACATCTTAAAAGTGAATTTAATTCCCCTCTGCAAGGTATTATACCACTTTCACAGCGTGTGGTGTTCCACACGCCCATGCCACGTGGAAATAATTTTTTTTAAATAATTTTCAGTACTTTTTCTTTTTTCTTTTTAATTTGCACTATTTTCTTTTTCCTTTTCTTCTATACTCATTACAAAACCTACCACCAATTTCACCACAACCATATCCGCCACCACCAAATTTGCCACCACCCATTTCACCACCACCATATCCTCCGCTACCACCACAATCAATTTCACCACCACCATATCCATCACCACCGTCAAACCAATCATCAAACCCATCCATAAAATTAAAAAATTAACCACAAATTTCACACCCACAACCAAATCAACCATTAAATCGCTTCATAACTACTGCCACTATAAGAAATTGCAAACAATCACCATAAATTCAAGATCCGCAACTAAATTCACCACCGAAATTACATCACCCCGTCCAAAATTCAATTTGTTACTGCTGTTCAATAGCATCGACTATTTAATGTGTTGTTCTTTATTCTTGCCCCCCCCCACCACGCACTAGTGTTATTCTTTACTTTGCCCCCCCTCCCCTCCCCCCCCCCCACAACCCGTTAAATCTTCCCCCCACCCGCTCATTCAAAACCTTTATTATCTTCGATGGCATATCACCATCCCCAAACCCAATCATCAATTCCATCACCACCATCAAATTTACTAGCTATAAACAAAGACGCCATCGCCACCATCGAGATTCATGTTATGTTTTTTTTTTTTTTTTTTTTTGGTATTACTATTTTAATCAACAAAAATTGATTGACATATTTATATTAATGGTGCTGGATTTTAATTTTTGATGGTAGGTCAGGTGAGGATGATGAAATTGATGGTGGCAATGTGATTATTTGTGATGGAAGGTATGGTGAAGAAGAAAGGGAGGGGTTTCGGGAGTGGGGGTGGTTTTGAAGATGGAGGGACGAGGTGGGGCAGCGGCGTGGTGGGGTGATGGGTAGGCATGAAGGGAGGAGAGAGAGAATGTAAAAAAAAAAAAAAAGCAAAATGGAGTGCTCATCTTGACGGGTGAAGGGTGCAGCCGTGCAAAAATGAAGAAGAAAGAGAGGTGGGGCAGGTTTAAGGTGATAGAGGGGCAAGGCCGGTGGGGGGTATAAAAATATTTATTTTAATAAAAAATGGAATAAAAAAATAAATTTTTATAAAAGAGGCGCCATTTATTAATTTTTAATTTTATTTTGTGCCACTTCAGCTTGCAGGGGGGAATTAAATTCACTTTTAAGATGTGTAATAGGTCGCTCGTATAGTTTAGGTGTTATATTGACATTTTGGGTATAGTTTAGGGGTATTTTGATGTATTTTGCCTAAGATCAATAATGGTACACTATCGGTTAAAAGGACATTGAGCCCAAAACAGCATTGGGACCCTTTGGGTTCCAAATTGGAAAAAATAGGCTACTCTTTTCTCCCCAAATTAATTAGGAATATTTACTTGGCATAACTAATTCTAAGAGGTATTTATAATTAGTAATTACTATTTAATTTAACTACATTGAATTTTTAATTTACTTACCATAGCTATACCAAATACATTTCCCTCTCTTCGGTGCCTCTCTCAGACGCGATTTGGTCGGATACGGCTCGACCCTCCTCCTCATCGACGACACCACGGATACGAGAAACGCCGATGCCTCCACCTCTTCTTTATCCACGGCGACACCATGGCCACACTGTAGCTCGTCCGAGCACCCCTAGGTCACCATAGCGCCACTCCTAAAGAGCTTTAGCACTTGTTTTCCTTCATCGGAGGAAGAGGAATTGGAATTTGCCATCGTTAGAGAAAGAAACTTTCTGTAAAGAACACGAAAGAAAAGGGAATACACTTCTCAGATCTGACGGATCTTTTGGAATCCATGGCTTTTTCTCCTTGTTGTATCTTAAATTTGAGTGTATTCGTTATTTTTTTTTACTGTAAATACAAGTTATATGTAGTTTCCTGATTGTATTTTGGGGGCAAACTAGATGTATTTGACCATATGTGTTGTTTGAATATCTATACACATATGTATAACAACCCGAAAATTTTCAAGTGCTTAGAATTACTTCCTTATTTGTAGAGTATTTAATTTTAACGAGTTTCATATCGGAGCGTGTACTAATTATACCCATATAACATGTATCTATATATTAGTGTTGAAATATTATTTACATGATATAATATTAGTTGGTGAATTAGTAAAGAGTAAATTAGTGGGTCAGGCCCACTACTTGACTATTGGTCGGTTTCGGATAAAAGTGGAGGGACGGACAAAACATTATTCTATTCCTAGACTAAAAAAGAACCAAAAAAAAAAAAAAAAAAAAAAAAGGAGAACCGCATTGGGCAGTCAGGCTACTTTGCGTTCAAGAACCATTACTGAGAGAAAGATTTCTCTCGGTTAAGAAAGACAACAAAAAAAAAATCCGGGTACATAGTATGTTATTATTTTAGTATTTAAAAAGAAAAGCATGTTGCGAGTGAATTTGGATATTAACAAGAATGGTAGGATTTGTAGAGGGGGTTAGTTTCAAATTGCAAAAGTTGCCATTCTTTTGCTTCAATTCACGTGCAACTATATAGTACCCATTTTGTTCCTTTTGCCATTTTTGCTTCTTTCCCTCCCTTCGTCTTTTCTCTGTACACTCTATAATATTAGAATTTATTTTGGGATGTTTATCTTCCTTCTTTCACCCTTTCTCTGTACACTATAAATATCAGTATTCATTTTGGGATGTTGGGGTTATATAAAAATATTGTAGAATTGTTTAGTAAGGGTATATATGGATATACAAGTTCTACTTTTTAAAAGAATTATGGATCAAGGTATAGAAGGTTGAGATTTAGTTCTAAACCTAAAATTATAGGATTAGTTTTCCTAGACTAATTTAGACCATTTATTTATGTTACTGGATAGATTCAGGCTATTGGAGATTGTTGAAGAGAATTTGGCATTTCAAGAGAGGTTGCGTTCCGATTATAAGGCAAGTGGGCTTAAACTCTTAGTTTACTTGCTTTTCATAAAAAGCATATGGTTTGTGTTGTATGTATGCATTTAAACCGTTTAGTTCGTGTGAGTGGGCAAGCATGATCTAAATTGGATAATTTTCAAGTTTCTAAAGTAATGACCGTATGAGTTCTTTAGTGTAAATTCGCTGAAATAGATACTATTTATATAAATGTAAAGTTTAGAGGTGGTGCTTGATTGGATATATATTCACTTATCATATCTTCGAGAGGGCACACTTTCATAGTCCCATTGATGTTCATTGAGAGATAGATATTTTAAGTGACCGGGTAAGATGGGGGTAAATAATGCCCTCTACGGAAGACGGGGTAAGACATAGACAAATATGTACTATGTCCGGTGAGCATAGATTCGGATTCGGTGTAGTGCATCGTATTGCTCGTGCGGGTAAGACGGGGGTACATAATCCCCTCCCAGGAAGACGGGGTAAGACATAGACAAATACGTACCATGTCCGTGAGCCACATTGAGATTCAGTGTATTTCATGTATTGCTCGTCCGGGTAAGATGGGGGTAAATAATGCCCTCTCCGGAAGACGGGGTAAGACATAGGTAAATACGTACTATGTCCCGTGAGCTTAGATTCAGATTTAGAGTATTTCATGTTTTGCTTGTTTATCTTCCGTGATTTCGACTTTAGCTTCGGTGTTTGTATATATTTGATGTACTTGTCTTGTATAATTGCTTTTATGCATTATCGGATTTCAAAGACTTGCCCCGCAGGTAAGTCGAGAGTGTCGATGATCTTCTTTGGTCTTTTAGACTCACACTTGTTGATGTTGTATGTGTGCGGTGTGTGGTTAACGGTGACCGGTGTAGCCGATACTTGATTCATTCCAGCTTTGTTCGGTCCGATTCGAGAGGTGAGCCACCATTAGATCATGGCCTCTTCTTCTTTAGTTGACTTAGTAGTATTCGAGCTACGTCTCGTACTTTTATATTCAGACTAGTAGTTCCATGACTTAGACATTTTTATGGGGTTTATCAGTATTTGTATTTCGCTTCCGCACTTTTCTTTATATTATGAGACTTTGCGTATTATTCATTTTATTCGTTAATTTTCGCATGATTTGCTTAGAGGGTTCGCCTTATGGGTAGAAGCTCGTCAGGTGCCCGGTCACGGCCTGAGTGTCAGATTTGGGTCGTGACAATATGTTTGTATATAAATTTTCGAGTAAATACAATGTATTTGAAATTTTGTTGAAATAATTCAAATACAGTTGAATACATTCAACTTTGCGACGCCGGTGGCGATTTTGTTGATTGCAGCTCGAATACATTCAAATACAATAAAAACCAAAGGATATATCAATATATAAATACACAGCTCCGTCGTGTATTTAAATGCACTGAAATACAATCATTTTGAATACACATGTATTCAGAGAAATTAAGGTTGCATGTATTCAAATACAATCAAATACACGTGTCATCAGATAAGGTTGGATACAACTGAACGGTGTGTTTCAAATACAACGAATTTGCCATAAACTAGCTACGAATTGTAAATTAATAAAAGGTAGTTACTAATTGTTAAGAGCCCTTAAAAGGTAGTTATTCTTGTAAGTTGCCCAATTAATTACGGGTCATCGGCTCTTATGCCCCAATTTTATGCAGGTCTATAAATTTTTGGCCCTCATAACAAACAACCTTTTTTGCAAGCATAAGTTTATGTTTTTGCATTATAATATTCCACAAATTGTGCTCCACACAGACTTTTGCCTTAAAGAACTTATGCCCCACTAAGCATAAGATTAAAGTCAAGCCCATTTAAATCGCGATTGGTGCAATTTCTTCATTAATTACTCACAATCTCAGAACCAATCAATTTTTAGAAACGAATTGGACAAGTAGCCACTGTTTTAAAAGCTGTTAACATTTAACCACTCTCTTGACACGAAAAATTGGACAAAAATAGCCCCCCCAAAAAAAAAAACGGAATAACTCCAGCAAACTCTATTGAAATTCGAAGGATTTGGAATCCAATGAACGATCCACAGAAAATTTTGCTAGAGTTTCAAATCCTATGAACAAGTTGTATGGTTCGACCATTATAAGTCTAAAACAAAGAACGATTCAAAATTTTGCTGAAAGTTTCAAATCCCATGAACAATTAATTGAGTTCAAGCCTTTTTAAATTCAAAACCAAAAAACGATTCACATATTCGAACTTTTATAAGATTTTCTGTGTTTTAAGTAGCATTTTTACCAACATAACTTCCGCATTAAAGTGTGACTATTTCCCCATCAAACCTTTCAAAATTTAAAATCAAAAACTCACATCAGGTCCGAAAATTGGTAATTCCACCTAATTTTTACAGTATTTAGCCTTACTTCAATATAAAAATAAAATCTGAAAGAAAAAGCGATCAATTGTTTAAGCTATTGATAATTACTTTAAATTAGTAATTTGACTATGGAATGGCAACATGAATGATATTTTTTAATTTTTTTTAATATAAGTGAAACTTTAGCGCAATGTATAGCTACTAATTACCCATGTTTGTTCTTGTTACAGTGATCCGAGCTAAGCACGCCGACGTGGTTTGATTTTCTTAGATTATCTCATTATTATATGGAGATATTTTTGTTTCCCTATCAAATTTAGTGACAAATGCTCAGTCAACCGTAGAAGATATCTTGTGCATATCTGGTATGTAGAATTGGGCCACGATGACAACATATCTGGATGTCTCATTCTCTCGTTTAATCTTTCGTTGTACGGTTGTAGGGTGTTTATGGCTGTTTGGAAAATAGTAGATATACTGAATTTTATTGAATGAATTATTACTATAAAAATAAAATATTCCAACTTGTAATTTACGCTGCATCATTAAGTACGGTAGTCTACTTTTAGACGGTGTGCAATTGTGTGGAAATAATGAGGTCATCTTCCTTCCTCTATCCTCTACCAAGTTTCAAATACTATGGACCCTTAACCCACGTTTGTCCACACCCTTAACCAACATGGGTGGGCTAGCAATGAATGAAAAAAAAAAATCCACAAGAATCAATTTTATTGAATATTTAAATAAATTATATGTTAAATCCAAAAGTAAATCCAAAGTTTAAACATTATTAGTTTAAGTTCGAAGTTCAACTGCAACTCATTTGATTTAATGAATCGAATTTTATTATTTGTACTTATTTAGTAATGTAAATATTTTAATATACACACAAGGTTTGAATTAAAATTAAAGCACCCAAGGTTGTAACATAGTGACTAATGAATTGAGTTGATAATCACGTAATTTCAAGTTCAAATCGTATAGGGTAAAATCTGACATTACACGTGGCAAGGGATGATGTTGACATGTGGCACGCAAAAACGTTAGGGAGCAATTTGTTCGAGAACCCGGAGGAGACCATTCCTTACGTATCTGTAGCAACGAATTCAAAGCAATTGTCAGGGAACAGTTATGTGCTTCAGGCATTACATATTCGGACTGGATACGTAGCCAAACGTTACGTTCATGCAATTAAAGTAGCATTTATTGATCATTATTATCCATAACGAGGGAGCGATTCACGGGTTCCTGCTGGTGAATTTGTACCTATAAAAGGAGCCTAACATCAGTGTTAGAGGCCATCTAATTCTAGCTTCACAATTTACAATTTATGCATTCTAGTAAATCATCTTATATTTTACGGAAAAGGGCCTAAAATACCCTTAACCTCTTAGAATTGGTACAAAAATACCCTTCATCCCTCTTTCGGCCCCCAGATACCCTCGTCGTTAACCTTTGGGGTCTAAAAAACCCTTATTTCTAACGGCCCACGTCTAATTAAAAAAAAACATTAATTAATTTACAAGTGGCATCACCTAATTGACCTAATTTTGGGTCCCATAATAAACTAAAAATAAAAAACTCCCCCCCCCCCAACCAATCATCTTAGTTTATTCATTCAAGTATTGTGGCAAAGTGTTAGGTGGAATATTAGGCTCTTCAATACCCAGAGAAGATGAAATTCGATTAAAATGGCATTGTTATTTACATGAACTTCAGGAATACAATTACATAGAACATAAATGTAAATTTCCAAAATTTGGATTGGTCAACTGTTGTTCTTAAAATTTGATGAAGTTGTACTATATATAGGAGCAAGCCTCAAGCCATTAAATAATACCCTTTAAGTTTTTCCATAGCTTTAATATATAGTATTTCACTTAAATGAGGTTGTCCTAACCAAACAAATATTAAAATTAAATCACTATATATATGTTGTCTTCAAGTCTAACCATTTGGCTTTCATTTTTGGTGATTAAATATATTAAAAGTAATATCAATTTTGCTCAAACTTGACATTGTGAGAATAAGGTCAAAATTTGCATTTGATGACAGCCAAGTTGTTATTATCTTTTTTTTTTCTTTTCTCAAGCATATACTTTTAATAATTGCATAATTGAAAAAATATATGATTGTTGGTTTGGACGAAGAAGACTAAAAATGAAAGAGAGTAGAAGTGGATCAAAGGGGTTTGGGCGGGTTGGTTGGGTTGGAGGGGGGGGGGGGAGTTTTTAAAAATTTTAATTTATTATGGGACCCAAAATTAGGCCAATTAGGTGATGCCACATGTAAATTAATTAATGATTTTTCTAATTAGAAGTGGGCGGTTAGAAATAAGGGCATTTTTGACCCCATAGGTTAACGGCGGGGGTATTTGGGGGCCGAAAGGTGGATGAAAGGCATTTTTGTACCAATTCTAATAGTTTAAGGGTATTTTAAGCCCTTTTCCGTATATTTTATCTACTTTTTTTACCGGAACCATATTGTTCTTCAAGGTTGAGTGTTCAACCAGAGTTATCTTCACTGAGGGTAAACACAAATTTCAGTGGAGGCAAAAACACAAGGTATTACTTTTGCATTGTCCAAATATTTATGGGTAGAGTTATTCGTTACTTGGTAAGAGCATATCACGTAGAATTAATCGAGTATGCGCAAACTGTTGGGATTGAAATAACAGGGCGTCATGCGGAAGCTAATAATTACAAATCTTGAATGACGATAAATCAGATGACAAAGAAAACTATAAAAAAGAATTTATTATATGATATGAGTTTGTTCGAGAGAAAATTAAAACTCAAATATATTAAGAAAATTAGGACAAAAGTCCCAACAAAGACTAACTCGACTAAGATGCCACTTATGAAATTACTCTGAATACTATTGTTGTTGTTGCACAAACTAACTCGAATATCATAATTATAAAAAAAAAAAATACTGAATTTAAATAGCCCGTAAGTTCAATCAAATAGGGATACATTCAAAAAGTTAAAAAATATTACGGAGTAGAGAGAAAACCCAATAGGAAAAAGAATTCTTAATTAATTTAATGTCCAGAATAGGAGTAGATTGGAGTAGGTATTTGCCATGTCAACAAATTGAGACATTGGGGGACCCAGGTGCCATTATAAATATCTTCAGATTTGGATACTGATATTTTTAAGGGCAATGCCGTACCAACTGGGGTTTGCCAAAATATCTTGCGTTCAAACTCACGTTTAACCCTGGTTAGCCACTGAAGGTTATCTATTACCGGCGCAAACGGCTCTAGTATATCCCCTTATAATATTCCTCCTAAGTATGATTTGTCAAGTAGTCCCTTCTCTTTTTCTTTTCTCTCTTCCGGTCCCTTTTCTTTTTTAATCATTTCTTTAAGTTACTATTTAGTTGTATTCTATGTAAAAGGCGAGATAACAGAAATTGTAAAATTTATGACTCGATATACAGTCGCTTTCAGATAACTATAAAAGCTTATGGTCTAATAATATCGATGGAAGCTATCCACTTAATAGGTGCGAGTTTGATTATTATTATTATTATTATTATTATTACTTTCATCTTTCTTTTCAACCTTATGTAATACTTTTTTTTCCAACTAGTCACTTTAATGTGTAACAATAAATTCCACTACGAGACATGACACTACATTAATATAATATATCACATTTTGAAATAAGCACATGCACACAAATAAGCATATATTAAAATCTAGGATGTACACAATATCTGTATTAGGTATAAGTGTATTTACAAAATATTTATTGGGCTTTATTCATACAAATCATGTTAATTTATCATAATTAAAGGATAATTTGAAATTAAAATATGTACTTTATAAATCATGATTAATTGATAAATTTTATGTAAAAACACTTGATACGCAATTATTGTTTAGTTCACGCACTGAATGTGAAAAAGTATTTTATGTGCATTACTATTCGGAATTCGAGTTATATAATTTTAGAAAATATTTATATTACAACAATAACATACCCAGTTGATTCCCACAAGTAGGGTCTTGGCGGATAGGATGTACGCAAACCTTACCCCTACCTTTGTGTGGTCGAGAGGCTGTTTTCGGTAGACCCTTAGCTCGAGAAAATAAAGCAAGATAAAAGGGAAAGAAAAGCATGATATCAAGAAAAAATATGACAATAAAGTAGCAAGATAAAAGCAAAAAAAGAGACATATAGTAGTCCACGTTGAGAAAAAGTATCTACATGATTACTAACTACTATTGCCACTACTAATAAGGAAAATTCTCAGCTACTTTCTAATCTATTATCCTAATCCTCGACGGCTACCTTCTAACCTAGTATCCTAATCCTCGACCTCCACACTTTCCCATCTAGAGTTATGTCCTCAGTAAGTTGGAGCTGTGTCATGTCTTGCCTAATCACCTCCCCCCACTTCTTCTTCGGCCTACCTCTATCTCTCCAAATTTCTATTATAGCCAACCTCTCACACCTCTTTACTGGCGCATCTACACACCTCCTCTTCACGTGCCCGAACCGTCTCAATCTCGCTTCCCTCATCTTGTCTACCACGAGAGCTACTCTCACCTTGCCCCGTATAACTTCATTCCTAATCATATTCATCTCAGTACACCCACGCATCCACTTGAGCATCCTCATCGTTACACTCAT
The DNA here is from genome assembly GCF_029784015.1 of Lycium ferocissimum. Lineage (NCBI taxonomy): Eukaryota > Viridiplantae > Streptophyta > Magnoliopsida > Solanales > Solanaceae > Lycium > Lycium ferocissimum. The sequence goes on from NC_081348.1 coordinate 40,316,841, forward strand.
CTTCTGGATGTGAGTGTTTTTGACTGACCAACATTCTGCACCATACAACAAAGTTGGTCTAACCGCCACTCTATAGAATTTACCTTTAAGCCTTGGTGACACATTCTTAGCGCACAGTACCCTAGATGCGAGCCTTTATTTCACCCACTCCGCTCCAATACGATGAGCAACATCATCCTCAATCTCTCCGTCTCCTTGGATTATAAACCCAAGATACTTAAAACTATTGGATTATAGACCCAATATATATATATATGTATATATATATCGGAAAATATTTATATTGACTTCATAAATAGCATATACGTATTTTTTTTAAATCTTGCATATAATATAATGTGAAAAGTATCTGAAAAACATTATTATTTGAACTTTTTTAAAACTTTATTATTTCATTCATATAGCAGAAATTAGATGAATACAATATAATTTTAGGGGTTAACTACACTACTGAAGAGTGTGAAGTATAAAATTTTCATTGTATTGGGAGGTGAAAGTGTTTGATCTTAAAACATAAAGGATCTATAAGTAATTGAGTCATAATATAGGAGTAGGATTTATGTGCATGGAACAAGTTGAGGAAAATGACAAAAACGAAACGGCCAAAACTTTAACCAGACCCATTAACCCGAGTTGCATAGGAGTTAGTAGAGAGGCGCCGTGCAAGATTAATTTAACCGTCCCTAGATGCAAAACCTAGGCTCCTCACCCACCCTATAAATAGCAGCGTTTTTCTTCTCAATTCTCCACAGCTCTCCTCTCTTCACATTCTTTTCTAGGGTTTCTTTTCTTATTGTAGTCTCTCTAGAAAAAAATGGCAGATGTTGAATACAGGTGCTTTGTCGGTGGGCTGGCATGGGCCACCACCGACCAAACACTTTCCGATGCTTTCCAACAGTTCGGTGAAGTTCTCGAATCGAAGGTCTGTTCCAGAGCAGAGGATCGGATCCGAGCCTATGGCTTTGTTGACCACCCTCTGTTACTGAATTGATCTGTTACACTCTGTTACTGTTACTGTTACTACTCTCTGTTACTGTTACTATTACTGTTACTCCTATTATTCCAATTTCCCTGAAACGGTACGTTCCGTCTAACTCTCTTTTTACAAGAGATGCAGATAGATCGCTTTTAATGTTTCTCCCCTGTCAGATCTAACTTTTTTATTTTATTTTGATTGTTATGTTATTATAGATCTGATAGAATTGTTATGTTTTTTTTTTGAATTTTGCAGATCATTAATGACCGGGAAACTGGTAGATCTAGAGGATTTGGATTTGTTACCTTCAAGGATGAGGAAGCAATGAGGAATGCAATTGAAGGAATGAATGGTCAGGATTTGGACGGACGTAACATCACTGTGAACGAAGCTCAGTCCCGTGGTGGCGGCGGCGGTGGAGGAAGAGGCGGCGGTGGTTACGGTGGTGGCCGACGTGAAGGCGGCGGCGGTGGATACGGTGGAGGTGGCGGCGGCTACGGAGGTGGTGGCCGTCGTGAAGGTGGATACGGTGGTGGTGGCGGTTACGGAGGTGGCCGTCGTGAAGGTGGTGGTGGTGGTTATGGTGGAGGTGACCGTTACAATGGTGGTGGTGGTGGAGACCGTTACTCAAGAGGCGGTGGTGGTGGTGGATCTGAGGGAAACTGGAGGAGTTAGTTATTAAAGTTGGCTTTTATATTGTTTTTGTTTAAGATTTATTGTTCGAAATTTGGTTCAAGTTCTGTTATGGTTTACTTTACTCTGTGGCTCTCTGTTACTGTTCTCGTTTTTGACCGCGATTGTTACCGTGATGTTACCCTACCCTGTGAATCTGTCTTGACAGACTTCTTTTGAATGAAGTGAATGAAAGATTTACTATTTACTATTCGCTATTTCCTATGTTTTTCTTCAAAGCTTTTTCAATTTAATTCTTCTATTGCTCTTGATTACTCCCTCCGTTCACTTGTCCAGATCCATAACCTATGTTTACTTTTCGTTCACTTTTACTTTGTCTCTATTTCAAGGGATTGATGTAGAAAGACAATTTTTTTATTTTATCAACATTAATTACTTATATATAACTATTTTTCAAATCTTGTAAAGATTATACAAATTTGTAACTATTTTTCAAATCTTGTAAGATTATACAATTAGTTGTAGTATTATAATAAAATATATGCTTGGTGTGCAAGTAACTTTTTTCCTGCACAGTTAAATCGTTGAACCAGGTCTATCTATCAGATTTAATACTGAATATCTAAGAATATAGGTCACGGCTGAATCAGATTTAATACTGAATATCTAAGAATATAGGTCACGGCTGAATCAGATTTAATACTGAATATCTAAGAATATAGGTCACGGCTGAATCAGATTTAATACTGAATATCTAAGAATATAGGTCGCGGCTGAATCAGATTTAATACTGAATATCTAAGAATATAGGTCACGGCTGAATCAGATTTAATACTGAATATCTAAGAATGGTCACGGCTGAATCAGATTTAATACTGAATATCTAAGAATATAGGTAGCGGCTGAATCAGATTTAATACTGAATATCTAAGAATATAGGTCACGGCTGAATCAGATTTAATACTGAATATCTACAGCATTTTAGTGTGTTTTGAGATCAACAAATTAATTCAAGCTCAACGTTTTTAAATAGAAGCACTAATTACGCCGATCCAATTACACTTGTAGAACACAATCAGAACCATATCACGCTATGAATGCTGAAGAAGAGGGGCAAAAAAGTATTGACCTCTTTGGCAAAAGGAAAATATGAAGGAAAAGGACTTCGATGCCAATCTAGGAATTAGGATCACATTTTTGACAAGCATTTTAACCCAAAATATGAAATACTCCCTCCCGATAAAAATAAAAAAAAAAGTGTTCACTTAGCCTATTTTTTGTGTAAAAAAAGTGTATTTACTAAATCAAGAAATAATTAATCTTATCTTTTCAGATTTTGCCTGTTATGTGATTAAATTTTAATGTCTATTTAATTAGAGGTAGTTTAGTCATTTTTTTAATATTAAATTTTAATGTCTATTTAATTAGAGGTAGTTTAGTCATTTTTTTTAATTGAAGTGAGTAATTTGATCTAAATTTGGCCACACTTATGTAAAAATCATCATAATCTCTATTGTAAAATTTTAAATTAAGATAAACTTTGAGAAGAAAATATAGAAATGACATTAAATAAGCATACATTATTAAATATGACTTTTAATAATATGACTTAAATAGTCATATGAATTAATCTCATTTGGATCATTATGGCCAAAAGACATATTTTTTAATCTTTGCCGGGGAACACCTCCGTCTCTCAAATCGAGATGGTATCAGTAACATCTTAAAATAATGTGAACATTGGTTTCCCACAGAAAATACTCTGCTTAGGAACACAAAAGTTCACGCTGTTCCAGAAAATCAAAATCAGGTTCCCAAGTATAGACTCCATTTGAATATTGGAAGGAAATGTGTGAACATAGCGATTTATAATTTTAAGTAGTAAAAATGTTTGCAGAAATGATTTTGCAAAGATTTTTTTATGTATTATTCTCAGATTTCTTGTGTTTTTTATATCTTCAAGTGGCTTCAAGCGCATCTAGGCACATCTAAATCCATATAGTCCATTCATGAGTTTTCAATTAAAATTAGTAAATATTCACATATTTATCATAATTGTTAATCATTCCACTAATTCATTACTTTGTGTTACGTTATGTTTGTATTGTTACTTGTTTGACAATAATATAATTCTATAAATAATCAAATATAAAGAGATCAATTTTTTTAATTAATTAAAAATTAAATATAACAATTATATATATTATGACAAGCAAAAATAAAGTTTACAAATAACTTGGATACGTGTTACTATGCTATAAAAATATTTTTCCATAATAGTTCAAAATTTTAATTAGGCAATTGATGGCTCATTAGGAAATCTAAAGACATGGTGCATGCCCTGTCACGCGTTGGAAAAGAGAGGACACAGTGTGCGCTACGCTAACGGACCCCTGTCTGCAATCAACGTTACATGTTTATTGTGTCAATCAACATCATTATCCTGCTGGAATTTCCCTTTGCCATAAAAACATGTAAATATAATCCCCATTATCTTCTTTTAAATGAGACAACTTGGTCACACGACGACAAGTTAGTGTAAAAAATCTTACTTTATTGTTTTCTGTTCTGATTTTGGTGATACTGCAACCCATATTTTAATGGGGAGCCCATTGGAATAATTGGTAATTCATATCAGGGGCGGATCTATTAAGGGTCGTGGGAGTGTCACGCCACTCGCAAGCTTCGCCTGAAACTCTGTGTATATATATGTATAGATACAGAACCTGTATACAAATAATTAAAGTGGCACCCTCTGAACAAAATGAATCCTTGATGCCACTGGCAAAGGGCTCTCTTTGCCTCCATCTGGTCACCGAATTGAATCCAAACGGCTGCACTTTATAATTTTTTTTTAACTTGCTGTCAGCACTCAGCAACGTGACTGTCCCAATTCCCATTAACTTTATATTCTCTTTCCTTATTTCTATATAATTGTTGTTGACTTAGTTTCAATTAATAATTATTGTTGATTAATTTAATTTATTAATCTTTGACTTTTTTATTTCTTAAAGTTGAAAACATAAGTTTCCCTCTCTTCTCATATAAATAAATAAAAAAAAAAAACTCTCTTCTCAATTCTCATCAAATAAACAAACCCACTTCATTGCCCCAAAGCGAAAATCCCATTCGGCTGCTTCCTCCATTGACCCATTGTAAGGCTCTTGGTCTTTCTTTCTTGATTTCTTCTGAGTATTTTTCTTGCAAAAATTTTTTTTTTTTTTTTTTTTTGTGTTAAAGTTGTAATCTTGCTTGTGGGTTTTGTTCAGTTATGTATAAAAGTTGTAATCTTGCTTGTGGGTTTTGTACATTTATGTATAAAAGTTGTAATCTTGATTGTGGGTGTGTACAGTTTTATAGAAAAGTTGTAATCTTGCTTGTGCTTTTTGTAGAGTTATGTTTAAAAGTGTAATTTTGCAAAAGCATTGGTTGAGGCAAATCTTGTGGATACTTATTCACTTGTTTATTTACTTGTGAATTTAACTTTGATCTTACCTGTTGCTACCGCAACTGTGGAGAGAGCATTCTCATCCATGAAACAGATAAAAAATGAAGTGCGAAATAGCATTGGTGATCAATATTTGAATGATTGTTTAGTTTGTTACATAGAGCGTGATGTATTTACAAATGTAAGTAATAATGTCATCATTGATCATTTTCAGAAGATGAAACTTCGTCGAGGACAATTGTAAATGAATTATGGATATTTATGATAAATGTAATATTATTGGAAGTTTTATGCTTTTCTCTTCTGTATATTGCTATAAATAAATGTTTCATCGGAAAAGACGAATAACCCAAATCAAAGCCCGAAAAGACGAATAATCTGACCCGAAGCCCAAATTGATTGAATGACGCATGGCACCCGGACACTTCAAATCCTAGATCCGCCTCTGATTCATATATTTCCCGATCAACCTCAATACATCGATTAAGCTGTTGAAGGTAATGATCAAATTGGGCTTTTCTTTAACATCAATAGTATTGGGCTGAAGTCCATGAATGCATGTCTCTGTAGCCTGAGGGTCGTCTGCACCTTTTTACCTTTTTTGTAACGGTCTTTAATTTTTGCCGCTCAAGGCAAATAAAATTTTGTGGGGGATATATTTATATTTTTGCATCACAATATCGGACAAGATATGTCCTGCGACTTTAAATAACTTATTATCGGCTAGGCAAAGTTTGTTCGTTTGCTAAGGGAAAAAAAATTAAAGACCAGCCAATTTGAAGGGCATATACAGAGGGCAACCAAGTTGAAGGGAAAACCGTGCAATATCTTCGTTTCTTGATGGTGGGAGAAAATTCACAATAGCCACTTTTTGGCCTTTGTCATTGAAAACTAATTGTTATCATGAAATTTCTAATTTCACAGTTAGATGAAGTCCGTCCCTTAGCCTAATCTATTGACGCAACTCCATACCGACGCCTCACCACTACTTTCATTTTTCTTTGCCTTCTTTCTTATAGTGATTTCATTTTAGGAAGACTTATTTCCGCAAGGTGTAAGCAAGCTTCTTTTCGACCAGACTGACCTGACAAAGAAGTATATTCCTATATATAACTCCTTTCTTATAAAAAGAATAAAAAGATTTATAACGAGATTTCTCCCGGGGGCGGGGGTGTGGGGTAGCTACTTTTCGGCTTTGGCTTTGATAATTAGTGTTTTAAATTTCACAATTGTAATTTGAAACTCCATAAACATAGCTATTTTTCAAAGGCACATACGAAAAATGGCCAATGAATACTAGTATTTCTATTTATTGTGGAGGTTGGTCACTAATTAATGCCTCTTTTAACATGATGGTTTCTAGCAGTAGCAGTATTAGGTATACATACGGGGTTAAATTTGGTGCATGAACATACACCTTTTTTCTCAAACATGTCGGTTTGTGTGAGTTGTATCAAATATATAATTATAGTGGGTCAATTTGGGCACAACACCAAATTTATCCCATGTAAAATTTTGAGTCAATTCAGACTACATCTAGTACCCACAAAAAACTAATCAAAAGTTAAAGAATGAAGTTTCCTTGGTAATTTGTCATAAATACAAAAAATATTTGCATATTTGATATGGTGATTAAAAAAAAATTCTTAAAAACAAACAAGCAAATGAAAAATGTTTTTGAATAGGGCATGTTGCGTTATGACTAATTTTTTAGTCCAAATTGACCCTCCCATCTCGAGCTAAACACATTTTGGATGGGTTATAACCAATATGTTTTTTGACTCAATCAATTTTAACATGTCCAAATTTGTGCAGCTCGTTCGTTTGTCACACTAGCATTCATACTTATGTTTAATATAAGTACGATACTGCCTTACGTTTTTATAGGTGTTAATATGAGTTTTTTTTAATTTTATTTTTTTATTTTTTATTTTTTTATCTATCAGTGGTGAGATTCCTGTCATATTCTATATATAAATTGTCAAAAGGCTTTTACATTTTCAGTAAACGGTTGAGGAAACTAAGTTATGATAATACAACATGATAGTGCAGCATTGGAACTTCAAGAATCTGATTACACTCTATACTGCCATAGTTAGTATGATGTTTCAACATACTTTAAAGTTTAAACGAAATATAACACAAGTTATATTGCACCTCACAATTTTTATTCTCAATGTAATGCATGCTTTGTAAAAATTCAAACAAGCTAGCATCCACTTAATAATTAGGATATTAGTAAACATCTGATCAAGAAATAAGTTTGTACCCTTCATATATATATATATATATATATATATATATATATATATATATATATATATATATATATATATATGTCTTTTAGATATTTTTGAATTTAATTGTGACTAGGGGTGTTCGCGGGTCAGGTTTGCGTTAAAATCAAAATCAAACAAATTTAGTCGGTTTTTAAATTTATTAAAACCAAACCAAATATAATACATATTCATCGGTTTGGTCGTTGATTCGGTTTTGGTCGGTTCTTCAATTTTTAAGAAAACTAACAGTATTTCTCTGTTCATGTTTATTTCCTACAATTAGGAAAGAATTTTGTATCCTTTTCCAACTTATAATACATCATTACCCTTTTAATATGGTAGCTATACTTTTCTTGGATTATGGAGAAAATGTCTAAGGATTTATAAGTTTCAATTAAGTGAATAAAGTTTACAAGGAATACAAAAAACAAATTTAGTTAAATCCCATAGTTGTTTCTTTGAATAAATGAGTTTGAATTCATGGATTTCTTTTTATAAATGGGTTAAAGAATAAAGTTTATTAGCCTATTAGAGATAAATAAAATTTTGCTGGAAAAATTGGTTTGGTTCGGTTTTTTCTTCAGTTTGCTTTTACTAAAACCAAAACCAAACAAAATATTATCGGTTTTTAGAAATTTAAAATCAAACCAAACCCAACCCAAATAAATATTGATTTATTTAATCGATTTGGTTCGGTTTTCGATTTGAATCGGCTTTTAACCAACCGTGAACACCCCTATGTGACCTATAGTACCTTTTACCTAATTTCTAAATATGCAAAATCTTATATCAAAAAATATTTTATGTCCAAATTTTGAAATCTAAACTATGACATATAAATTGGAATAGAGGGAGTAAAATATTTTTTTTTCCAAAAAATTGAGACTCAATAATCTTGCTAAAACTAGTCGTGCATAAAGTTGCTCCAAATTAGTGGAAGTGCAATATCCCAAAAATTAGGTCCCAACATGGTTGTGTCATTCTCGTACTGTCGTATGATATATATATATATATATATATATATATATATATATATATATATATATATATATATATATATAAACTAAGTATAAGGTTTTGAGGTAGGCGGCCAATCCATGATTTTCAGTCATGGGGTTCGAAAAAAACTACAAAAGCTAAATATAAAAAATAATATTCTCCTTGGGAATTAAACCTTGGACGGTGGAGAGAATTTTGAACACCCTAAACCACTTGAGCTAACCTTTTCAATTTGTTGAGTATATTCAAAATATATATATGTACACAAACACAAAATTTACCCCATATATAGAATGTAATTTTTTGCGGAGGACACCCACCTAAATCCGCCCCTGGACTAGCGTAGGGAATTAATTCTGAAGATTGATCTTTCAACAACTTGATGATGATATTTAATTTATTACTCATACCATACAAGGAAACTTCCACTAGAATTATAGAACATACCAAAAGTTGTAAGATTGCCTTATGATTGGCAAAAACTCAAAAGGCAATAACTATCCTTCAAAAATTATATATTCATCTTATTCCTTTCTATTTTTCAAATCTTATCTTAACTTAACGTCCAATATTCGAATTTGTGCAACTTGTGGATCGAACTTTAAGGCTTTTGCATCTTTTTAACGATATAAGCCTTTTGATTGGTTCTCTCATTTACTACAAGATTTTCAGGAATATTATATATAACCAATACTGATTCTTCCTTTGTGTATATTCTGCAACTAAAGTTCCAGCATGCAATTTGATATTCTCCTTCCGAATTTTACAATAATGACATTTCCTCTTTTCCGGGGATACCTTCTAGTAAGTAGTCCATATATAGTTCTGGTGATCATTTTAACAAGTGTATCGTCCAGGATAACGTTTTCAAAAAGTAAAAAGCTCAAAAAAGTGACAGCATACACAAAGCTTAAGTGAAGCTCACAAATTAACCATTGGTGTAGCTGATGGGGCTGCTCCTTCCTTAACCAAAGGTCTCGGGTTCGAGCCCTTGGTATGAAAAATCCTTGGTAGGGAGAGCTCCCCCGAATGGAGCCCTACGTGGTGCAAGTCTGAATATAATCGAGCTCCAATGCAGGTACCGACACCGAGTGAGAAATAAAAAAATAAAAAAAAGACACTGACAAATTATTAAAAATTAAAATAGAGATTTCTACGTTATAGGTCACTAATTAATAATTATTTTCCTAAATAACATTGCTTTTTTTTTATGTTTCAGAAATAACAGAATTAATAACAATTACAGAAAAATATTGTGCACGTGTAGTAATTAATGACTCCCTAATTCAAGGGATCAGTTTTAATCCTTATTCGGTACTCTCTCTCATAATTATACTATCCCAAAATTTTCTTAATTAGCTATAAAATAGAACTATTTTCCTTAATAAGGTTTATGCCTCTAACTACTCTGTTTTTTTTTTTTTTTCTTTTCTTCTAGCTGCATTAGCTATGTATTAACATATGTATGTAATTAAACTATTTTACAAATAAATTATATTTGAAATACAGAACAAGCACAAATGTAAATAATATAATACAAATAATATACCTGATTTATACCTAATATTTTATGTTTATACATGATTTATAATGTATAATCATCACATATATTCATAATTTATCCCTAAATAAATATGAACATAGATGGAATACATAATAAATACACATATTAGTTTTATACTATAAATATTTCGCAAATCTATTGGGTATATGCACAAGCTTTTCCCCCCCATATTTATGGTATATTTCTTATATCTTCATTATACCATGAATAAACCATAGGTTTTTGACATTTTGTATATTAATTGACCACAATCATGCGTTCTCTAAATTTTTACTTATACAATATTTATATCATAAGAAATAAATCATAATATGCTCTTTGTGGTTTCTTAATTTTACTGAGGTAGTAGTGTTTATGGAGGAGAGAGGAGAGAGAAGAGAAAAAGAAAAAGAAAAAAAAAATCATAGCATTTAATCCTTAATTTACATTGGGAAGAGAGAGAATAGAGGAAAAAAGGTATTTTGAATTATTGGAATATAATGAGGAAGCTGATGGAGGTTACGAATTTGATTGAAATTTAATGTGAATCTTAATATGCTAAAATTGATATTCTAATAATATGAAAGGTGAAAGTTTATGTAGGTTACCTATGTAACCATCTCATTGTTTACCTCGAAAATGGGTAATAAGTTAAATTTGTGAGTGAGGCAAAGGATATGTGGTGTTTTAATCTATATTTTGAGGAATAAAAGAAAGTCGAATCTATTCGGTTTGTTAAGGGCTTGAGCAAATAGTGAACTGATATATTGAAGGCTAAGACGTTTATATCTATGTATAAGAGACAAATTTTTATATATCTATATATGTTAGATGCAACGTTGAATAAGGAGATTTAATGAACAGTTCCAGTTATAACCGGACCAAAAATCTGAAGAACACTAGGCAAGAGAAATTTTATAATATATTTGAAGTACAAAGTTTGTGGATCAGAAAAACCAACCCTCAAAATGAGAAAATGACCCCTATTTATAGTTTTCTTCTATGGGCCTCCTATACATCATGGGCCCCTTTTAGGATAAAGAAAACCTAATATGGATAAGGTTAGGTCGTACGGTCTGACACCCGTACGATTCGTCGAAACAAAGTGCGGCTCCCACGCGTGGCGGGCGAATAACCGATTATCCGGACCAACGGCCACGATCGTAATGGTCACGAAGAAACCGGGCTAACGGCCACGGCCCATCTCGCCGTATTCGAACCGGGCAAACGGCTACAACCAACTCGGCCATATAAGGATCGGACACCCGACCAACCACGATAAGGAGTTATCTCGTGATCACAACGAATTCATGCAAAGCTTTTTCGGATCGACACACTACCGTTCGTTCTCCTCCTTTTACCAACCCCGAGTTTCACCGGACAAACTTTACTCGGTTTTTACCGTATACAGATAGTCCCCACACTTTTCGGACCGAGATCCTATCGGAGTAACGGGAAGTGGATGAATCGCGTAACCGAGGATCACATTGGCTTGTTCTTATCTTTCCATTTTTAAGGAACGATTTATCACCTCCTTCGCCATACGCCACGTGTTATACCCTACCGCCCGGTCCGGCTCAGAACCGCCGTTACGTGCGTCCCTTCAAATCACGTCCCCATTTATTACGGGACACGTGGCGCTCGCCGATTGGTCAAGACTTTTAACCGCCCAGCCCCATGCGTGCATATATAACCTTCCATGTGCTTCCTCCTTCATTTTACTTTCTCCATTTCCACCATCTTTACTTCAAATTTCTTCACTCCACATCTGTTCTTCTTCATTTAATCTTTTCTAACTTCTTTTTCATCGTTGATTCGTTATCTCATCACCCATATTTTCACCTAAACTCGTCTGCAAGGAAACCGTTCTACTCGTGTTGTTGCTCGTTATTTCATTTTTCCACTTGTGCTCCATTTTATTTGCTTCGCTGTCTCCATCTTCTTACCTTCATCCCTTTATCAAATTTTCATCAAATTTTCAAGCTCTCACCCATCACAGATGTCTGCCAATACTGAAACCACGTCCCGTGATATTCCCTCGGTTTTCCACTTGAGCCGAGCCGTGTCCACGAAGGGAAAGAATGTGCCGAGCCAAACTTTGGATATTGTGCCGATCAAACCCAACTTTCACAAAGAGTTTGAAGCGGCACCTTCTCTAGTCTCGGACGAGAGGATACGATGTAAGACGATATCCCTCCTCCATCACCGAGGATAGGCTCGATCAAGTCCGGATCGCCCGTGGATGGGACAATCGTCCAAAGATACAAGTGTTTGCCCCTGGCCCGGAGGAATCAATCACCGACTACCGGGAAGGCTTCTTATACGTTTACACTTATCCTTTCACGCTAAAGTTCGAACCTGAAATCGATCCGGTCATATTAGAGATGTGCCGGACATACAATGTGACTCTCGCGCAAATTGGTCTGATAATGCGGGAGGACGGTAGCTTGCCTCTAGGTTGTTGGCCAACAACGCCAAGCAATCATTCACGATGGCACATCCGATCCGCCTTTATTCCCCAAGACGGTTCCGGGGGAGGCGTAATAAAATTAGCTAAGCGGCGGAATCCGATCTTTCTCAAAGATGGACGAAGATGTAGATCGGGGCTGGCTAGAGCGCTTCGTCACGGGTGAGTAGGACCTCGGATATTATTCGGAGGAATTCATGCCTTCCTAAAAAAATGGAACGACAACCGTAAGCTTCTCGATCCCACTTCGTTAATTTATTCTCATTTTCCTTAATTTTATCCCTCGTGCTAACGTTCCCCTTTTTCTTCTCAATAGCCGCGGCGTGGATACTCCTTTGGTCATCCCACATATGAACGAGTGGGTTGAAAGCACTTTGACCGGCATACGCACGAAGAGTTGACACGGGGAATCTCGGTCGTGGCCGATGGACGCCCAAAATCACGGTAACGTCATTTTCGGTTCGGTCATTACGTACTATCCGTCCTTTTTTTAATTCGAACGTTTATCCATAACCCCTTCCATTTTAGGTTTACCCGAAGTGGTTCGGTGCAACCTAGGCCGGGATCGTCATTTTAACAAGCTATGCCGACACCGGCATTCTACTCGTCCGGGTCATTAATACGCTCAAATTACACCTATTAATGGTATAACGCGGACGTTGTCAAATATAGTAACCCAACAAGGTTCAGTCGAATCCAACGGGGGAATATGGTGTGAAAAGTTTACTAAAAATCGTAGATGCTAAATTTTAGGTCTAATATCTTAATCCGATAAGTTTTGGCAAAGGTTGGTTTTTTTATAACTAATTGCTAGTCTATTGATTTGGTGGAAGTTTATGGAAAAAAACTAAGGTTGTGTCCCCGTTAGATAAAGTGTATGATCATGCAGATTGCCTTTGATATACTTCTAATGGATCATTTTATGAATGCCTTAATCCCTA
>NC_081348.1:40330226-40455025 GCF_029784015.1 Lycium ferocissimum
CCGTATACACTCATACATATCGTTTTTTGTCAATATATTTATCTCTCATCAATTGTATACGAGTTTTTTATTTATATTATCTTGAGTTGCTACCATTACCATAAGGTTCTGGGTCAGATACTCGATTTTTTTCACATAGTATTAGATGCAGACTTTGATGACCTGTTTGCACAACGACGTTCTTTCTTCATAGTCGATCACTCTGGCAGTGGCGGAGCCAGGAATTTAGTGAAGGGTGTGCAAATTTTCTTCTTACTTGTGTTAAGGGTGTGCAAAATTAAATATATACGCATTGTAGCTAACATTTAGCCTATGTACACCGCGTAATTTTCCGACGAAGGGTGTATACCTGACCACCCTTCGCCGAAGGTGGCTCCGCCCATGCACTCTGGGCTTCTCTTTGACAACTCAACTCATAGAGCTACTTTGAGCTTCTTTCTATCTTAATTCAATCGATTAAGCCCCAGACTTTGCTCCAGGTTTATTTCTTAGCTTGTAGAGCCTATTATCCTCTCAATTTCAGGCATAATACTCTTCAAGTTGTTGAGCCTAATTCAATCTTCTAAAAAAAGACAATAAAAGATAAAAAAAATCCAGTTCACATGTAAACTTAATAACCGGGTAAAGAATCACCTATAGAAACACGTGATCTTCCAATTTAATGTATGGAAAATGTGGTAGAACGAAATTGTTTTTGATGGATGGTAGATTACAACGGCGTTTTGATTGGGAGATCACGTTATTTTAGTAGAATACACTTGTCCCTCATCAATTGTATAAGGGCTCCAGAGGGATTTCTTATATCCTAGGCCAATTCAACCATTTTATTCCGGTTTTGAATTGGACGCTCAAATTCTTTCATATTCTTATTGAGCTCACTTTTTGAATCATTATTTTGGAACACATATTTATATATCTAAAACATAAACTCCCATATCACTTCATCCATGAAATTATAACATTGATTTGCGTCGTTTTATCGTTCTAATTGACGAAGCGATGACTTTAATAATATTGTTCAAGTGTAATCGTCAATTTGAAGCTACCAGAGTATTTCTTTTTTCTTTTTGGTGACATGACTTGAAAAGCAAAATTGAAAAATTTATTAATGTATGTTATTGGAGAGAGGACCATTATACAAGGTTCTTCTTCTCCAAGTTGTAGAAATAAGAGGACCATCCTAGAGGAAGGAAGGGAAGGATTCTACATATGTTGCTTTCCGTACGAGATAAAAGTCAATTGGAAGCATAAAATTATGCCCATCTGAATTACAACAACAACAACACAACAAATCAGTGTAATTATCCCGCGAGTAGAGTCTGGTGAGAGTAGTGTGTGCACAAATTTTATCCCTATCTCGTGAAGGTAGAGAGATTGTTTTCGATAGTTCCTCTATTCAAATAAAGAAAAAAAGCTTTTCAAAATAGTTTGGACACAAAAAATACGAAAGTGAAAAAGTCATAGTAGAGATAAAAAAGAAAACATAACATAAAAGAAACAATTTTTTTTTTCTTTCTGTTTTTCCTGTCTCTTTTACTTTAGAGTCGGAGAAGGTAATTGTCAACTAATCATAAGCAGAGAGAGCTAGCCTTTCATTACAGAAGCGAATCTAGAATTTCATGAGGATGGGTTTACCATTGCTTTAAGATAAGATATAAATTTTTATAGGGACATCGACTTCCCGAGCAAAAGATAATTAATTACTTTTTTTTAAGAAGTAAGTTGTTTTAAGAAGCAAATTTTTATGTCTCTCTTTGAATTTCCGGAGCTATATGCAAACTAACGGATGGACGGCTACTAGAACTTGATTGTCCAATGCATAACTTAGTCACGTATTTATCCATTTATATTCCTACAAATTTAAATAACTATTCAACTTAGTCACAAATTTATCCCTTGCAAATTCATAATAAAATAGGGGAATCACATTCCTTTCACATTAAAATATAAGGGTATCGCACCCTTCCAAATTTGTAATAACATAGAGGAATCACACCCTTTTCGCATTCAAAAATAAGGGACTCACACCCTTCCAAATTTGTAATAAAATAGAGGCATCACACCCCTTTCGCATTAAAAAATAACGGAATCACACCCTTCCAAATTTATAATAAAATAGAGGAATCACACCCCTTTCGCATTCAAATATAAGGGAATCACATTCTTCCACATTTATAATAAATTAGAGGAATCACACCTCTTTCGCATTCAAAATTATAGAGAAGTGTTCATTACATCTATCCAGCTCGAAATTTAGTGCAAATACGATCCAAGAGGTCCAAAACTTTACGGCCGCAAAGGCAAATGGTGCTTCTCTTGGAAACAAAATGATGACTCCAACCTAACAATGAAAATTTGTCAAATTCCTTAAAAGTTAAAACCCATAAACCCCAAAATTCAAAAACTCAAAAAAACCAATAAAATTCAGAAACCCAAATTCAAAAATCAATAAAAAGACCAAAAGGGTGTTCGAAATTCGAATTCAAGAATTACCGGACACCTTGTTGTTCTGAGATATTTTGTTTTGGGATTAGAGAATAATATTATAATACAGAATAAATATGGGAATGAAGAATAGATTTTGCATTTTGAAACTTGGGACTTTAATTTTACTTGATGAATTTTGGTGGGTTCATTGCTGGCTTGCAGCTTAGGTATCAACAATAGGTTTCTAAGTTTCTTGATTGTCATGACTCATGAGTTCATTGTTGCAGTGCAACCATGGAGTTTTTTTTTTTTTTTTTTTAAACTTTTTGGGACTTGGTATAATTAGAAATAAAGGAAAGAATAGTATATGATGCAATATGAAGTAAAAATACTTTTTTACTTGAGTAATAATATAAAAAGGAAGGTAAAGGTAGCTTTAGAAAATAATAGCAAAAATTTAAAAAGCTACATGAGTTGGGGATTGAACTCGTGGCCTTGAGAATACAAAGATAACCTTTGACCAAATGCTTTTCAAATTTATTATGACTACGTTGTCTACTTTCGCTTAATATTAGATATATTTTCAGAATTATACACATAATATATCGAGATTAGTAGAGTGACCATGTGTTCACGTGACCCAAAATATACACACAAATTCGCCCCTGCTTCATTAGATTCATACAAATGGCAGCTACGACAATGAAGAGGCCCCCAAATCATTTTCATTTTGTCCTAAAGTTTTTTTTTTGTTTTTTTTTTTGTTTTTTGTTAAGAAGCTACTCATCCTTTTGAAGAACTTAATTAATTTCATTCAAGACTATTACTATTTAAATTTATATATATCACTGTGATCAATAAGAAAAATTCTAGAAAAAATTAGGAACTCTTAAATTTGAATATGTATAGTAGAGGTTATGTTGAGATGTAATGAAGTACTAAATAAAAGTGTTGCATCTCTAAATAAAAATATACTCTTTCTAACAGTTTAAATTTTTAGAGAGATGATCACATTCAAACAACTAATACCATTAGAAATCACCATTTAAAGAATTGTGCCAACTTTTTACAATTGGATGGTTTTATGAAATTCGTGAAAATAGTGGCTTCATCAAAGATTTTTCCTTTCCATATTTGACTAATATGCAAGTATAAATTGAAGAATTTTTTACACTACTAAGTTAATATGTCATATATGATTGCCTGTCTTATTTTTCAATATATTAATTTCACTAATTAAGTGACTTTTTAGTTAGACTCTTTCTTTTAATTAGCACACATGTTAACTCAAATCAAATGGGAAGTTCATTGTATTGGAATCTACAAGTGAATATATGGACTCAAATTGGAAGGATTCATCAACCGACATAGGACCATAGGCTAAAATATAATCCACTTGCACTTCAAATTGTATGGCGTTGCACCGTCAAACGTTTTGTTTCGACCGTCCCTTCAACATCAATATTCCATGTACACAGATATTTTTTTCTCCTTCCAGTTCTGTGGAAATCCTCTAATTAGCTAATTTAATGGCCATTTATCTGAAATCATGTTTAATAATTGTGAGGTTTAACCGGACCCTTCATTTTTTCTCCCGTATAAAATAACGGTCAAGTTACAGATTATAGTCATATTGTAGTTTATATTGTATATGCTTAACATTACTCTTAAAATCTGACACAGTCTTATCAAGTATGAATTCGCTGGCAACAATAGGAACTGAATAAAAATTAATGGAACATATCATTTTATACATGTTCTATGCAAAACATCATAGTGAGGTAATTCGAGCAGAGCAATTTGGAGTTATTATCGATTAGGGGAGACAAAATTATCCTATGAAAACATGTTTGGGCAGGTTAATGATCCACACATTTATTAATTGAGTCCATCTAAAAGTTGGGTTGATTTGGGCTAAATGTGTTGTCCAAATTGACTCATGAGAAACATTGTCAAAATATTTTTAAAAAAGAACTTTTCTTGTTTTATATGTTATACTCCCTTTGTCCTAAATTAGTTGTCATGTTTCACTTCTCGAGAGTAAATTTGACTAATTTTCAAAGTTAAATTGGATTAGGTCAAATTCAATATTTTACAATTACAATTCAGATATTAAAAACCTATACAAAAAATGTTACAAGTTGCAACTTTTCTCTTATTAATTTGATTAAAAATTCAATATTTTTAAAATATTGGTCAAAGTTCACACAATGGCAGCAAATTAAATACTATCTCTTTGTAAACGCGACACATATTGGGCACCTTGCAAGCTGTAATTTCTTAATCCCTAGCCTAAAGTTAAGCTGCATAAGCTGCAGAATACAAAGCAATCCTAAAAATCAGAACTTAAAGTTCCGATTAAATATATGGTAATTCCGTTAAGAGAGCTAATTGTGGTGTACCAAGGGACCACAGTTTTTAGATTATCAAAAAGGAAAGGTCGATGTATGTAAGTAGCATACCTTGACACGAGTATCAATGAATTTGATTCCACGATTCGAACCAATGACCTGTAAACCAGTTCTCTTTCGTAGAATGTAAAGATCCAAAACATAATCCATTGAAAATTTAGTGACGTCTCATAGCGTAGTTAATGAAAAGTATGGTTCTATGGTTTATGCAATAAGGGGCCGGGACCGGAATGCTATCTAATCTACTTTTGTTTTCCCCATGACGACAATGTTTAAATTAACAAATCAAAGGTAACTATATTGTTGCTCGCACTATCGATCTCATACTTGGTTTTTCTGTTGATCAGGTTCGATCCTCATATAAACATGAGTAATTGGTGGTCGGCAATTTAAGTTGGGAGGATGAGTAGAGAGGGCAGGGGGTTGGCTTTGAAATATGAAATAGGGTGGTGGGGCATCAGCAATAGGGGTTTGTCGATGCCTATAATCAGGGTACAGGGAAGGAGTTTGAAAATTACCTTGGTGATGCGACTGTGGGTTATTCCTCTGTGCGGCGCGAAGTGAGCAGGGATCTTGGCGTATACCTCTCATCAACGGAATGATCGGGGGCAGCAGTGCGAGATCTGGATTATCATTTGAAGCATTGTTCATAGCTGGAGAAGTGTGACTTAAAGTATCTTCCCAATTTAAAGACGAAAAGCTTTGTTTTAAATCAGAAAAAATATTATCAAACGGGAAAATATCTTCTAAAAATTTTACATCCCGTGAGAGAAAAATTTTGGAGCTTGTGAGTTCAAAACACTGGTGGCAATGATGAGTGATGGAAAAACCAAGATAGACACAAGGTTTGGAATACGGTTCCAATTTATTTTGGGCATATGGTCGTAGCCAAGGGTAGCATAGACATC
Organism: Lycium ferocissimum; assembly: GCF_029784015.1. Classification (NCBI taxonomy): domain Eukaryota; kingdom Viridiplantae; phylum Streptophyta; class Magnoliopsida; order Solanales; family Solanaceae; genus Lycium; species Lycium ferocissimum. Next base: position 40,335,973 of record NC_081348.1, read on the forward strand.
CAAATGTACGAAGAGATTCATAATGTGGTGTTTCGTTGAAAAGAACTTCAAACGGGGACTTGGTATCAAGGGTTTGGGTGGGCAGTCGGTTAATGAGAAAAGCGGCATGATGGCAGGTAAATGTCCAAAAATTGGAAGGTAAACTAGCTTGATGAAGTAGTGTTTTGGCTGGTTCGATTAGGTGTCGATGACGTCTTTCAGCCAAGGCGACCCTTTGAGGAGTATGGGGGGAGATTCAAGGTGTTGTATGCCATTGGAATTAAGGTAAGGTTCTAGAGCTTGATATTCTCCGCCTCCATCAGTGTATAGTGTGAGCATTTTGTGACCAAAATGTTTTTCAAGCACTGGATGTAAGTTTTGAAATACTTTTTGAACTTCATGTTTCTTTTTCATTGTGTACAGCCAAATGTATTTGGTGTACTGATCAACAAATAAACAATAGTATCGCTTTTTGTCAATGGAGAGAACTGGGGAGGGGCCCCACAAATCACTGTAGATTACTTCTAATGGGAATTTGCTGGACAACGTGTTTGAATAAAATGGAAATCTGTGAGCTTTATTGCAACAACATGAATAACAATAAGTAAACTTGTCTTTTGAAGAATATGAAAGACGGGAATTATTTAAAATGGAAAATAAAACTCGAGAATGGGGGTGGCCCAATCTTCGATGCCACAGATGTAAGGATGGTCCAGCAATGGCGGCGTTGATGGTTGGTCGAGACAGTGATGGCCATTCATAGAGTCCTGCTTTATTCGGGCCGCACAGAAGAGGTGTTCCCGTAGTCAGATCCTTCACAAGAAATTTAAAAGGAAAAAATTCTAGTGAGGCTTGATTATCTTTGCAAAGCCGATGAACGTAAATAAGTTTGCGTTTGATAGCCGAGCACACAAAATATTACGGAGTTTAAAGGTAGTATTTGATGCATTTAAATGAGTAGTACCAGTTTGAGTAATTGGAATCACATTACCATTACCCATTGTCACCTCATCGATCCCTTTGAAGTCTTGAACATTTTGGAGGGAGCTTGTATCCGGGGTAACATGGTGAGACGCTCCGGAATCGACAATCCAGGGGTCATGTGTTGTCGTCTGTGCAACAAAATTTGCTGTATGGCCAAATTTGTCGCAGAGTTGACAACAGACACGGTTGGGTTGGTGTGGGAAGTTGCGCCACTGGGACTTGTTCCTCGGATGCTGGGAAGGACTGCGGTCAGCGAACTGTTTGTTTGAGGGATGCCAGTTGTTGTTGTTAGGTGGGCGTCGATTATTGCGTGGGGGATTTGTGACTCGTTGAGCAACAGCTGCTGTGACCTGAGTGGTAGTCTTCTTGAGGTCCTCATGTTTGAGGAACAGTTCATGATCAAGAAGCTTATCAAAAAGTTCCGCGTAGCCAATTGGAGAGTCCCGTGCCCGTATGGCTGCTGAGATCTCACGGAATTCTGGACCGAGTCCACTCAATATTTTGACCACAAGTTCTTCATTATTGACGGGTGAACATGCTGTTGCAAGTTCATCGGAGAGAGAGCGAATCTCTCGCATATATTCAGCAACAGATTTGTTGTCTTTGCTTACTCGACTGAGATAGTGACGAAGGCTAAAGATGCGGATTTGCGATTTGTTCGCAAAGGAAGTGTGAAGTTGATCCCACACAGTTTTGGAGTTAGCTGCAGAAGCGACAGTGGATGCAATTGTGGCATCGACAGAGGCCATGAGAGCGTTTTGGATTAGTTGATCTTGACGAAACCAATCTTTGTACTCTGGGTTGGCAGATTCAAGGCTGTTGGTGGTAATTTTCTCAGGAGGGGACAACTTAGTACCGTCAAGATGACCGTAGAGGTCATGGCCATGAAGCAGCATGGCAATTTGGGCCTTCCATATAGTGAAGTTATGGCTGCCGGACAGTTTAATAGGCAGTTGGGACGAAGGGTTGAACTGAATTAAGTGTTTGAGGACCGGGGTGGCATCGGCATTAACAACTGGGGTAGAAGAGTCGGCCATTTGTGTGGTGAGAGAAGGAAAAAAAAAAATTGGATCTTGGATAGGTACTCGTTAGAGTATTTTCTTTGGCGCTGATACCATATAAATGCAGAGAATCAGAAGGAAAAAGTATTTCTATTAATGAACCAGCAATGGAGTTTATATACAAAGCAAACACTCCAGATTGTGCTAAGCTAACTCCTAGAAAATAGGAGCAGATAAACGTGAGTGAACAACTCTAACTAAAGCCTAAATTAACTGAACTTGACTAACCCTAATTTTCCGGAACTGCTAAGTGCTACACGTGTGCTGTTACCTCAGTAATTTTTAACGATTATTCTATATTCTAGCCGAAGGAATTTGCTATATTCACGCTTTATTAGTACACTGATCACTTTACTTATCAGTCTTGATTCTTGAAAATTAGTTTCTTTCCCTGATCAAAGACTCGGTTAATTAAGGAATTTACTCCAAGAAGAATGGTACAACTGTAGAGAAGATTAACACCACACCAACTGATATTACATGTGCTTTCGTCTTGATGAAAATCCTGGATCCATCACTTGAACCAAACTAAATAATTGGCTAAGTAAAGCTGCCATACATCTTTGTGAATCGTGAGATCCGTGCAGTCTAATCAACTAATCAACAATTGAAATCTTACAAATGTCAAACTCTCTGTTGATAGTAAATCTTATGCAGATTTGGAAGAAATTCACTGTGTAAATAATGCAAATGAGATCAGAGGAGGATCATGTCTGGTAGCAATAAGGTACACGAATCTGCAACAGAGTAACCATAAAGATCTTCACAATGAATGAAGCACAACACTTGCTTTTGTTTTCTACTTACCTGCTTACAATTATGAATTCTTGTAATAGCTAGAAAACAATAGAATGAGGATTCATAGGGTCCAATAATCCATTTCTGCAAAGTAGTAGGTGACACGTGTTAAACCATTTCTGCTATGAAAACATAACACCATCATTGTACGGACGAAACAAGTGATGGGCAAGCTTTTAGAACTCGGAATGTTGTTTGTAGAACATACGAAATATTGCACACAAACAGATAATATATCTTCTGTAAAGATAAGAGCACAGTACATTTCATATAGGCTATCTATAGGAAAAAATAGAGGACATAACTCTAGCTAGTTATTGTGCACCCTCGTGAAATATTTCGTACGGCCAGTGAATCTGTAGCCCATGATCATTTGTGAGGCAATTGTTTTTGGGGCAAAATGCATAGCTTGGATATAATTAACTGTGCTGTAGCAGATATAGTTACTTCGTTACATTCATTTTATATGTCAATATTTGACTGATATAGATTTTACGAAACAAAGAGAGATCACTTTTACCATGTACTAAAAATATTATTAGAACTTGTAATATTGAATATATATGTCATGATATTTCCATAGTCATAAGAGTATTTCATTAGATGTAAAATAGAACGTTTAAAATCAAAGATTTTGCAAATGTATACAAGTATAATTCTGTACAGGATCAAAGAAAGGATTATTAGATTTTTGTAGTACTAATTTTTGGTTAAATGACAAGCATATTCACGAAGGAACTAAAAGTAATTACTCCCTCCGTTCCATAATAAGTGATTCTTTTAGCTCATGCACACCCCTTAAGAAATTAGTTACTCCTAGAAAATTATGAGTATTTTTACTAACTTACCCCTAATCAAATTGTGCTTACATAATTAAATGCCTAGAAAAAAAAGAGGTAGTTAATGAATTAATGAATCTTGATTATTTAAATAAGGATAATTTCGGAAGAATTTACCGAAAATATTCTGAAAATTCTAAAATATTACTTATTTTTAAAAAAGTTAAAAAGCTTAAAAAATAACTTATTATGGAACACGCGGAGGGAGTAACATACCAGGTGAATTTACTGACTAGTACTAGTACAATAAATGATTAGGCAATCCCAATAAACCAACGATGTGACTAAAGGCAATCTAATTTGTTGAGGTTTAGTCACATGCCATGTGTAAGGAAAGAACAAGTCAAAGCTACAGTAGTTAAAGCTTAATTGGGTTAAGCGTATGCGCTTTTACTACTCCCTTTAGTATTATATAGAGCCTGTTTGGATGGGCTTAAAAAAAGGAGCTTATAAGCTGTAAACAGGTTATAAGTAAAAAAAAAAAGTTGGTGTAGTCTAACTTATTTTTTTTTTGCTTATAAGCTGTTTTCAGCTTATAAGCTGCTTTAGATAAGTTAAGTCAAACAAACCCAATTAATTTTTTGGGCTTATTTTAAGAACAAAATGGCTTTACTTCTTTGCTACCTAAACATTCAAAAAAAAGTGAAAACAAATTTATAGGCAACTTATAAGCCAATCCAAACGGGCTCATAATCTAATAATTCATCCATTTCATTTTGTTTGGCAAAGAAGCTTAATTTACAAAAGAGGCATATATCAAAGTATCCTTTGAACTCTTAGTTTAAATGTGCCATGCTATTTCTATAGCTATAAAGCGTGTAATTAATTAAGAGTAAAATGAAAAGCTCAAACGTTTAATTTTTTTGAATATCGAAAAGTGCCATTCTCTTATGAACAAATTAAAAAATAGAGTATCTTATTAAATGGTATTCCAGCCTCAACCAAATATCTTTTATATGACAATATTATTGGAAAACTTTTTTTTTTTTTTCAATTTTGGAATAATCGAAGTCTGTGTAAATTGACTTGAACACATCTATTTTTTTTTTTTCCAGATTCAAGTTTAAAGCAGGAAGGGATCTTTGGTAGCTGTTGGATGCTATACCTATACGTACGTACTGAAAGACTAATTCTTCATGCTTTATGCATATGCTTGATCAATATCGTTCTTAGTCGGACTCCTCTTGTGGTTGCTAGGAAGACAAATCATTAACTTCTTGCAATATCTTTCTGGACCCCACACCCCTGGCTCCTCACTCCTCTAATCCTGGAGCCTATATAAGGAGTAGCCCCTTGCCACTCTATAGCACATACAGAGCTTAACTACTATTTTCTCTTGCTATTCAGCCATTTAAATTTCACTAGCTTAACTAATAGTCTCTTCTTCTTCTTCTCCTTCTTCAATTTCAATAATGTCTGCACAAGCGCAAGGATCAGCAGGTACATGGACTGCAGAGCAAAACAAGGCATTTGAGAAGGCATTGTCAGTGTATGACAAAGACACCCCAGACCGTTGGTCCAACGTTGCTAAGGCTGTCGGAGGGAATAAAACTGCTGAAGAGGTGAAGCGACATTATGAAACACTTGTCCATGATATCATGTTCATTGAGAGTGGCGGGGTGCCCTTCCCCAACTACAGGACCACTAATTAAGGTATGCGATGATACCACCGTTGAAAAATATTATCATCGTCTATACAACGATAATATCATTTCATTTTATTACACAGAGTTTTCCGTATTGATGAAATATAACAGATATTCGATGAAATAGTCTAGTTAATGACCTGCATATATACCACCGTTGAAAAAAGAAAAAGAAATATTCATTATATTCGACTCTATTTTGTATTTGAGGATTCACTATAATATGATAGTTTTATGTTGTTATCCTATCACAACTTTCTTTTCTTTATTTGAGCTTAGAAATGACTAATCTTGCAAAACTAAGATAGACAAAGTTCATTACTTCAAACCATGCAGCCCAAGATTATTCCTAATTCTTCCTATAGAACAATTTGTGTTCCATTTATCGTTGCATATATGATATATATCATACATGATGCAAAATAAAAAATATTACTCCATAGTCCATGCCTTCTTGAATAACCATACTTATGTTTCTTGTTGGATATATGACGCAGGATGTAAAATCTGGGGCTCCAGCGAAGCAATGAGGCAAAAAAAGATGCAACCTTAATTAATTAAGCTACGACTATTACAGAGCAATTGCTTGCAAGAAAGTAACCCTACTACTAGTTACAGCAAAAATAATCAGAATTTCGCGTTTAATTTTCTTTTTGAAAATTTAAGTGAAGTGTATTAATTTCTTTGTATGTCCAAATTAATAGTATTTGTGTTGTTGTTATGAATTTCATTCATGTATTATCTGAAGGAAGCATTTGAATTCCTTCTACCGTGTAATAATATTCATGTTTGATCTCTTTCTATATGAAACGTGTTTTTTAATGTATGTGCAATTTCATACTTGACGTGTTTCTTTGAAATGCCTATTCGTTCAATGAATGAATTTGAGCATTCAGTCGCATTTTTTTTTTTTTTTAAACTTTTAGCTCGGATGAACACAAAATTTGAAGGCAATGGATGCACGCACATTTTAATTTTAACGTGTCTGCACACACGCACATCACACACACACACACACACACACACACACACACATATATATATATATATATATATATATATATATATATATACACACATCCATACACACATCTAATACCATATTTTGGAGGAAAAGAAAAAGATATGTTCACGTAATATGTAGTCCGAGGGTGCACCGCTGCATCACATAGTTTTGCCAGTGAGGTCCTTTGGATGGATGATGGATCCCAAATCAATTAGTATAAACTTATTTGAATGCTTTTATATACCCCGATGTGAAACATTATATAACTCAACATAATATTAACAATGCAATATAAGTTTTATCAATGATGTAAGATATTTTTCTATCTCTGAAATATTTGAACGGCTCTAACGAATGATCTACTCTATTTTCTAGATTACTAACTTATGCTAAATTTATAAATATACCTTCAGTTGGCTTTTGAGTGACTTAGTTACATTTGTAAATGCTTTTACATCGTCAGTAAACGATTTCATCCTCTTTATGTTACTCTTCTAAACGAAACACAATTTTAGGAACAGCCATGAAAATTTTTCACTTTTTTTTGGAAAGCTTTTTCGCTTTATTTGAAAATCAACATTTGACCATGAAAATTTCAATTACAACTTGAAGTTGTATTTGGAATTTAGAAAACATCTAAAACCCTGTTTTCACTTTTTTCCGCTTTCGGTACATTCAAACCACTAAATATTCTTTGCAAAAACTATAACCAAGCACAACTCCATCTTCAACTCCAACTTTAAAATTGCAAAAAAAAGTGAAAAATATTTGATTTCCATGGACAAAACCCTACATAAATGGCCTAGAAAACAGAGGTACAATAGGACAATAATTCAGCACACAATATATTACTACTAGTAGTACTACTTAAAAAAGGAATAACGACAACATATCACAATGACAAACACTTCTGAAAACCATCAGTCAGAAGACTCGTTTCAAGACGTACGTCGAAAAAGGGGAAATAATTGCCTTTCCTTTTCAGTACTAATGTTTTTGGTAAATTAAAAAGTAAAAAATATTTGATTTTCATGGACGAAACCCTACTTAAATGGCCTAGAAAACAGAGGTACAATAGGACAATAATTCAGCACACAATATATTACTACTTAAAAAAGGAATAACGACAACATATCACAATGACAAACACTTCTGAAAACCATCAGTCAGAAGACTCGTTTCAAGACGTACGTCGAAAAAGGGGAAATAATTGCCTTTCCTTTTCAGTACTAATGTTTTTGGTAAATTAAGACCTTTTCAGTACTAATGTTTTTGGTAAATTAAAAAGTAGAAATAATGAAGAAAAAATGATCAAAATGGTCCTTAATGCATAGGGGGGTTGAACTATTTTGTTCCTCAATGTATGGTCTTAAACTCTTAGGGATGGTTTGGTATGAATAATAAGCAAAAATAGTGATGGGATAAAAATTTAGTATCACCTCATCCTTTGTTTGGTTACTAATCATGAGATAAGTTATCCCAGGATTAAAAATAGTGTTGAGATAACTTATACCCATCAAAGGGTGGAATAGTAATCCGGGGATAGCTTATCCCAGGATAAAACAATAAAATTGATTAAAATGACCCTGAAGTTCTCAAAATCCTTTTTCTACAACATAAGGTGGAGGGTATTTTTGTAAACAAATAATTTTTTCTTAAAAGTTATGCAATGATGTATTATTTTTTAATACGTGTAAACCAAACAATCAATAAGAAATAATATCAGGATAACTAATCCCAATATAAATTATCCCAGCATAATTTATCCCAACATAATCAATCCCATCATAACTTGGGTTCAAACCAAACGACCCCTTATATATAGTAGTTCTTAACGCAAGTAAAAAGTGACCATTCTGATCATTTTCTAGAAATAATGACTTGTCTCACAATCATGGGTTGACTACATTAATAAGGTATAGTAAAACTTGAAGTTTAACGTTTGCATATATAAACCATCGTCAGTGGAGTATATATTTTCTTTTTAGAAGATTTATCCTAATAGATCAATGCAGTTCTGGTGAATTGCCCAGCCATTTCTGAGTGAATGTTTCATTGACATGGGTGTTAATTAAAATGTAGAAAAAAAATGTAGTACTAGTCTCTCTCTTATTTTATAAAAAATCTAATTCTTCTTGTTGCTTTGATGTATTTTCAAGTTTTTATTCTTAATGTAACTTTTAGGTGGTGATTGACAGCTTTGTATCAAAGGCATTGGATACTTTTGAAATGGAAGATTTCAGCAGGATGATTAGAATATGAATATACCAACTTTAGGGTGAGAAGCAAGGGGAGTGGATGCCTAGGTGCTAGGGGAATCGAGGAACAGAGGGGCTTTCTGGTATGGATTGTAACAAATGCAGTGCCCATGGTTTATTGTTAGGCAGAGTTTGTTCAACCACTTATTTTTGTACATCTCCAGCCCACTTGCTGCTCTGACTGAAACATTTGGATAACTAAGGACTGGGTATTTTTCACCAATATTTATTTAGACCGGGCATTTATCATATCCTAATGATCATTTGAGCAACAGAATGCCAAACATATACTACTAACTTTACGGATGTATACAGGCCACGTGAATCCCAATCCCAATAACTTTTGCATGAAGCCTATAATATGTTAAAAAGATCTAATAAATATTTTACTGTATTTATTATCGTGGTATAAACTTAAGGTTGCTGTAGGAACCCATAAATTTTCTATTCTGGATCTGCCGTCTCTGTATACGGGCAGAAACATAGCTATTGAATCTTTTCTCCGGTGCAACTGAGTAACATAGCTTAATGTTTAGAATGAGATTCATTGAACAGTGAGACTAGTTTAAGCACTTTCGTCATTCTTTCATAGTCCTGATCCCACCAAAAAGCTCACTGGTGTAATGGAGCACAAAACTCCAGTCAATCCATCCACTTCAACGAAATCAATCAGTCCTAGTTCCACAAGCCAATTTGTGCAATACTAAAATAGACACTGGAAATAAGAAAGTGAAATTTACAAGTCCAAAACATCCTATAGATAACTAAAACATTGACAGCATAGTGAATTGTCATATGTCATTCTTGTCTACCCTATTGATACAACATTGAGAGCAAACAACTTTTAGTGAAATTGCAATATGCTCTATAGTCTACGCAACAATTGCAATACTAATGTAGACACTGGAAATAAGAGAGTGAAATTTATAACCCAAAAACATCCGATAGACTAAAACATTGATGGCATAATGAATTGTCATATGTCATTCTTTTCTATCCTTTTAATACTAGTCCATCAATTCAAAAGGTGCCAAATATCCTACTTGGCCAATGTAGTTTGAAGGGGCAAAGAACTTTCAACCTCTTTAGCCTCAGCATTCCTTTCTGCAACAATTTTTGACATCCCGAACATCTGAAATGTGCATTGGAAAAAAGATTAGAAGTCGGTTTAAAGTAATAAATGCAATGCCTTCAAGGATCATTGTGAACAGCTTATTTATGGTGAAAGTATTGGGAATACCTTAGAGATGGTCTTCTTGAAGCAGGTTTTATGTTCATCCATGGAAGCATGAATGAATTCATCCATGTGATCCTTGATATCTTCTAGAAAACTAGCTTGTTCGCTCTTCTTTTTCCGACACGAAGTCATGGCTGGATTTGGAGTAACAGGGGATGGTGTCTTCTCATTTTGTACATTTTCTGCTGCCATATCCTTGATGCAAGGCTCTTACGTAGGCTGTAAGGTTTACCAACATCCCAGATAACTATTATATTTCTTCATATGCACCAAAAAAGACAAATACCCACCAAGAAGAAAAATCAAGTCAACAATAACAACAACAACTATGTCTCAATCCTAAAGTAGTTGGGTTTCGGCCATACTAATCCTCATGTACGTTTGCTCAATTTGGATCCCTCTCTTCCACTATCTTCAATAACAAAATACTGTGTTTAATTCGTCATTAGTAGCAAACTGCGACTGCCTCAATAGTTATAGTCTTTAATGATTTCACAATATTTTCAATCTAATACTCAATTTCATACTATTGGTGCACACACAAACAAATTACATCATAATCTAAAGGATTACACTAGGTAATGATCCTTAAGAGGCACCCAAATTTTCAGGTATATACTGTTCATTAAGAAACAGGACAGATATCCATAGAACTTACTTTACAGATATCTATAGAACTTACTTTTAACTTTTAATTCAGACACAAATTTTGTGATCTCAACAATCATACTATGCCACAAAGCTAGATACATTTTTTAACAAGGCAATTTGCCCAGGATAAGCACCTGCACCTCAAATTTAAGCTGGAAAAAAGTTGTCTAGTGTTACAAATCTCAATACAGTCAAAATTGGCAAAGTAATTGATCAAAGCATAACCCTTATACCGTATAAGTTACTATCAATCAATCAACAACCATGTCCCACAGTCCCAGTACCAAATTAGTTTGGTAATTAAGCAAGTACTACAGATGCGGGTAAAAGCACCAGTATTATCCCATCATACACCAATGAACATCACAATCAAATTTCATAATAAAAAGTAAGGAAATAAAATTGCACATAAAATGTTCGATTTAATGCTGCAAAGAAAATTAAATTAAATTGGCAAGTGACACAAAGCAAAGTAATAAGTAAACCCAGAAAATAGATTTCAGGGTGATTTCATCTATATTTCTTGCTGTTCGCAGAGATTAATTTTAAGGAATACAAAAAGAGGAATTAAAATCGAAGGAGATGAATTACCTTACGAAATAGAGAGGACGTGGTTTTCTGATCAAGTCACACGGTACGAGAATGATCGGGGAAGTGGAACCTTCTTCAATAGAATGAATGACTTGAGCAACAAGTTTAACATGCGCCGGGTCAAGGGAGCCGACCTGACATAACTTCTTCAATCAAGGGAGATTTACAAATTTAACCTTTAAATGTCATCATTTAAGTTTTGACCTCGTTTGAAAAGTTATATAAGGCGGCTTAGAGGTGGTAATTTGAGCTCATATTTAGAAAATTAGCTCATTTTACCCATATGTTAGTGAGTTAAAATCGGCTTATATTTCGGGTGCAGTAAATATGAGGGGCAATTTCTGTTTCCTTTTTAACCCATAAAAATATGAGTATCCTTATAAAACACATGACCCAATAACAACTCATTTTTTGAAAATAAAATTTCTTTAATTTTACGAACTAAGCTCTTATTTTCATATTTCTCATTCCTTACCTTAATTACGAATCTATTTCTTGGAAGAAAATAAGTTTCTTGAAATTTTTACTTCCAACCCCAACCGTTACCCCACCACCCACACCGCCATGCCCCCCCCCCCCCCCCCCCCCCACGTCACACTTTTTTCTTTTTATTTCATATATTTTATTTTTCTTTTATAAAAAGCTTATAAAAAAGGAGAAATTTTTTTCTTACCTCCAACCCCAACCCTTACCCCACCACCCACCCCGCCATGCCCCCCACCCCCACACACTTTTTTTTTTTATTTCATATACTTTATTTTTCTTTTATAAAAACTTATAAAAAAGGAAAGTTTTTTTTTACCTCCCACTCCGATCCCTACCCCCACCCCACCATACCCCCGCCCCTCCAAAATTCAATTTCATATATTTTACCTTATAAAATTTTATAAAAAATGGAAAAAAAAATTCTTACCCCCCCCCCCATGCCCCCCCCCCCAAAAAAAATCAATTTCAAATATTTTACTTTTATAAAAGTTTTATAAAAAAAGGGAAAAAAAAAATTCTTACCCTCGTCTCACCCCCTCCACAACCCCCCCGCCCCCCCACAAGTTTCAATTTTCCTATATATTACTTCTATAAAAAATTATAAAATAATGGAAAAGAATTTACCTGTCCCCCACCCCACCCCATCCCCTACCTCCACGCAACCCTCCCCTCACCCCAAAAAAAAAATCAATTTCATATAGTTTACTTTTATAAAAAAAAAAAAAAAATTAAAAATGAAAAATAAAATTCTTACTCCCACCCCACCTCCTCCACGACCCCCACCCCTCACCCCTGAAATTTATATGGAAAAATTAATTTAACTTGATAAAAGAAAAAAATTATAAACATACATTTGAAATAATATTACACTTGTATAATATGGGTTAATCCATAACCAACCCACCCATTTGCCACCCCTAACTCTCTATTTGGATGGTTGTTTCTTGTGGTTCATTAATGTACAGTATGGTGTTTTATTGTATTGTACTGTAACATTTGTATTGTTTGGTTTGACTGTATGGTACTGTGTAATAACTTGTAAGTTTACTAAAATACCCTTAACTCTTAATTAGAAATTAGTTTATATATATATTAATAAAACTCAGTTAAAGAATAAAATAGGAACTTTAAAAAATAAATAGGTAGTCAGTGGGGGTCGTGGAGGGGTGGGTGGCGTCAGGTGGGTGGTTGTGGGATGAGGGTGGGGGTAGTGGCTGGTAGGGTAGGGGTGAGGGGTAGTGGGTGGTTGTGGGATGAGGATGGGGGTAGTGAGAGTAGGGGGTGGATGGTGGTGAGGGGTAGTGCGTGGTAGAGGGGTGGGTGGTTGTGGGATAAGGGTGGGAGTGAGTGGTAGGGCGGGCGTGGGTGGTAGGGCTGGAGTGGGGTGGTGGTAAGTGGTAGGGTGGAGGTGGGGGTGGGGGTGGGGTGGATGGTGGAAGGTGGAGCAGGGGAGGGGTGGGGGTGAGTGGTAGGGTAGGGGAGGGGTGGGGTGGGGTGGATGGTGGAGGGTGGGGTATAATGGGGAAATGAAATACGTAATCACGGAAAAACCACTAAATCCGTGGTTACAAAAATTGGGACTTTTCATGGTTATATAACCATGAGATGAACCACGGGTCTACAACACAATACCATATAATTTTAAGAACAATGGAAACAAACATGGTTTCATACAAACCATTCATTAATGAGCCACGGGAAACCACCATCCAAACAGGGGGTAAGGCGGTCAAAAATCATCACAAGTTGGCCATAAACTTGCGGACGAATTTCGGCGGATCATCATAAAATTCGTCAGGTTGCCCTTGTCATAATTTCTTATGATCACAAAAAATTGGCCACCAAATCCTGATGATTCTGAAGGGTCGCTATAAAATTCGTCAAATTACTTCTCACAAATTCTAATGATTGCTTGAAGTTGACAATCAAATTCTAATAATTCTGGCAGATCGCCATTAACTTATTGTGTCACATTTTTGCTTCAAAATTGATCCAGATTATTTCAAACTGTCAAATTAAGTACTCAGGCCCAAGGATTGTCCCGATATAGGAGATCTCGAGGTATTGTGCAATTTTAGAAGGATAAGGTATGGGCCAAAATTAAGACATTATGAGCCAACTACTTAATTACTTTACTACAATGTCAGAGATGGCATGTATAGTATTTCGAAAAATCTTGTCGTGTGGACAACTTGGTCATCTCTCAGGTATTAACTTCTTCTAGCTAGACAAGGGGAGAAAGAGTTACGTTTGAGAAAATGGGGAATGTATTCGCAATAATCAAGCCCATATTACATGCTATAATGAAAGCTATCGGAATGACATCCATGTTGGTAGAAATAGAACCAGGAACCACCATGCATTTTTGGGTTCCAATTGAATCCACAGCTATTCATCAGGACCCTAACAACAAGCCTAAGCCTACAGTTGTATTTCTCCATGGATTTGTTGCCAATGGAATTATGACATGGCTTTTTCAAATGGTCTCCTTAAGAACTTCAGGTGCTGATTTTGCTGTTTACGTTCCTGATCTACTTTTCTTCGGAGACTCCATCACTGATTGTCCCGAACGGTCAACGAGTTTTCAGGCACATTGTTTAGCAAAGGGTACACATCTCATCTAAAAGTTTAAGCTGTAGAATACAAATTTCTTTACTTAGTTGTCTCCAATACGTCCTTCCTGTCTCTGTCTGTTCAGCTACCATACTGAAGTGTGTTATCAATCATCTCATATAAAAATTTAAGTTATTATACATGGAGAGCACATATTTAGTTTTACTTATTTATGTTTTTAATACACCACTCACATGCGGGCCTGATTGTTTTTCAGGTCTGATGAAGCTGGGAGTTGAAAAGTTTTCTCTAGTGGGATTCAGTTATGGAGGAGTGGTTGGGTTCAAGTTGGCTCAATTGTATCCTGACATGGTTGAATCTATCGTTATGTCAAGCACAGTTATAGAGTTGACTGAGTCTATTAGCAATGCTTCGTTGAACAACATTGGGTTCACAAGCTGGCCTGATTTTCTTTTGCCCAAAACCATCTCAGATCTCAAAGTGCTTCTATCTATTGGCACTCACAAGTTTCCCTGGTTTCCTGATTTTTTCTTCAGGGATTTTCTTGAGGTACGTACCTCTTTAACTAATATTTTCACATTAATAGTGTAAAAAAGTTATACGCCGTTAACGAATGTATAACTTAAATCCTTATTTTTATTAGTAGTACCAATTTAACGCGGACAAATTGATTTAGACAGAGGAAGTAGAAAAGCAGCCCCATAAATTAGATTAGTCCAGTGGACAAATAACTTTATTTGCTGTATCAAGTGAGCTTGTTTACTCAAGTAATTTATTTGTGGTAAATATAAGTTTTCACATAATTTTCATTCACTTAATATAAGTTTTTAGTCGTGCTGTTTTAGCTTTTGAAATGTTACAAGCATCACCTAGGGAGTACTTCTCATTGCTTTTTATTTTTATGTTTTATTCAGACTATCAAATTATTATGACCTACAATAACAAGTATTTTAACTATTTAATGCATACATAATTTGGTAATATATAAAATATAGAAGTAAATAATATGCTACAAAAAATTGATACTCGAAGTTGATGTCAAAATATTTATTCTACTCGTATATAAATTAAATCAACGTGTTGATAAATAACAAGATTTTAATGGTAAAATGTTGTAAAAGCAGGTAATGTTTGCCAACCGAAAAGAGAAATTGGAACTTCTTAAAGCTTTTGTTGTCAGTGACAAAGACGCTGCTACTCCTGAATACTCACAGGTATGCCAACCTCCTCTTACTTCTTTTCACTACAAATAAAAACTGGAATTACTATGAATTTCGTTGGCTAAATAATTCGTAGACAACTAATTTTTTTTGATAATTTATCGCTAATCGTCGCTGAATAAGATTATCGACAAATTTTGTTATTTAGCTACATAATTTGTTCATCGTTAAATAGTTTGCTTTCCCTCTCCAATTTTAGATGTCCTTAAAACACATTACTGGTAACCGTTGAAAAATGTGGGTAAATTTCCAATTAAAAATCAGAGGTGATAATATATATAAAAGTCAATGTTATAGCGAGTTGGCGTTATAAATGCTCATACATTACTAATTTCTCAAGATTAATAACAAGCATCAATCTACACAACTTCCCATAACATGGATAATACATTTTGATACGTTTGTTTACTCTTTCACGCAGAGGATTTACCTTTTATACGGAGATAACGACAAGATTTTTAATCAAGCAGTTTCTGATACTATAAAAGCGTAAGTCCTTCCACCCTAGAAAGTTAGTTAGATCCCTAGATTTGGCTATATTTGAGGGAATCTTTTTGAATTTGATGTTAAATTTTTTTCACATATCTTACTAGATTCATTTTTGGGTAAATTAATGAGTGCAGGAAGTTGGGAGAAAATACAACACTCGAGTACATAAAAAGTGCAGGACATCTAGTTCAATTGGAGCGGCCCTTCGCTTACAATTGTTTTCTCAAGAAAATTCTTTCATATTCAAGTGGCTCTGGGAAAATGTGATGAATATGCACTAAATGTCACCTTTATCAAATTATGTATTAATTGTCGTAGTTTATGTTCCAAACTTGTTCTGTTGCAATAGTAAACACATTTCCATAGCAGTTGCACATGGAAAAAGCATATTAACGACATATTTGATTTTTGAAAACTGCAGTGTCTCACCTCGCTATGGTGCAGAGAAATTGGCTAAAGAGTTCCATTTTGATTTTGGTTTCAGAAACCTAGTGCCCACTAATCATATAAATGAGAGAGTGTATATGTTTAAAAAAGTATAAAGTTCTAAATACCACCTTCACAAATACTATCTTTGTTCCGTTTTACTTGTCCCTTGTTGACTTAACATTTTCCTTAAGAAGGTACTTATTAGGTGTTTGTTTTGTTGGGTTTTTGTTCAAGTATGGTATTCCAATTCGATAACGCTTTTCTTTTTATTGATATGTCGTTCCGCGAGTACTGCATTTATTTTGAGAAGAATGAATATCAAGTTTCATCCTCAAATTCGGTAGAAGGGGATAGGAACGAATATCGCTCTTAGTTAGCTTTGGAGCGGAAGTACGAGACAAAAAGAGGAGTTTCCCTCGAGTAAGCAGTTTCCACTAGTCCAAATTTTAATAATTAATAAATAAATTTTTTATATTTCTATACATAAGGAATTTCAGCCTAATTTATTTGTCCATTTATGAGTTGGGAAATGGAAAGAAATGAAAATTTGAACAAGAATTTCTGTCCCTCATTGATTAAAGAGAAATATTTTGTGTTTATATATAGAAGCACTTCTTCTAGGTCTTAGAGAGTTAAGAAGAAGATAAATCTTGGCTTTGATTCCCTCAAATCTCTCAAAATATCCCCAGGTATATCCATTTATCTCATGTATATGTATGTATATATCCATGAAAACTGTGTGTAATATAAAGTGACATACATGATATCGCTATAACACACACATCACAGTGACATCCATGAAAATGTATGTGTGCTAGATACACATGTAACGGATGCATTTTTAGGTCCGATTTTTTTATTTGAAACAAGTTAGAATGACTTCTAAGCTTCCTCAAATTTGTATATAACCTTGTCCAGGTGTTTCCAGCCACACACACTCATGCCCGTTCGATCCAACAGGAGAAGCTAGAATTTGTTGGGGTTGGGGGGGGGGGGGGGGGTGGGCTGTGTTAAAAGTTCTCCTATATTAATAGTCGCATAATTTTTTTATTTTGCTGACAAATTTAGTTCGTCGGTTTCTTCCGACTTCAATTCCATGATCTGATTCTCTGGTATAGATGCTACAACAGTGCAACATTAATGTTGTTAGCAAAACTGAAGAGAGAATTTGTGCTAGTGGAAGCATTAATCAATCGCACTTTCTTGGTCCTAGTGTTAACGGAGATGCAATTACATAATTTACAAATAGGGTTGTACTTGTACTCTTAACCAAACTAATTCTCGTACTAATTTAGTAAATTATTTTGAAATATGAAATTAATTAAGAAAATATTGATTTTCCTATTATTTCGTCGGTTATATTTAAATACGGCTATACAATACCGAATTTTTTGAATTTCTATTGCAAAATATATTCTTTGGGCAAAAATATGTCAATATCGATTAGGATTGTATGTCGGTGTCAATATCTCTATCTATTTTAATCTAAGCCCAATTTCAAGTGGATAAATTCCTTCCATTTTTTTTTACGCAGATTGCCCTTTTTTTGGGGTGGTCTTTAAATTTTATCCCTCATATTTGTGGTCTTTAAATTTTTGCACGTATTTTGTAGTCTTTAAGTTTTCTGCTTGGCTTAAAAAGGTGTCTCGAATGCGGGGTTACGGGGTTAAATCCCGCTCGGACGGTAAAATAAAAAAATAATTTTGCAAGGCAAGGCTAGGGGCGTGTATGCCGGATTCGGCATACACGCCTTAAGGAAAAATTAAAGTTATGTCGGATCCGGCTTAACTAAAAGTCTGCCTCATAAGGCAGAACTTTTCCTTAAGGCATAGTTTAATTATGTCTTATGGGGCGAGACTTTTTTGTTAGGCGTAACTTAAGTATACATAAAACAGAACTTTTCCTTAAGGTATAGACTTTGCCTTATAAGGCAAATTTTTAGTTATGCGCAAGGAAAGTTCCGCCTTATGGGACATACTTTAGTTATGTCTTATGGGGCACACTTTTAGTTAAGACATAACTAAAAGTTTGCCTTGAAAAGTAAATAAAATAAAATATATGTCTCAAGGCAAAGTCAGCCGGAGGAGGGCAGAGCGAAATTTAAACTCTGTCTTGAGAATTTTTTTTAAGATTTTGATTGAGCGGAAATTTGAATCTGAAACTCATAGATTTTAGGCTAAGAGCAAAAATTAAAGACAACCAATTTGAGCGGCAAAAGTTAAAGACTACCACAAAAGAAGGGCAATTCGCACGTGGTCTCTCTGTCGTTGCCATTTCGAATCATATCTGATTTGGTTAATATAGAGATGGTACTGGTATACTTCATAGGTAAGGAGAAGAGATGAAGGATAGGGAGTAATATACCAAACAGTCACATCAGGTCAATCTATCATAGTACATTTTGCGTATCAATTTTAGTGTGTCTTTTTCCGCATTTATTTTGAGAAGGATGAATCTCAAGTTTCATCCTCAAATTCAGTAGGGGCGTAAGAACGAATATCGCTCTTGGTTAGCTTTGGAGTGGAAGTTCGAGATAAAAAGAGGAGTTTCCCTAGATTAAGCAGTTTCCGCTAGACCAAATTTTAATAATTAATAAATAAATAATTTGTATTCATTGTTATTAATTATTAATAAATTACATGGACTTAGATAAATAAAATAATGACATTTCTATACATAAGAATTTCAGCCTAATTTATTTGTCCATTTATGAATTGGGAAATGGAAAGAAATGAAAATTTGAACGAAAATTTGAACAAAAATTTTTGTCCCTCATTGATTAAAGAGGAAGGATTTTGTGTTTATATATATAGAAGCTAGGGGTGTACAAAGTAAACCGACAAACCGCACCAAACCGATAAACCGAGTCAAACCGAGAAAAAACCCGACTAGTGGTTTGGTTTGACTTGGTTTGGTGTTGAAAAAAAAAACCCGACCATAATTGGTTTGGTTTGGTTTTAACTAAAAAAAGTCAAACCGAACCAAACCAACCCGACATTACATGTATTCAATTTTTAAAATATTTTATACATAAAAATATTTATTTGTAAAGTAATTTATAAATATTTCTTAAATTTTTTCGTAATTTTTTATCTATTATCATATTATTCAAAGCTTGAAATTAGAATTTTGAATGTCAATAAGTTTTATATCCTATAGATGTTAGTAACTCAAATAAAGTCCAAACCAAAACCAACTCAACGATAATCCTAACAAAAGAAATTCAATCCACCACTAGGAATGACAATAATGTTGGATATCTATTCTTTAGTTTTGCATAATTGATATAGAGAGGAAAAATACATAACTTAAGTTTTTTTTTCTTTGTCATGTAATTAATACTTATTTTAGTATGACTTAGTATTTTTAGATTATGGTCATTTTCTTTTATGGCTTGTTAATTAGAAATATTTATTTTAACCGATTATATTAGCTTTTATTGAATATTTTAATACAATGTCATTACTCTTCTCACATTTTGTGTTGTTTTCTTAAAAAACACCTTAATTATATAATTATATCTTACTAGGACTAAAGAAATATTTGAAGTAAAAGTTATATGTTTTGTATCAAGACTATTCCGAAAAAAAAAACCCGAAAAACCTAAGAAAATCGAAAACCCGAAAAACCCGAGAAAACCGAACAACCCGAGAAAACCCGAGGTTGAAAAACCCGAATTTTATTGGTTTGGTTTGGTGTATAAATTTTAAAACCCGACGCAATTGGTTTGGTTTGGTGTTTAAAAAATTCGAACCAACCCGGTCCATGTACACCCCTAATAGAAGCATTTCTTCTAGGTCTTAAAGAGTTAAGAAGAAGACAAACCTCGGCTTTGAGTCCCTCAAATCTCTCAAATAACCCGTATATATCCCAGGTATATCCATTTATCTCATGTATATATATGTATATATCCATGAAAACTGTGTGTAATATAAAGTTATATATATATATATATATACACACACATGTCACAGTGACATCCATGAAAATGTATATGTGCTAGATACACATGTCACAGATGCATTTTTAGGTCCGATTTTTTTATTTGAAACAAGTTAGAATCACTTCTAAGCTTCCTCAAATTTGTATATAACCTCGTCCGGGTGTTTCCAACCACACCCACTCACGCCCGTTCAATCCAAACGAGAATAAGAAGAAGGAGAAGCTAAAAGGGGGAGGATAAATTTCTTCTATATAAATAGTTGCATAATTTTTTTATTTTGTTGACAAATTTAGCTCGTGGGTTTCTTCCGACTTCAATTCCCACTATAAGAAAAAATATATTTGGCAACAAAAGTAATTTTGTTGTCATAGATTGATTATTGTCGCAAAAAGTGCTTTTGGCAACAATTTTTTTTTGTTGCATAGACTTTTCCCAACGGCTGTTATTGCAACTTCATGTAACAATTTTTTTTTTTTGTGCCAAAAGTACTTTTTGCAACAATAATCAATACTATGACAACAAAATTAAATTCTTTGGCAACAAAAAAGTTCATTTGCCAATAATAAAATTAAGTTGTTGCTAAATATTAAATTTTTTGTTGCCATTTATGTACTTTCTTGTAGTATCCATGATCCGATTCTTTGGTATAGATGCTACAATAATGCAACTAGTAAACTGAAAGGCAACATTAATGTTGTTAGCAAAACTGATGAGAGAATTTGTTGTGAATCATTTGCTTTCTGCTTCACTTAGATAAGAACGACTAAGATTTGTGCTAGTGGAAGCCCACTTTCTTGGAGCCCTAGTGTTACGGAGATGCAATTACATATATTTACAAATAGGGTTGTACTTGTACTCTTAACCAAACTAATTCTCGTACTAATTTAGTAAATTATTTTGAAATATGAAATTAATTAAGAAAATATTGATTTTCCTGTTATTTCGTCGGTTATATTTAAATATGGCTATACAATACCGAATTTTTTGAATTTCTATTGCAAAATATATTCTTTGGGCAAAAATATGTCAATATCAATTAGGATTGTATGTAGGTGTTGATCTTTATCTATTTTAATCTAAGCCCAATTTCAAATGGATAAATTCCTTCGTGATCTCTCTGTCTTTGCCATTTCCAATCATATCTGATTTGGATAATATAGAGATGGTACTGGTATACTTCACGGGTAAGGAGAAGAGATGAAGCGTAGGGAGTAATATACCAAACAGTCACATCAAGTCAATCATCATAGTACATTTTGCGTATCAATTTTAATGTGTCTTTTTCTGCTTTCCTTTGGCTTCCAAAGCAATATCATTTTCCAAAATATTTTTTTCAATCAATCTTCCAGTAGCCAAAAGCCAATTTTCCAAAATATAAAACCATGATCCTCAATTTTCAATAGCTATTTTCCTCAACTTCCCATATGCTCACTCATCAGTAACAACTACTTATTTTTTTTATTTTTTTTCTAAAGTTCACCTTAGCGGTGTGGTGTTAGGCCTAGACCCCTACTTTAATTTGTTTTACTTTATGTAATTAATGGTGTTTGATTGGATACGAATTAATTAAGAAATTAAGTATCTTTCAAGCAATTGTAAAGTTGTAATTAATGATCTTGTCCATGTTATAATTTTTTCTATTATTATAAAGCATGTCAAGTGTAAACAAATTTTCATTGTTTGCAACCTCAGAACAAGACATGCAATTATTCGAATGTTGTGAGGTAAATATGCTTATTTCTTTTGAAGATTGAGACACTGTCATAGATATTGTACAGGATAGAGCGACAAGAGGGATTCATACGATTCAATAAGATAAGGTGGTAGTACAATGCAAGGAAAGAAAACATGTTGGAAGTAGTAGACAACACTATTTTACATAATTAGGAGAAGGTACAATTTTCAGAGATAGTACTTTTACGGGCATTTTTTTTGTCACACACTTGTCTTGCTACGTAGCGATATCGTCCGGCTTGATATGTTCTCATCAACATCTTCACTGGTGCAGGTTCAGATACCTCAGAAGCCTATTGAATAATTACATAAGAAAATGAATTAACTAAAAAGGACAAAAAATATAAGTGAAAGAAAAGAAAGATTCAAATGATTAGTGATTAAAAGCGTAATGAAAGTATGAAACTAGCAAGGAAATTTTACATGCAAAGGGCCTAGATCATAAAGAACAAACTTCTACAAGTTCTTGTCAAGTTCACTTTGTAGGACAAACAATATTAGATTTTTAGCATTTATTTCCATAAATTTCGTTTTAAATTTTTAAAAGATTGAAGGTTTTTTAATTAGAATAGGGTAAGTAGGGTTACATGCAGTAACTTTCGAACTTATAGAATCATTCCATCTCTTTTGGCCATTTATTTTTTCTTCTACCACGTACATCTATTTGTTTCTGAAATTCAGAATTTGTATTTACATTATTTGTCTTCTGAAATGTTTGTATATACAAATGAAAAATTAGAAAAGAAAAATCATTAAAACTACACTTAACGCAAGATTAAGATAGAAAAGGGAAAGTATTAGTAGTACTTAATTACGTTTTTATATAGAGTTAACTGATAGTACAAAGTTTACACTATATATCACTTAGAGTACTCCCTCCCCTCCGTTCCAATTTATGTTGCAAGATTTGGATTTCGAGAGTCAAACGAGCTTTTCTTTTACCGCGATTTTTCATATGCCTTTTAAATAGTTTAAATAGTTAACTATTGGGACTTATAGTACAGTTTCTAAGTATATGTAAATTTTATTTTAAAAAACTCAAAGATTCTATATTCAAATTCAAGGTCAAAATTGAAGAGTCTGACTTTTGAAAGCCGAATAATGCTGCATAAATCGAGACGAAGAGAGTACCGATGAGTGATATTAATAACTGAAAAATTAAGTAACAACCTTGCAACAAATACTACTCCTATTTCGTAAAAATTCTTTATACTATCGGTTCATCGTTATATAACGTAAAACTTTTAAGGTACAGTACTAGTAAAGTACCTATGCTCTTCATCAGCTGCAACTCCATTGGTGGCACCATTTCTGTAAGTAGGAAGAGGAACATGGCCAGATTCAATGCGCCTGAGATCCTCAAGAAGTATTTCATAGTGTCGCTTGACTTCATCGGGAGACTTGCCACCTCCCACCGCTCTAGCCACATTCTGCCACCGGTCAGGAGTGTCCTTATCAAATTGGGCTAAAGCTCTTTCAAACAACTTGTTTTGCTGTGGTGTCCATGAAGATCTAAGTGAGCTTGATGCCATATCGAGTAACTAGTATTCAGTCACAAACTCTGATGAGAGAAAAGTTTAAGAAAGCGACTGATGAGGTACTCAAGACCAAGAAGTAATAGGGTTATGGGTGATGAAAAAAGGAAGGCCAATAGTGGTGCTTATATAGAGGTGGGGTAATTAAGGGGGGCATATAGCCAGTTGGCGAAGAATCTAAATTTGGCTTAAAGTTGGGGAAGGAGAGTGACTCGTCTTCTTTGGAACCACAAGCTCATGACTACGGCAGGACAAGCAAGGAGTGCAGTGCAGTGGATGACCAGAATCTCTCTTTCTATCTCTCTCTCTGTAGACTAAGTTTCTCCATTGTAAATCATACTCCCTCTGTCTATTTTGACTCCTCCATATTTCACATGGCACACCCCTTGAGAAGTACTCCCGCCCAGGGGCGTAGTCAGTAAGGGCCAAGAGGATCATCCAACCCCGTTGGGCAAAAAATTATACTGTATATACACAGTAAAAATTATTTTTTATGTATATATAGTAGACGTTGAACCCCCGGCTTCTTCGTTTGTCTGCTTCTTTAATTTTGAACCCCCTTAATTTGTTAAAATCCTGGCTCTGCCACTGCTCCTGCCGGTCTAAAATAATTGACGTTTTTTTAATTTACACGCCCCTTAAAAATAGTATTAATTAGGAGCGGTATTTGACTAACTTTACTCTTATTTATGTCAAAGTTATTATCTCTTTCCATTAGTTGCTTACGCTATTTATGTGTCATCTCCATTAATGACAAAATTTTCCTAAGGGGAAACTGGAGAAAAAATAATTACTGTAGTTGTGTCTTGAACTCCTAAACCGACAAATAATTTGGGACTGTGGGAGTATTAATTACTAAAATAATAAGTTTATTACTATATCACCCTTGGATTATAATAAATTTAATGTTGTTGAGAAATGCATTAGGAAATAGCTATAGTTGATAAGAAGGGAAATTAAGGATTAAGTAATAAATTATGTATTAATTTGTTAAACTGAACAAGTAAAAAATGAATAACATATATTTTTTAGTATAACAGATAAATAAAAATGTGGGGATGAAGTACTTGTTGCAGTAAAATACCAACTCATAACCACGAAGGATCCAAATACCAACTCATAACCACGAAGGATCCAAGTGAAGCTGAGGAATCGTTCTGATTCTCGGATACAGTCAGACCTCTCTATAATGGCACTCGCATATAACAGCACCTCGCTATAATAGCCAAATTTTTTATGTTATATTTTACTTCTCTATAACAATATTTCACCTATTTCAGCAACGACCAACTTTATAATGGTACGCTCTTTGTAAAATTACCCCCCGTATAACAGCTATCTTTTTTTTTTGGTAATATAATAATTAACCATCTTTATAAAAATAGAATATATATGATTACCAATAATAAGTGTAGAGTTTTGACCAAATATTTGATCATTCAATACACTATTTGTGACAAAAAAATATCATATGAATATATATCTTATCATCATTAATCGATTTTCCTTCTTTATACAAAGTGTGATTAGGCATAGAATTTGACAAATAAAAATGAAAATTAGGTTTTATGCATCTTTATTGCCTATAACAGCAAAGTATTACTTAAATGACAATGCTGTTATAAGTGTATAACAGTCATTCTCTATAACAGCTGAAAAATTTCGGACCCAACGATGCTGTTATAGAGAGGTTTGACTGTACATCCATACATCCTTCTGCACGTGTGGAGCCCTTCACTTTCTTGGGATCATTATTTAATATAATGACCCCGTCTAATTTATGTCTTAATTACTATTTGGAGAGGTAAAGAATAGTATTTTTTTATCATGATTTTTAAGTACTTTTTAAATATCTTAAAATGTTAACTATTGTGATTTAGTATAATACTTTTCATGAAATTTTTAAATATGTAACTTTTAATTCAAAAAATTGAAAATTTATGTCCGAATTCACACAATATATTAGTTAGTTTGATTCTCATACTTCGAATCAAACCAAATACATTAAAACAAAGAGAGGGAGTAGCTTTTTAAAGGAAGAAATTACCCATGATATGAATTTATTAAATCAGGTTAATTAATTTCATGTATGATTACTGAATTTTATTCATTAGCAATAGTAAATTTATAAACTGTTTAAATTTTATGGACGGATGATATAAACAATATTTATGTTCGCAACCAAATCATTTATTATTTATAATTACATGTAAATATCTTCATAAGCTAGCGCTAATGCTAATTTAGTTAAGACCATTACTAATATGCTAAATTATGTATGTTATTTGTGGATAGTGTAAAGATTTCGCATATATATAATTAAATATATTTACAAATTTATTTTTTGTGACATTAGAAGCTGAAATTTACCAGCTATATAATGGTAACGTATTGCCTTTGTTTGTTTTTTTATGTACTCCCTCCGTCCCAAAAAAGATTATCTTACTTTACTTATTAGTTTGTCCGAAAAAGATTGACACATTTTTATATTTGAAAACATTTTACCTTTATGAGATGATTTACAACCACACAAATATCTAAGGTTTGTTTTGGACCACACATTTCAAAAGTCTTCATTTGTTTCTTAAACTCCGTGTCAAGTCAAACTAAGACAATCTTTTTGAGATGGAAGGAGTAATATATATAATATATATAATTATATCCTCTTCATATCTTTTTACGTGTCAGACATAAGCCATTAATCTTCTGCTGCGACTGCAGTATCTGAAGATCTAGCAATGGCTATGGGATAATGGGGTGGGTAAGAAGTTTTTAACTTTTTACGAATTTAACTCTGTTTTGGAGGGACTCGAACAAAAAGAGACAAGAAAAAATTAACGATCCAAGGGCGTGCCATGTACTGGCAGAGTTTTGATTCATTCGTCTCTGATATCATTGGAATTGCTGTTTCGGTTCCTTTCTGCACTGAGCAACGTTCCAAATGGCTTGTAGCTGGCCACCTGAATTAATGCATGCATGTTTTATTCTATATATCAATTTATTTATTTTTTGCTGCTTTGTGTTACCGGCCACTTGCAACTACTAGAGCGTTTCGATGACTTGAATCTGCTGGCTATCACAGAATCGTTTTCGTAACCCTTCAGTTAAAATCGAGACAGGGATGAAAATTTATAGATACAAAAATAATGTGAGAATTTTTTTTATTTTGCATTCATCATAATGATCTCCTTACATAGAAGTAAGATCTTCCTTCTCCTTGCTTTGTATTCATTATAATGACCTCCTTATATAAAAGTAAGGTCTTCCTTCTCCTAGTCTAACAAAGTAATCCTATTCCAATAGAACTATAATTCCTATATTACCATAATTATAATTGTACCATAAATAAATTATTATATACTCTCAATACCTTCAATTCAAGGGATCAGATAATAGCTAAAACAATATACGTTGCGGCTAAATTTATTTTTTACAACGTCGTGATCAGTTAGTTAAAGTTCTTCAAGGTTTGGGACACTTCTTTCTTATCAACTAAGGGAAATATCCACAGGGCTCGTGAACGGTCATCCACAACAGTAAAAAAATATGAAGCAACACAAGAGGAAGGGGTTCGATATGGTCCCCATAAATCGCAATGAATCGTCTCAAAAGCATCCGAAGCAATATTATCACTTAAAGGAAAAACACTTCGCGTTTGCTTTGCCTGTTGGCATACATCACATTCTCTATCCAATCTTTCACCGCTCTCATTTAAGCCTAATTCCGTAATAGACTTCGTTACTTGTGCTGAAGGATGACCCAACCATTTGTGCCAAAGATCGAACCAATCAACTGCCTCTGCGTCATAGCCCGTATCAGCGGCACATTCCGAAAATATTAAAGTCCACCTCGACGCTCACCCTTTCCAATCAGCTTCCTCGTGGTGGAGTCCAGTATAGAACACATAATTCTGTTAAATGTCACATCACAATCTAAATAGTCAACTAGTTGTGATACAGAAATTAAATTGCATGCCAAATCCGAAACATAAAGGACATTCTTCAACCATATCCTGTCATTCAGCCTCGTTGTTCCTTCTTTTGTGGCCACCGAGCTACTTCCGTCTGGAAGACCAACCGGACACCTAGGAATGTCTCGGTTATTGCTCAGTTCCTCTGTATTACCTGTCACATGGCTGGTAGCACCAGAGTCTATGATCCAGGATGAGTTTTCGGTCTTACTGGATGAGTTTTCAGTCTTACTATCAATCTTCCGATTCTGGTTTATGCTCTAGGAATTCAACATGTGAATCACAGTCTTTTAGATCTCATCGCTCAAATTGTGAAGTCTTGTGCCGCATGTGTTCACCATTCCTGTCTCTGCCTGAGTTCCTTCTTTGACAACTATAGTGTTAGCCCGACAATTGCCTCTTTCACGACCGGATCACGATCCACCACTTTGTTGTAGTTGCTGTCCTCGTTTCCTCCTTCGATTTTCTCGTCTTCTTTTCTATTTCTTGGCCACCAATTTGGATAACCAATGAGTCGAAAATATCCCTCCACAATGTGTCTGGATCTCTTGCAAGTGTGCAGAATGCACCATCATTTTTTCATTTACCTTGCTCACGATTAGGGTTTCTTCCTTGTACGGCAAAAGCCATGGTTTCACTCTGATCCTCTGTTTTTCGCGTGATTCCTCACACGATCTTCTTGCACCACCTTCGAATAGACCTAGTTTAATGATGGCAATGGTTCCTGGGCCAGTATGTTTGACCTTACCGTTCCATACGTTCCCTCATCTAATCTCATGAGGAAAAGATGCACTTTTACTTCTCCTTTGGCTTCTAGGACCGTTCCTAGATTGCACGTGCACTTTCCGCACGTAAAAATTGGGATCTGTTCGTAATTCGCTAATTCCTCCCACAACTTTGTGAGTTTTCCATAGTAATCTGCTATGGTCCTTCCTTTTTGCTTGCACTCCGCTAGTTCCGCCTTTATTTGTTGCATATGAAGGCTGTTAATAACGGTGAACCGCTCTCGAATGCTTGTCCATAATTCATCCGCTTCCTCTTTATGTGTAATTGTTAAGCGAAGCGTCGGTTCTATGGTGTTGCGAATCCATGACATCAACAATGAGTTTATAGTCCATCAATTTTCCAAGTCTGACGACTCTTCATCCGGCTTCTTGATCATACCGTCAATGAAGCCGAATTTCTTCCTTGCTCTTAGGGATGTCCTCATGGATCTAGCCCGTTCTTCATAATTTTCACCCTTCAATTGGACTTGTGTCACCACAGGGTTATCATTCGACATACTGTAGTAGGTAGAGATTGTTTTTCTTTGGATTTTGTTTTCTTCACCGGCAATTCCTTTGCTAGTATTGTCGGTTTCGTTATCATCACCTGCCATGGGTTTTTGTATTCTTTTCTACTTGGATCTGATACCATGTTAAAATCGAGACAGGAATGAGAATTTAGAGAGACAAGAATAATGAGAGAATTCTTTCTCCTTTGTATTCATCATAATGACTTCCTTATATAGAAGTAAGGTATTCCTTCTCCTAGTCTAACAAGATAACTCTATTCCAATAAAACTATAATTCCTATATTACTATAATTATAATTGTACCATAAATAAATTATTGTATACTCTCAATACCTTCAATTCAAGGGATCGGATAATAACTAGAACAATATACATTGCAGCTAAATTTAATTTTTACAACGTCGTGATCAGTTAGTTAAAGTGTTTATGATTGATCCAAAAGTAAAAAATATTAAAATATAATAATAAAGCATGAAAAATTCAGTATGGCTGTATATATATGGAATGCTAGACATAGAGAAGCATATAACAGATGGATATGATCAAATATAATGAATTTAATTCTCTTGATTATGTCGTATGCGAGTCAGGTAGAAATTTCCTGGATTGGATGAGATAAATTCTATTTTTCAGTTAGAGGTTAAATTCATTGTTAGCTCAATTTCATTTTGGAGGTGATTATATTTTATATCTTATAGTATATATATTTTGGGTAGGGTCCCAAAGGGTGATCATCGTGATGTGGCTCCTCTTCAGGGTGCCTTAGGTAGCAGGGTAATGTTCAAAATGTAAAAGGCTTGTCATTCTCAATAGGTTTTACGACAATGATTTTGTGATATAACAATCAATCAGAATAATGACAGATCTAAATTTATGGAACACACACAAAAACCCATTTTTATCAAGGTGTCCTAATACTATATATGGATATATATACACGAGTTTATAATAATGTACACAATTTAGAAACTGTAGTGAGACTACTGAAGTGTCATAGTCCAAACCAACAAGTTGCATGTCTTTGCCAGTGCAAGTTATTCTGTTTTGATCTTGATACTTACCGACAATTACTACATTTGGGTTGATAAAGTGGGTCCTTCTAATTGTGCTTATTTTTGGCAGAATACTTAGAGATTCCCTAAATTTGACGCGTTTTATTCAAATTATTTTTAAATTATATCTGGTGCTGATTATACTGCTCTTTTTTTTTTTTTTTTTTAAATTAATCGTTACCTCCTTAAACAATAATTGATCCTAATTACCTCTATTGTACTTAGCTTTTATAATATTCAAGTGATTTCAAATGATGTTTGACGCGTGAAAGTATAAAATAACACCCACATCATATTAATCTGATGTGAAAAAAAAATCTAAAATACTATTTCCTTTTATATTTAGCCATTTCAACGTGTATTTCCCTATCTCCTTTCATATATCTTCTCTGTTCCTTCATTAAATTATATCTACCAATTTTTCCTTTTTTCTCATTTATTTTTTGAGGGGGTAACGATTATATAAAAACCAAGTACAATAGGCCGTTAATTATGATCAGTTATTGTTTGAGGGTGTAATGATTATAGAAAAGTCAAGTACATAAGGGTAATTAGGACCAAGTTAAATTTAAGAGGGATCTGAATAAAATGCGTCAAGTTTAAGGGGGTCTTTAGGTATTTTGTCTTTATTATATTTCAAACTCATATTACATTTTGTCGCATTGTTTTTATTTCAATCTCTTCATAATTCAAGCATAAGGTAAAGGAGGTGACTTTTCTCGGTCTCATTTATGACAGCAGCCAATTATTCGCCTTAAGAACAAGAAGTAAGCAAAAAAGAAAAACTTAACAACCTGTATATTTTCCATATTATCTTGGAAATAATTTAACTGGCTTGCTAATTATATTATTCCGTACTACTCTGAATTTGTTGCTTGAAATAGCCTTTTTTGCAAGAATACCATTTTTTCCACCCTTAAAGGTTGGAAAAAATTGGTGGTGCTTTTGGGGTCAATCTTCTTTTCCATAAAGTAAAACATTGAAACAACTCCAAGATTTTGTGCCTTATACCTTTGGCAGTGGCAACAAATGTGTATATGAGCATTACTATCAGCTAGCTGTTGAGAAATCTTTGTAAAGAATCGTAGGGAGAATTGATTAGTGATTTTCTTTCCCATGTTTCTTTTGACTTTTCAAGATATTAAAGGTCTCACCAGCTAAAAATGAACCATATATGGTCCATGCCATTTGCAGTAAAAGTCATAGAAAGAATCTCTTTATGCATTTATAATTTTAAGTCAATAGGTACAGACATAGGGTGTGTTTGGTGTGAATGAAATTATTTTCCACGTAAAATGTTTTCATGGAACACATATATAAGAG
This sequence comes from Lycium ferocissimum, assembly GCF_029784015.1. NCBI lineage: Eukaryota > Viridiplantae > Streptophyta > Magnoliopsida > Solanales > Solanaceae > Lycium > Lycium ferocissimum. The sequence goes on from NC_081348.1 coordinate 40,367,072, forward strand.
CCCGTTTGGATTGGCTTATAAGTTGCTGAAAACAGCTTATAAGCTGTTTTCAACTTTTTTGAGTGTTTGGCTGGTCAGCTTAAAATCATTTTACGCTTAAAATAAGCCCAAAAAAAATAATTGGGCCCATTTGGCTTAGCTTATCTAAAGCAACCCAATTTTTTTTTTTTTTTTTGACTTATAAGCTATTTTCAGCTTATAAGCTGCTTTTTTTAAGCTCATCCAAACAAGCTCTAAGTGATTTTCTTATTTGTTTTAGGTGTTTGGTACGTAAGCAGAAACTGTCCAATAAATATCTTGGCAAATACTATGGGGGTGGAAGCGCGGGAAGTTGGAGGTGGTCAAGTGGGGGTGAGAGAGTTCGGGGTTAGGATGATGCGGGAGGAGAGGAGACAAATGAGCGTAGAATGCTATTTATGGGAACTTGTTTTCCCTACTTATACTAGAAAAGCCATTTTTAAAAATTTTAAAGAACTCGTGTTTTCCAGAGATTTTTTTTTTCAACCAAACATTGGAAAACTTAGAGAACATTTTACCACAAACCAAACACATCCATAGTGTGTAAATATATATATATATATATATATATATATATATTCTAAAAAAAGTTTCTTATCTTTGCATGTTTGAAAATTTTCAAAAATTAGATTCCAGAGTGAAAGGTGCATTTGCACCAATGATTGAAAAGTTGAATCTGTCCCCAATCGTTATGTATTGGATGAATGTCATCATCCGGTATTCTATCAATTGGAAGGAAAATATAGGAGAAAAATAGGACAAGGGGGAAAAAAAAAAAACTTGGTTGAAAATCAACTGTTCTTTGCACATCATACGTTTGCAGATAAGTTGATAGACCGTAGACGTATCTCTTTCGTGTGCCAACCAAAGGGAATATGAATATCACTATATAATCCTCACCTAAAAATTCCTTTTTCAAAATTCCCTTCTTTTCCTTCTGTTGTTTTCATCTTTACTATGGTAGCTCCTCGTTTTTATTCTCTAAACTTTTTGAAAAAAACTAAAATAGCATAGTAAAGATGAAAACAACAGAAGGAAAAGAAGAGCATTTTTTAAAAGGAAATTTTAGGTGAGGATTATTCTCTAAACTATTTATTTTGCAGATATTTCTGTGCTGCAAGTTGGACATTAGAATTTAGATCCAAAGAATGCAACAAATCATCAAATAAAAGACGATGGGCCTTCTCATCCTTAATTCTTAACACCAACTTAAACTAGGCCCACATTTACAAATGGGTCATTTGCACGGTCGCACTTCAAAGGCACTGGTCTTTAATTTTGTCCCTCAAATTGGTGGTCTTTAATTTTTTCCTTCGCTCAAAATTTCTTGGTTTCGGGTTCGAACCTTCGCTCAATCAATTTTTTTTTTAAAAAATAGCAAGGTAGAGTTTGGATTCACAAAGTAGAGTTTCAAACTCTACCTTAAGGTAGAGTTTTGCCTTCTGTTAAGGCAGAATTTTGCCTTCGGGCATAAGGCAAGGCAGAGGTTTGCCTTCGGGCAATTTTTTTTTTTTTTTTAACTTATTTGGAATTTTACAAACATCTGCCTTAAGACTTAACTTTTACCCGAATAGGCCTAACTTTGCTGCAAACTTCCGCCTTGCGATTTTTTTTTAATATTTGACTGAGGGGGGGTTTGAACCCAGAACCCATGGGTTTTATGCGAAGGGCAAAAATTAAAGACCAGTGACTTTGAAGGGCATTCCGCACAAAAAAATGTTTACAAATTGGTAGAAAGGCAATTAAGACTAATATTTGGTTAATGTCAACAATTTGCCTATAGCGAGGTCCAGAATCCAAATAATGGGCTGCGGATGACCGGTATAGTCAAATATGATGCTTTGTCGATGGGTTTGGTTAGAATAAAGTTGCGCTCCTGCAATCCGCTATTGTTTTTGGCATGATACGGCAAAGGTTACTCGCGCTGAAATAGACCGAATAAAAAAGGGCTAAACACTAAGTCATAAATCAACCTACCTAGCTCTAACTATGTTTTTTAATTTCCTTTTTTTTTTTTCTAAAATTTATTTAAGTACCTAATAAAAAACAAACAAAACAAACTTTTTAAAAATATTTTTTTTTTTAACAAAAATTTCTCGTGGCTCGATTTTGGATTGAATATCGACCCAACTACTAGAGGGTTGAATTGGGCTGATCAAATTGAGCTAAGTTATTAAATGAGTTGTTCATTAACTCGCCAAAACTTGAACTTGTCGTACAAGTCATGTTTTCATGGGGTAATGGAAGGAGTCTGACCTATATTATTTATTTTTTCAATTGTTGATCATGCTTTAAGTAATATAAGAGTAGTTTTGCACACAGTTAATTAACTTACCTCTCAAATTTTACCCTGCCTTTCATTTTCAATCATTTTTTTGCGCGGAGTGCCATTATTTTGGGGTGGTCTTTAAATTTTGCCCTCATATTTGAAATCTTTAAAATTTGCCCTTCGGCTAACACCCATAGGTTCCGGGTTCGAACCCACGCGCGGTAAAATTTTAAAAAAAAAAATCGCAAGGCGAGTTTAAATTTCGCTATGCGGACCGGCATACTTTTGTTAAGGAATTACCCGGCATACTTATGGACTGTAAAAGACTTGGCATAAGTATGCCGGGTCGTATGATAACTTTGATAATTCCTTCACAAAGTTATGTCGGGTCCGCATAAAAGTTTGCCCATTAAAAGTATGCCCCCCAAGATAACTTTGTGAAGGAATTATCAAAGTTATGCGACCCGGCATACTTATGCCAAGTCTCATCCATAAGGCATAAGTATTCAAGAAAAATCGAGTTCTTCACATAATTTTTTAACTACATGCCCATCCTAATTAAAATAAACGAAATTCAAACTTAACAATATTAACACGTACGCACGATTGACAACCTCATCATGAATTGCATTTGCCCGATTCCGTACCATTTCCACCCAGCACAAGAGCATGTTTATTCCTGTCAAGAAGTAAATCTTAGATAAAGCCAGCACAATAATTCTGGTGTAAATAAGCTAGCTATAGATGGTCAGTCAAGCACCTGAATGCTATCCACAATGTCAGAAACTTTAGGTCCTCCACGTGATACACCTAGCAAGCTTCCACAAGAATGATGAATATTTTGAACCACTTTACGGGATAACCGGTAACAAAACATGCTATGACTTATCACTCAAATATTTATTTCTCAGTGGGGCCGCATAACTTTGATAATTCCTTCACAAAGTTATGCGGGGTGGGGGGGCATACTTTTAATGGGCAAACCTTTATGCGGATCCCAAGATAACTTTGCGAAGGAATTATCAAAGTTATGCGGGACCCGCATACTTATGCCAAGTCTGCCCACAAGGCATAAGTATGCCGGTCCGCATAACTTTGGTAATTCCTTCGCGAGTGTATGCTTGGCGCATAGCGAAATTTAAAAAACGCCTTGCGATTTTTTTTTAAAATTTTTAATTAGCGCGTGGGTTCAACCTCGAACCTGATGGGTGTTAAAGCGCAAAATTTAAACATTTCAAATATGAGGGGCAAAATTTAAAGACCGCCCCAAAAGAAGGGCAATTCTGCGAATTGCCCATTTTCAATTTAATCTGGGGCCTGAAGCCATTGTGCAATCTCGTTTTTAAAGCCCAAACTTATAAGGGATACTTCCTCATATTTACTTCTCAAACAAACAGTTTATAATGAGCATAGCCCATAATTGTTTATATCCAGAATAGATAACATATGTTTACATTGAATTTCATGAAGCCAAACCTATCTTAAATGTAAAATTTAAATGTAAAATTTTCAACTTGTCCCCTAGCTACCATAAAACCTTCTTCATTTTTTTCTTTTTCATTTTTTAAAATTTGTATAACATAATGTATAGAAGTATATATACACTATTATACATTACGTATACATATATTATACACATTTATACACTCTTACACATAACATATACATACAGTATACACTTTAATATACTATTATACATTACATATACACTCTTATTCACTATTATAAATTTCTTATAAATTATATATATATATATATAATGTATTTAGTGTAACTACTTTGTATAACCAGGTATAAACACTGTATAACTATGAATAAACAATGTGTTCGCACTATTTTTAAATCCACGCACTTTTCAAAGAGTTGGAAAGACGACGACAAAATCAAAGGATGAGCGTTTCAAAATACGCACTCTTTGTGTCTTTGTTGGTGGATAGGGGAGTAGAAAAAACTCAAAAATGTAGGAAAAATTGAAATGGCAGTAAGTGAAGTTGAAGAAGATAATGAACACAATTCTAAAGGAAGTATTTGCAGCGATACTTTAAAATACTCAATAAACTATTGCTTATGGAAAAGATATGGACCCAGAAGCTCCAATTTCAGTGAAATTGGGACCCAAAGACCCAATTTGAGAAGAATGAATGGCAGCGTTAACATTGCCACAAGTGAAAAAAGAACAATGGCAACACGAGCACAGTCATGAATTCGAGTTCTGAAGCCTTTTTCAAATGCCCTTTACGTTTTTTTTGAGAATGTTACCATGCTTGAAGCGTCTTTGATGATTTGCTTGATTTCTATCTTTTTCTTCCCTGTGCCCATATTTTTTCTGCAAACTAAAGTTCTGTAAAGTGAAAAATATTTAGGAAATCAAGTAGAATACGTGTCTTAATGCCTCTTCCATCAAAGTTCTCTTTATGAGCAATGACAATGGATGCTCCGTTTGACATTTAAAAGGAAGAAACGAGGGATCTCAGATTTTTTGAAATTTATAGATGAGGAGTGAGTTTTGAAGATTTTGGGTTATGGATCTTGATAGGGAAAAAAGAGACGATTTAATCCGTGTAATTTGATGGTGAACAGAGGTAGCTGGCTGGCGGAGGAGATTTCAGGCTGACGGAGATAGGGCGGCAGGCGGTGTTTATGTGGTGGTAGCAATGATTCCTCGCTACTCTAGAATAGGAACAGTGGGAGAGGTGTTTTGCACAAACATTGCTAAATGGGATAAACCAAGTAACAAAGTGATAATTGGGCCATAAATGAGAAACTAGATACCCGAAGGGATATATGCCCCAATTTTCCCAACTTATAAATCCAACATTTTTTTTGTGCGGATTGCCTTCAAATGCACTAGTCTTTAATTTTTTCCCCTCAAATTGGTGGTCTTTAATTTTGCCCTTTCTAATACTTTGGGGTTCCAATAGCGTAGCCAGTCTAATAACAAGATAAAAAAAAAAAAAAAAAAAAAATCATAAGACAGTTTAGCCAGAAGAAAGTTAGCCTTTTAAAGCAAGCAAAATTCCAACAGAGTTAAAAAAAAAAAAATTGCCTTAATGCTAACCTCTACCTTAAGGTAGAGTTTTGCCCTAGGTCTTTAATTTTTTTAATTTTTTAACACGAAAACACTGAAACCATGTCAATCAGCTAAAATTAATAGTAGGAACATGATTAAAAGGCCAACAATTAAAGACCACCAATTTGAGGGACAAAAATTTAAGACCACTACCTAATGAGGCCAATCGTGCAAATTGCCCTAAATCCAAAACATAATGCGGCCCATTGCGCTGTTAAACCAAATGAAATGGGCTGGCCTTTTTTCTTCTTTGTCAGCATCGTAATTGGGTTGTTGTAAGTATCCCAACATCGGAATTTATTATAGTTGGCCCAGTGAAAAAAAACTAATTTCTATACACACTAAAACACTTGCCCAAACGAAACCATCTGTTCAACAAAATTAGTTTCAATCAGCTAAAATTAATAGGTAGGAACATGATCTATAAACAAGTCATAAGTAGGTTAGAAATTACTCTACTTTTGTTCATGAGTGATTAAAATTCATTTACGAATATTCAAATGTACAAAATAGTTCAAAAACTAGGATCCTGACTGCTTACAGTTTAGGAAGTTGTAAGGACAAAACAAAACTTAAAGGACAAACATATGAGGGTGTGGAACGAAGTATAAGCTTAGTATAGATTTACAATTTAGAGAATAAGTAAGGACTTGGACAAAACAACGGAACTGTAACTAAAAGATGGGGATAAATTTGCAAGCTTCAGAGAAGTTCTCCGAACAATAGTGATATTGATCGCATGGTCACCGTAAAGTATTACACATTTTAAATATTTTATTCAAGAAAATTATTTGCACGAGCTATTTATACCAAACTCAATAAATACATGACATGTACATTAGATTACTATTACTTAATCATAGTTAATCGATATGTATTCTCACCACAGTCATTACTTATGGTAAACTATAGTTACATTTGACTTATACATCAAGTGTGAGTAAATGTTTTAATATTTTTATACCCCATGGTTGCGAGGACCGATAAAGAATCAGAAGTTTGATGTGAAAAGCAAAACTTACGAGGACTCGAATGGGAGACTTGGTTTTTAGTCCATTATAAAAATTATGTTACCTATTTAATTCTTTTCACAAGAGATCAATAAGAAAACGGAAAAGGGCCAAAACTACCGAGTCCGGAGCCTAAAGGGTATAAAAATACACGGTATTTACTAAAAGGGGATGACCAAAAATTTATATACCAAAAGGGGTATATCGTGGGCTGATCCACGATATACCCCAAAAAAAATTTCGGCTGTCAGACGCAAATCAACGAAAAATTAAAAAAAAAAAAAAATTAAATTGTATAACGTGGATTGATCCACGTTATACAATATATATTGTGTAACGTGGATCTTACATTCATATATTTGTGATATGTACTGTGCATTCTGATCACAATGAATAATTATAACAGATTTTTAGCTTTTGAGATTCTCTTTTCTAGGTTTTGGTAGTGAGGCGATGGGGTTGAGAATTTTGATTTGCATATATTGGAGCTTTGTATCTTTGCAACTAAATACAAGAGATCCACCACAGATAGACGGATTCAGGATTTAAGTTTTATGGTTTCAAAGTTTAAGATCTTTAGGATTAAACTCAGATAGTTTTAAAATTATGGGTTTAGACCTTTTATTTGTTGTAATTTTAGTTGCTTTTTACACATAAATTTATATTTCGTATCGAAAGTATTGGGTTCACATGAACCTAATATTGCAATGCTGCATCTATTTTCTGCCACCACACTGACCGTTGAAAAATATGATGATCTTTAAACCGAGACTTCTCAACCATAAAATAAAGAACGTTGCGATAAATTACCCTTAGGTGATACAAATTCAAACTAATCAAATAAGTGAGCTTTGAAAGTGAATTACCCTAGCTCACTATAAACCGAGACTTCTTTGAACCATAAATAAAGAACGTTGCGATAAATCACTCATTTGATTAGTTTGAATTTGTATCACCTAAGGGTAATTTATCGCAACGTTCTTTATTTTATGGTTCGAGAAGTCTCCGGTTTAAAGATCATCATATTTTTCAACGGTAACGAGTGTGGTGGCGTAAAAATAGATGCGATTGCAATATTAGGTTCATGTGAACCCAATACTTTCGATACGAAATATAAATTTATGTGTAAAAAGCAACTAAAATTACAACAAATAAAAGGTCTGAACCCATAATTTTAAAACTATCTGAGTTTAATCCTAAAGATCTTAAACTTTGAAACCATAAAACTTAAATCTCCGAATCCGTCTATCTGTGGTGGATCTCTTGCTTGTATTTAGTTGCAAAGATACAAAGCTCCAATATATGCAAATCAAAATTCTCAACCCCATCGCCTCACTACCAAAACCTAGAAAAGAGAATCTCAAAAGCTAAAAATCTGTTATAATTATTCATTGTGATCACAATGCACAGTACATATCACAAATATATGAATGTAAGATCCACGTTATACAATATAATTTTTTTTTTTTTTAATTTTTCGTTGATTTGCGTCTGACAGCCGAAAATTTTTTTGGGGTATATCGTGGATCAGCCCACGATATACCCCTTTTGGTATATAAATTTTTGGTCATCCCCTTTTAGTAAATACCGTGTATTTTTATACCCTTTAGGCTCCGGACCCCAAAACTACCCCTAACGTATAGAAAATAACTCACAAATACCCTCCTTTCATCTTTTGTAATAAAAATACACCTAACGTTTGTTTTTGGCTTGAGTTGTACGTGGACAAGATCATTTCTGACTGAAACAATGATGTACTCCTAGCAGTGTCAATCATGAATTCAGGATTCAACCTTTCTTTTCATATGCAGTTTTGTCTCTGAGAATAATCATAAGATTCCAGAAATTTAACAAATTCAACATCTAAATACTTGCATCCCCACGAGTGGCTCGAAAAGGTGACATTATAACGAGGCCCTAATTTTCTCCTCCCTTTCATTTCATGTTTGAAACTTACCAAATTCAAATTTGTAATTATTCATTTACTCCAATTTTATAATTCTAATTTTAACAAAAGTTTGAGATCCTATTATTCTGAATCAACTTTAACAAAGAAGAACCCCCATCGGAGTAAATGAAATTTATAGTTGGTTACGTGAGCCAGGGTCAAGTGACACATAATAACACTAGATTTTTCAACAAAAAGATTAAACGCAAACTGAAGTGATGAACTATAGTTAAATAAAACTCCTTTTGTAGTAAGAAACAACAATAAATACGTTGTTCCGTGTACGAATAAAGTCACACATTAGTAGTGGAAAAAAAAAACTACATATAAGGTTAATGCTATGAGGCCTTTTGGAGAAAACCTCGTGACTTTGGCCCAAAGCGGAAAATATAACATCATGTTAAAACTTAACAATATCTTTGAATTGTTTTTATCCCAACAATTGTATCATACCCTATGGTTCGGCAAGACTAGTATAGAATTATGAAGGTGATGGCGTGAGCCTGACTCAACATCTTTACCCGTCTACAGCCCGATTCATTACTTTTTACCCTTTGGAGACACATACAAAAAAGAAGCCAATAAGCTTGGTGGCAAGAAATTTTCGATTAATACGAGTGACACAAGAATAATCTCCAAAAAAGCTAGTGAGGTGATGAATCATGTGAAACTTCGAATGACAAATTGTTAATGTGGGAATAAAGTCTCAGATTGATAGCTGAAAAGAAAAAAGAAGCTACATAAAGAGGTGTAGTGATATTCTTTATGGTGAGAGGTCTTTTGGAACAAATCATACATGCTTGGCCTAAACAGATAAATATCACACCATTTTAAGAGTGTCTTTGAAAGAATTTTAGCCCACCATACTCCTATGCTCAAAACAAGTTTGAGAAAAAAAATTAATATAAACCTATAGTATTAATAAAGGTCAGATCAAATCTAATCCTTTTCTATAGTTTCCAAATACAAAATTAATTATTGATGTCAATGATAGTAATCATTCGGTGGTTGACTTTTGCTTAGCGAAAAAAAACCAACCCAAACATTCATCATTGTCTTAAACGACCCTATTTCTATTTTTCAATTCATCGTAAAGTTAGTATCATTTCTCATAACTTTATAGGGCTAAAAATCATTTGTTATTCTGATATCATGTCAGATACTTGACAGTTGAGTAGGGAGGGCCTAAGTGGGATGTAACGTAATATCTAATTTGGTCGTCCTCTCATTCCCAACATTAACGGCGAATATTTTTTTCAATGTCAAATTAGATTAGAGAATATGAATATGACTCTGACTCTAGTTGTTGGTAATATTTTCAATATGGCATGATTGAGTTGGTGACAGTACACTATTATAAGATCATTAACTTAAAATAGATAAACCACTATTTACAAAGAATTATTGTTAGCTGTTTTTATTTCCGTATTATCTTATGACAAATAATTGAGTATCGAACATCATAGTTGTAATATACGAAATTACAGGGTTTTACCTTTTCCTCTCAGTAATACTTGTTTTACGTTTTTATTCGGATGATTTGTTATTTTTCCTCCATGTCTATGTGGAGCTAAACTCTTTAGTTCTAGGGTTTTGGCCCAAACATGAAAGTTGATCGTTTATATCTATTGATTTTCCATCTTTGGGTTATTTATTTATTCTTGATCTTAATTGTTTGATTATTTGACGAAATAGTTAGACACTATCTGTGGCGTGTGAATTGAACTAGGGATCGAAAATTTGCATGTGTAATAAGAATAAATAGAGCTTGTTCGATTAATCATTTCGCTAATGAGGATAATAATATACCCTTTAGCCTCGCTTAGTTGAATACGGAGATATAAATGCGTTCTTATTATTTTTTGATGACCATAGGAATATAGGCATTGGAGTAACATCTATAGTCTTGTGAGCAACTCAGAAGATACTCATAAAGTTAACATCAACCCGTCAATTAGTAACCCATAAGTAGAACGATTTTAAGACTCAACCGGATTGTTAGTGGTCATAGCCCTAGATCTATCTCTTCTCCGATAAAAATCAGCTCTTTCTTGGTTGAAATTCATTATTTGCTTTCTTTTATTTTTATTTAGTTTATAAATATAAATTTGGATTTTATTTCTTGTTTAGATAATTAGCATTAGTTTAATTTAGTTGACGGTTAATCATAAGTCTCTGTGGGTACGATATCTGGACTTTAAATCCTATATTACTTGTACGATCGCGTATACTTGCGCGTGTGTTTGGGACTACTAGTTGCTCGAGGCCCGTGCTGAGCCCGGGCCCAAAATCAAAATATAAAAAATAGTACGTAATTTTTATAATAAGTATAATTATTGTCACATTTTTCTACTACATAATTAATTAAATATAATTGCAGCTTATTCACATCTTGTTGATATGTTTTCATAATTATTGAAGTTCCTTTGTTATTTAATTGGATACAAAAATTATTTATGAGGAAGCAAGGTTAGTAGGAAAATTCCCAAATACCAAAGGGACGCAAGTGATTCAATATCTATAAACTAACATGATAAAACGTGATAATTACAACTCAAGGAAGATCATAAATGAATAGTATTTTTGTATTTTTATGAATTTGTGAGTATGTGATTTTCCTATAAATACAATAGAAATGGATTTCTTTTGATATTAATTAATTTTTCACTCTTATCTTATGTGTCAAGTCTTTATGCTAGTTAAAAGTGATTTTTAATATTAGTTTTAGACGAAATTCAAGAAATAACCTAAATTCATTAAAATGAACTTCAAGAATCAATGTGTGTGTGTGGATATATATATATATATATATATATATATATATATATATATATATATATATATATATATATATATATATATATTATGCCTAAAAAGATTAACTTTTACTTAACCACACTAGAGATTTTAAAGACAACCCGATTTTGACCGATAACGCTACCTTCATATTCAACCCTATACGACAACATGTAATAATTTTTACTTTTTATATTTGTAAGCACATATGAGCTTACTATTGAAGCAAAATTTTGGAAGTTCAAAACAAATAGAGAGAAGAATACAGAGAAGAACATATGACGTGTGATATATTTAAATGTAAAGTAAGACCTAATAAATGTTTCGATAATAAAGGATAATTTTGCCCAAAATTACCTAAATTAATGTATACGGACAAATAATGTAAAAGGTACTCCTCCGGTCCATGTTGTAGGCTTATTTAGTTTGAGCACACTCCTTAAGGAATCACTCACCCCTAAAAAGTAAAACGCGGTTTTACTAAATTATCTTAATTAAATAGAGTATGAATTTAATTTGAGTTCTTGGTTATGTAAAACTTTACTTATCTAAATAAGGATAAATTTTAAAAAATAATTACTACCTTTTCGATTATTTAAAAAATTATTTATTATGGACTATATATAAAAGTTAAAAACTCCACATACTCCCAAGTAAATTTATACTTGAGTAGATGAAAAATAAAACTTCAGCAAATTTATAAAAGATTGGAATTATTTTTAAGCTTTTAAATGTGATTCTAACAATTGTAATAAAAAAAATGCTTTAGGAACAGAAATTTAAGCTTGCTATAGTACTTCTACATTCGAACAATTTTAAAGAAGGCCTCAAAAGGAGAAGTTCCCAAATATCATACTATGGCTCTTTTGCATATCATCTCTTACAATGAAATTGTCAATTAAGCGTTATAGAAAGGCATTAAAGATGGTCTTATTTACAAAAAGATACAAGGCTATTTAAATAATAAGATGGAAAGCAAGGGCAATAATAGCCTGCAAAAGTAGAAATGGGCGTGGGACCTAGTAGAAAGAAGAGATCATTAAAAGATTACACAACACACCAATCATAAATGTCCACGCGGAGTGCTCTTCAGAAAATGAATCGAGGAAAATGCAACCAAAAGCCAATTTACAAGATCCACGTGTAAGCATAAAACATTGAAATTCCCATTGAGCCCTTGTGACAACTAAAACAAAGATCTGCTCTTATATTATACTAGTTATGTGAGGCCGTCTTTCGCCCAAACCCGATATATAAAAGTAGATATTTTAAACTAAAGAAATATAATTTGTGTTAATACAAGTGTACAATAACAACAACCACCATATACTATCCATTTTGTAGTCCCAGTGGGTAGTTATATAAAGCAAAATTTTTATTCCACTCATTTAATATTTTAACTTCCATTTTGATGAAATTATTTAATTCAAATCAAATTTGGAACCAGAATTTGACATTATAACTTATGTATCCTAATTTTAAAGTTATTTAGTTCTAAATAAATAATCTATACATAGTTAATGAACTTTTAAGACAAATACATAATTTAACTTGTGCGATAGATGGAGCCTGTAACTCTCTTAATCGAGGATTAGGGGTTCGAACATGGATATGGAAAAAAAAATCTTTGGAGGAAGCGCTCCCCCGAATAGGCGCGATGCGGTCATGAATTATCTGGATTAATTGGGCTCAAATGCGGATATCGACCACCAATCGAAAAATCAAAGAACGTGAAAAATAAATAAGAGGTAAGAGTAATTAATTAAAAAGTTTTAAAATTTGAAAATTATTGTGAGGACTACAAAAGTCCCCGTGTTCGATAGCTTTTGAAAAGTAGACTTTAAAAACAAAAAACAAAAAAATTGACTTAAATAAATAAGATTAGAATAAAAATAATTAATTAAAAAGTTTTTAAAAAATTTGAAAATTATTGTGAGGACTACAAAAACATTTGCTCTTATATAATATAGTAACTAGTTCGATAGAAACTTTTTTTTGAAAATTAATGTAATGAAACATCTTTTCAAAAAAAAAAAACAAAAAAATTGACTTAAATAAATAAGATTAGACATAAAAATAATTAATTAAAAAGTTTTTAAAAAATTGGAAAATTATTGTGAGGAATACATGTTTAAAATATAAAATAAGAAAAGTTTTCATTCGTATTCTGTATGTGTATATAATATAGTAACTAGTATATAGCTAAAAAGGTGGATTTGCCAGTTATTTGCTAAATATGATTTTAATTAGGCAATCTACATAAATAGTGTGAGAATACATAAAAAAAGATATAAATATGAATAGATATTAATGTTCAATATTTTTCTCTCTCTCTCTAATGAAACATCTTTTCATGATTCTTTAAATAATCTATACATAATCTTTTAACTAAAGAATATTGAGTGACATTTAACTCAAAGAATATTGAGAAACATTATAATCGAATGCACATTTTTGATTTTTGTGTAAACTCATTTAATGTCAACTTGAATGGAAGTTAGAAAAAATAATGAAAAGCTGCGCCAGATCATCGGACTTAAGAGATAATTTTTAGATTTATTTAATTCTCTGTATTGATTTTTAGTGTTTTGTTAATTTTTAGTGTATACATGTTTAAAATATAAAATAAGAAAATGTTTTCATTCATATGTGTATGTGTATACACAAACTATTTAAACTTATAAGGGTGCTAACATTAATATATAGAATATCTAAAAAGGTGGATTTGCCTTGATTATTTGTTAACATGTGGGCTGAAGCATTTTAATTATGCTTTAAACGTGAGCTCTTTAATAGTACAACTTTTTCTTTAGTAGAAACTTTTGAAATTTATCAAAAAAATAAAAATAAAAAAATGGCAACATCCATTTGTTGGACTTTACTAATGAAAGCAAACAGTTGATATATCAGTGAATTTGAATTTGAAATGACTGTTAGTACCCAATAATGAATTTATATATAAACTTTTTTTTTATGATAAAAAAAGGGCCGACTTCCGTTTAATGTCGAACTATTAGCTAATTCATACACTGTGTTATTTGAAGCATATACTTTTATGTAAAATACAACTTAATATACTTTACCAATGAAAGTTATGTAACTTTTGTATAAATTTTAAAGAGTACTAAAAAAGGTAAAATTATAACAAATTTTGAAGAATTCGTTTTATAGCTATAATAGCCATACAGATAAAAATATTCATTTCGAGTTTTCGTAGTATATTCGAAATGGAATTTAATTTTACGGACATGATATGTTAATACTAAAACCAAACCATTTAGCATGCAAAAATAATGGCAATCGAGAGAAATAACCAACTAATTTCTATAGACAATTCTAACGTCGTATTATTTGACGTTTATCACATCTCCAATAATCACCTACTAAAATAATGAAAAACAAACAAAGAAAGAGCAATTAGTTACGGAGTGAAAACAATGAACAAATAAAAAAAAACAAATAAAATTTAGTATGAATAAAATTAAGTCATCTAACTATTCAGATTATAAGAAAATTACATACCTTGCATGTGGTCCAAAAGAGATGTGAAATAACTTTTTTCGCAAAGTCAAATATGAAGAACACTACTTGTGGATATTGTCAAATTTCCCCATAGTCATTTTCTAGTCTTCTTTTTCATTTGTCCATCATTTGGTCTTCTCCTCCTCCCTCCTCTTCTTTATCCCTACAAGAAAATACATCACAAAAATCGATAGACTATGAATAAGAATTGTAAAGAAATACTAAAAATTAATTTACTGAATGAGAATTACGACAAATAAAATCATCCACAATTTTATTTTATTTTTAAATAGTCCTAATGCACAGCCAAAAATAAACAACACAAGGGGAATAGCTTACCCAAAAAGAGAAGAAGAATAAGAAGATATATAGGTCACGAAATAGAGTATCAAAAGACAGAGGAATGAAATTTATTGTAATTATCAGTTTCTAATTAATTATCAAGAAAAAAACGGCTTTACGTTGATTATTATGAGTAAATATTGCTGTTATGTGGATCAACAGAGGGTTACTTGGGAATTGGGATTAATTAGTTGTACGTGGGATCGCGGAGGGTTAAACGGCAAAGCTTATTTAAGGCTTTTGTTAATTCAATAGCTTATTTAGGGCTTTTCTTAATTCAATTATTTAGTAAATTATGTAGAGAAATGAAGGCAAAATTGTCAAAAAAAGGAGAAAAAAGATAAATGTCAATAGAGGCCATAGAGAGGTCCCACATAGGATTGTTTATGCCTAGCTTTATATTTTATATAGATTACAAAAATAAGATGAATAGATGGAGAAGACGAACTAAGAATTCTCTTTCTTCATCATTAATCGAATCACTGTTGTTCGCGTGACCTTTTCTTGAAATCTCAAAAGAACTTCCATTGCTCCAACCCTGCAGGGATAGAAAACCCGTCGCTGTCTACCCTGCTCTACCGAGACTTCTTAGTAAGCCTTCGTTGAATCATAAATACTAGTATTTCAAAATTTGCAAAAGTTAATGTGGCATGCTGCAGCTCTCTAAAGTAAAAAAATGAAGTAGAAGAAGCAAGTTACTCATGGTAGAAGATACATTTGTTAGGGTTTTGCCCCGATTTTCTTACCATATTTGAGTTTTACTTTTCTCTAGCAAGAAAGTCAAAGTAATACCATAATTGTTTTTACTTTTCCCGAAAGGAAAATATAATTCTCTCCAAATTTGGCTATTCTTTGTCTTGGAGGAAAAGTTTTGAACATCTATAAATTGAAAAATTCTTTCCCACAACTAGAAAACACAATAACATCCACAATGTATACTTTTAGGGTTCAGAATTTTGTTTAGGGGGAGATTTTTCTCTCTACAATTTTTTATAGTTTCTTTCGATTAGTTTTTCAATATGTAGGTCACTTGACCAAATCAATATTCTAATATTATGTCCTTTTAGTATATTTTTCTATGTCGTTTAATTTATCGCTGTTCAAGATTTGCAATTATTATGTTTCGCATGACACCATTTTATTTCGACCTCAACTACGTACATTGGCTACAAATAATTGGAGGAATGGGTTGTGAAAAGAATCCAAGGAGTTATCAGAAGGTTTCTGAAGGCAAATTTGTCTTGTAACACCATACAAAAAAAGCATGTGTCCTATATATATTAAAATCTTTGACCAGGGCACGTTGACGAATCTAGACCTTATCCTCTTCAATTACTCATTCATGTATGTCCATACCGTTCAAAATCTTTGTCCTTCGCCTGGGACAAGCAACTCTAATTTAATTTATTAAACCATCTCCAATTCTCCATAGCTTCAAGATTTTATTTATCGTTATTAGCAGAAAAAATAAATTAAGGAAAATCTAGTTGCCATATTATTTTGCTCGGACTTACAAAAGGTAGAAAGGAGAACAACGACATAAATGGCGAACACAAATAATCAACACTTTTCCCGCTGTTCGTACCTTTTTTTTTTCTTTTTTTTCTTTTTTAATTCCTCGAACGAACAATTTTTCTTGTTTTCACCCTTTTGGATATAACCAAATAAAATACTTCTCATGACCTTATCAACTACAGAGTAAGAGCTTTAATTTGCTAAGCAACACATAATTTTATCATTTATTTTGGTTTTGGCTAACATATGAAAATGGGTATTAAGATTAAGAGCCCGTTTGGATTGGGCTTATAAGTTGTTTATAAAAATTGTTTTGTTTTTTGGTGTTGATACAAGTTTAAAGTCATTTTGTACGTAAAATAAGCGCAAAAAATAATTGGGCTTGACAAATTATCTAAAAGCCATTTATAAGTTAAAAGCGAACATAAGTATTTTAAAGTTCCATCAAAGGCTCTAAGTTTGGGCTTTTGTCAACCAGAGGTAGCTGCATTTAGTAGAGATAAGTTGAGTACTGAAACTTTGAATCCAAAAGCAGGTGATTTTTTTTATAGCTAAAATGGTTCATCGGGAGATGGAGAAAGATATAGAACTCTATTATCTATATTTAATATTCAATCACTATGATCTCTTTCAACTCCTTAATGGTTTAACTAGATTTTGGAGACTACAATTTGAGAGGAGCAATCCACAGATAAGGATAATGAAGAGCAAGGAGAAGGTTGCCTAGTACATCCTATCACTTACCAGAATCCGGGGTCCAAATTTAATGTTCAAAATAATGTAATCTTATCATATTTACACAGTTTGCTTATTTATTTTTTTACATATGCATACATGATACATATATAATTCGAGTTCAAAATAATAGATTTAGATGAACTCGCATATCTCGCCCAAATGAACCAATAGAATTCGCCCCAACTCTACCTTGACTCACTCATATTGGTTTAACATGGAATCTTCATGCTTTCCTTTCGAAATCCACTCCTACAATGTAATAATAAAATATACATACCCATTACACACACACAAAAACACACAAAAAGAGGAGGGGGAGATCTTAGGAATCGAAGTAGGCGGGAAGAATGGGAATAGAGTGAGACATGCATATTGCCATTCCTATGTAGAGTAGTTGGTTGCCTAGGAGTTTGGTTGTGCCATCTTGGAACTTGTACCATTTCATAATATGGAGAGGGACGCCATGCACAGCCGGCGTTCCTATATATATATATATATGCTGCCATATATAGAAATCCTTATATTTTTATGATTTAGATTTAAAAACAACCCACTCGTGCAAGCTATCAATGATCATCATCCTTGTCTTTGGAATCATCTTTATGATTTGCTGCATTCTAGTACCCATTTTAGGCTCTTCTATTTTTAGGTCATTCATTGACCAAATGAAATCCTACATATGAGTTCTTCATGTAATTCGGTGTATGCTCCTACTCCCTTTGCATACACATGTAGAAGCGAATTTAAAATGTTAATGTATGGGTTCTGATTCTAGAAAAGGTTAACTTACTAGAGTTTGAACAAAGTATTATACATGTTGAATGAATTTAATAACACAAATATAGGATTTTCGCTAAAGTTTCTGGATTTTAATTTGTCAAATCGATTGCTAGAACTCTAGCTCCGCCTTTGAATTTATACACAACTACACGAGTAGTTTACTCTAGCTAGTTTCATTTTATTTGATTTTTTTTCTTTCTATTTGATCTATTTCAGAAAAAATGTTACCTTTTCATATTTAGAACTCTTCTAGTGTAATTAAGTAGTGTGCCTTCAATGTAACATGTTCTTCTGGTACGATTGACATGGTAGCTTGAAGACACACCAGCGCTTTGGTATGTTAATCACACACACCAGCGTGGCATACGCTCTTTCAATACATTTCACACAGGTATAGGATAATGTTTAAATGGGAACAGAGATTAATTATAAAAATTTACCAAGGGTACTCGTTTACAAAATGGGATTAGTATTCAGTTTTGGTTGGTTCCACCTTGCAACGATAGTATTATGTTCCCCTGTGATGGTCGCTAGTTAATTAACAGATAATTATTTATCAAGGCCTCAGTTTCTTGACACGTGTGCCCTCTTTACACGATCTTGAATTAAAAGTTGATTTGGAGCAAAATTTCTCAGCTAGTCCAGTGTTAAATGGGTATTGTTTATCGTAATCTCTCGTCGCGCTAAAATAGACTATTTATTTCTACGTCAAACACTTAATTCCCTTTAATAAGTTTAAATTTAACTCTCATTACTTTGACAACTCGCTTTTAAGCACATAATTTTGTAGCTATTCCAAATATGTTGTTTTATAGCTAACACTAATCTCCCATATAAATGACATGCATATGAACTCTAGTATTATTATTATTATTATTATTATTATTATTATTATTATTATTATTATTATTCAATCTTTCAATTACATATCTTTATGACTTTTTTCTTGTGTTTTTTCATCTAGTTTGTTAGTGGAGTATAAGGTAACTGATGGGTCGGTCTTGGAACTCGAGAAGTTAGTCATATAAATAGATAAAAATAAAATAAGGATGCTAAATTATAGGTGGTGGTTCTAGGGGGATCAAATCTGTTGATTTATAGTACGAGGGATTCACCGTAAGGCATTTTTTTTCTCACTTCTGTTACATTGGGAAATTAAACCCCTTTATCTCATTATTTTAGACCTTTAATTTCTACTTGTATATCATATGATCACAAATACATTTATGACAGAAGCTAAAAGTCCAAGATACGTATCAGTAGCTGACCCTCAAGGCCTCAACTACTAAATCCTCAAACATAAAATATACTACTATACTATTATTTAATGAGAATTACTGATACATATGCATGCTAAATTTTCAATATAAAAGAATTATAAAGAAGAGAAACCTCTAGGCTCTAACTAATATTTCCTAGGAACCTCGGATCTGCTGCAACATTTCAGAGCCCCATCTCTCGTTAGCCCATTGATTTTTGTAATATGTTACCATACGTTATACCCATTTCGTTCATGATTTCATCCCATGGAAGATATGATAAGATAAGAGGTTTCATAAATATTTTGATACTTCAATAAATTTCACGTCTACCATTTTCTCCTGTGTGCGAGCTTTCTTATATGAAGTAGGAAAATAAAATATATGTCCTGCGCATAGAAGTCTGGAGCTGTCAGCCCTAATAATTGACTTCTGTGGCCTCTTCCAAACATCAAGAGCTCATTTTCCTTTTATAATTTTATAATACACCCAACACTCCAAATTATCTTTCTTGCTTTCGTGATTTTCGTCTAATGCTTTTTTTTTAAATTTTTTTTTTTTTTTTTTAATATGTTTCCAATAACATATCTTACCCATGTTTTCACATGGACAAATGGTTCTTGAAAACAAAAGCACTACTGTGGGGTAGTACAATGTACGTGGTCTCATTTATCAATATAAAAAAAAGTCTCAAGAATACAAAAAGGGGCAGGGTGTGGGTGTGGCGGGTGGGGGTGGACAGGAGTGGAGCCAGCCCTTTGGACGTGGGTTCGGCCGAACCCAATAGCTTTTGTCCAAATCATATATTTGTATTAAAATTTTTGTCAAATATGTACAAATAATTAATTAAGAACCCAACAACTTTAAAGAATTAGAACTCCGAACTCACAAGGTTCGGATCCTGGCTCCGCCTCTAGGGGTGGAAGAATTAATAATATAAAATATAAGTAATAGATTAAATAGATGGTAGATAGGGCATATATGTAGATATGTGCTAGTGGTAGAAGGCGGTAGTTTTCCGTTAAATTAGCCCACAATAGAAAGCGATAGAAGAATAGAGATTGAGGAAGACACATAAAATGGACCCACTCCCTTATTGGTTTGGGTGTAAGGTCATGTGTTACTGCAAATATAGGGATATCAATGCGTGGGTGTGAGGAAAAAAGGAGAGTTTATAGCCTCTTTTTTTCTCTATAAATATTCCGTATCTGAAATCACTGATCTGGCTAATTTAAATTTGTGCTACGTAAAATTCACTAAAGATACTAGGAATTTTTATATTTTCATAGTTCAAATCCATACTTTTGATTCTGAGTTTCTAATTAAAGGTGGGTAAATTTCAACTATCTCGCCTCACTTGTTTGCGATATGTTTGTGGCTTTTAGAGTAGAAGGGGACGAGTGTGGCCCAGCAGTGGCCATTTGAGGATAATGGTAGTAGCCTTCATCCTCTCTGGACTACTATTAATTCAACCAATATATATATGGGGGTACCACCCTCTACGCACCTTTCTAAATTATTTGCTTTTTACTATTAAAGATAAGGATCAATGACTTTAATCTAACGTCTGAAAACTTAGAGATTTATCAAGTTTTAATCATATGCTGTTTGTTTTAAGTTGTTTTAAAAGCTCTTCTCTAGCGCTGCTACTCTTTTTCAGTTCATACTAGTGTGCCTGATCAATCCTTCTTAGACAAACTATAGACTTGCAAGTGCTTAAAAATATCTTTGAATATTCATGCATCAAAAATATAATATACCAATCGTCAATCGCATATCTTAACCAATACCTTGTTTTGAAGTCAAATATACACACTTGATATCCATCCATATAGCGATGTTGTGACACCACCGCAAGTAGAGGTTATTGAGCAGTCTTTTTTGGTGAAATAGACGCATTGCTAGCTAACATGATTTTGAAAGCATCACACATGCAGTAAGGCATTTAACATTTGCAGCCATAGTTGACCCAATTGTTTGTTACTAATAGTACTAACTAGACATTATTGGGAAAAAAAACTAAGTATTAATTGAGTAAATAAACCTCGAATGAAACAATGATTTAAAGAACAAGATGCAATTAATTATGAAAGCACAATTAGGATTAATCTAGCAACATCTAACTATGAGGATTAAAGGGGAGGAGTCAGTGGTCACAAAATTCATAGGAAGCCGAATGAAAATGAAACCAAATCTTTCCTCGATTATGTTGTCCCTTGATAGTGATAGCATGCATAGAAAATCTGCCCTGACCACCCCCCTCCCCCGACACCCCACCTCCAAAAAAAAAAAAAAAAAACCACCCCCTTTTCTCCCAGTGGTCCACCATCACGCTATCTAAATTATTATTTATATTATGTTATCCATTAATAAGTCATTTTATTACCTTTTTAGTTACGGAAGTTTTTTGTTACCTTTTTAAGAAACTTTTCCGTTTGATTAATGACCTACAAACTACGCAATTATTACAATGATTCACCCGTGACTCTCTAAACGTTCCTTATTCTACTCCTACCAATCAACTCGGATCTACCTAACTGGGGCTTTAACATAAATTTTGGTTGTTACACAGCAACATATCGAGTGTAATCCCACAAAGTAGAGGTATGAGAGGATAGAATACGTAAACCTTACTCCTGACTTGGAAGGTAGATAGGTTGTTTCTAATAGACCCTCGGCTCAAGAAAAGACGTGTCAAAGCAGTTTGGAGAAAGATAGAGCAATATCAAACCAGAAATGTTGTAGATTAGGTGAAACTCCCGTGATATTTTCATCTAAGTTTTTTCATTGCATTAAGGGATCAGGGGATAGTGAAAACCAAATTCACACCTACTAAGGGCAAATATTGAACAAAAATGCATATAAACATTAGTAGTGTTTTCTTTTTTCTTGGAGAAAACCAAACATACAAGTAATAAGAAGGAACCAAATTGTCCAATGACTAAAGGTTGCATTCCGTTATAAGCCCGAGATTTCCTTTTGGAAAAACAGTCACATATGAAAAAATATCTTTTATTTTCTTAGTAAAATAATTAAATATGGAATTAAGTTAAAGCGAAAGGCATGCTATTTTTAGCAACTGACAACCCCGTAACATCTGCGATTCTGCTGTTGCAGTATTTAACTTCGTACATCATATACCCACTGCTTTTATAGGTGCGTCATCCACACGCTCCAATAATAAGCAATCATTGAATGCACGTTCCTCACACACACACAGCAGACAGAGCGTTTCTCTAACTCTCTCAGGTACCAAACACCAATCGCACGGAATTCTGAAAACCCCGTTTTTAGCTTTTTGGGTTGGTATCCACGTCATCACTCTGACATGTCACCTCTGACGGGTCCATTGATTGACACGTATCAGTGGAAGACCCAATTGTATACTGTTGTGAGTTAGGGCTTATCAAGGCCTAAAAAAGCTCTCTCACACTTTTACGTTCTTGTGGGACAGTCTCACGTGGTTAGTCATGTCTCCCTTGGCCCACTCACCATGGCCCATTTTGGTATGGTTACGTTCCATTGCGCCTGGACCCAATTAAAATGTATTTTCCTCTATTTTTAATATATACATAGTCGAGGAATAACGGTTTAATACATAGTCTGCCTTTTAAATTTGTCAAAAATATTTTATTTAGACACTCGAATTAAGTTATGTGCTACTGAACACCTCGACTTCTAAAAAGTATTCCAATAAGATACTTTCAGTTCAAATTTTGAAAAAACTTGCTTATGGTTTCATTCGTCTATTAGATATTTAAGTTAACCACATAAAATAAGTATCTTTTTAAATTATACGCATCAACCTCAAGTAGAAAATGTGTGGGGTTTTACGCATTATTGAGGTGAATGCGTATAATTAAACAATATATCATATGCAGTTAACTTAACTACCTAATAGACAAATGAAAACACACACCAAAAAAAAAAAAAAATGTACAGAATATGCTTAACTAGAACATGGAACATTTTATTAGGACTTGATGAGTGTTCATTGAAACATGGCTTAATTCAAGTATTTAAATGAAATATCCTGACAAAGTTAAGGGGTGGCTATGTATTAAACCTTTTTTTTTAATTGCAAAAAGAATTATAACTCTCTATATTTGAAAGCTTTGTAACTTGAAATTTCTTATTCTATTTTTAAAGCCATAAAATATTATGACATGTTTAATACTACAAATTCTAAAAGTGAATTTTATATTTTTTTTCTTCTTTTTAAAATTTTGTATCTAATTAAACACGGTGTTAGAGAAGTAAATACAATTCCACATCTCCCCTTCTCATATTTTCCCAGGCTTCACCCTCTCCTTTTCAGCAACCTTTTCTCATACTTATTTATACCCCACTTTCCTAATACCTTTAACCTTCACACATTCTACCCCATTCTCTCCCTCACTCACCATACAAGAAAAGGAAAGAAGAAGAAAAAAAAAATAAAAGAAAAGAAAAGAAAGAACCCAATTTCTTCAATTCAAAAAGCTGTATATTCATTGTACTTGAAGAGAAAGAAAGCAAAGAGGGAGTTGGTTCAAGAGGACGTAACAAAGAAGGAACGAGTTAGGAAGCTACCTAATATTTTTCTAGTACAATTTTGAATCGCCTTTGTTACTTTCCGCAAAGCGAAACAAAGGACAGTAGCATTTTAGCAGCTTTTGGGAGTCTTTTTCTCTTTTGCTCTTTTTGATAAAAGAATCTTTATCATTGATGAATATTGCATTACCCAAAATGTTACACAGTATCACCGGCAATGGAGGAAATGGAAGCTCAGAAATGACCGTGCTAGAACGACAACGAGCGAGAATGAAATGGCAACAAGAACAGATCCAGCAACAAGAGATGAGTTATTTTAATGAACAAAATAATCAACTGATGAATTCTTTTCATCACACGTCTGAAGCTCAACAATTTCATGGTCTGATCAATGTAAACGATCAGAGTCTTAATGAGCTTGTGACTCGGGCAATTAAGTCAGACCCCAGTTTAGAGAACAATTGGGGTGATTTTGGGAACATTGGTACTGAAGGTTTTGGTTACGTTTCAGTTGGGGTTGGACATGGAGGAATGTCACACCCAAGTGAAATGAATTATGCGATTTCAAGAACTACAAGCTGCCCACCTACCATGGCGGAAAATGCCGTTTCTGCTGTTAAAGCCAAAGAGACTATCCTGAGTTCTAATAGAGGCAGAGAGAGCTTCAAGAAGAGAAAAGCAGATAAGAATCAACATCTCAAGGTATGTTCAATTCCAACTGAAACTGTTCCCCGCCCTGTCTGTGTCTAAGCCCCGCATTTCGATGTGGCTGAGACATAATATAGTTAAGAATTTGAAAGTGTTTTCTTTCTAAGAGTGAATTTTTTAGATGAGATAGTCACACAACTAAACATGGTATCAAACAGATCCGCACTGAGAGAGCGTGTTAAGATATAATATAATTAAGTAATTAAAAATGTTCACAATTCTAACAGTTGCAACTGTCCTGTAATCTACAAAGTGGGCATCTTTTCAGGAGGTTGCAGAAGAGGAAACCAAAGACAAGAAATTGAAAGTATACGTAGAGGAGGGAGATTCCCAGGTAACAACAGAGAAATACAGCAACAAAAGGAGCGCCAGTAACAGTAACAACAGTAAGGAAACCTCTGATACTTCAAAGGAGAAGTCCAAAATTTCTGAAGATAAAAAGCCTGACTATATTCATGTCAGAGCACGTCGGGGTCAAGCCACTGATAGCCACAGTTTAGCTGAAAGAGTAAGTAATAGATTTTGGTCCAAGTGTAAGTAAATAGATTTTGGTCCAAGTGTTTTTTACTGTGAACTAGATTAATGTTTTACCCCAGTGAACTTAACCAGCAAGTTAATTCATATATTTGGCAGGTAAGAAGGGAAAAGATCAGTGAAAGAATGAGATTTCTACAAGATTTAGTACCAGGATGTAACAAGATCACAGGGAAAGCAGGAATGCTAGATGAAATAATTAACTATGTCCAGTCTCTCCAAAGACAAGTAGAGGTAAAAGAAAAATCAAGAAACAATAATCCCTTATGCATTTGATGTTGTTGCTAGAAATATTATGATTGAGATTCTATATTTGACAATTCACGATCATGACAGTTCCTATCCATGAAACTGGCTGCTGTTAATCCAAGGCTTGATATCGACGTAGACAATATCTTCAACAAAGATGTAAGGGAATATCATATCAAGAAATTATTTCATTCTTCAGAGTAAAAATGTGTTCTTATTTCAAATTTTATTTCTCCAGATATTTGCAACTAGCACGTCCAGTTTTCCCACAGTGGGAGCTGGAACACCATTCGAAATGCTTAGTATGGCCCCACGCCAGTTCAATTCATTGCAGCAAATAGTGTCAAGTTCTGGATTGGAAATGGGTATTCTAAATCTTAGCGAAATGGCGCTACGTAGAACCACTAGCGCTCCCGTACCAAACCCTGAACTATTTCTTGATTCATCCGGTATCAGTGTAATTACCTGAACCAAACTTGCTCAATGAACTGTAAATTTCCTTTTTCTTTCAATTTGTCTAACAAAAATTCCATCAAAATACAGCAAGTTCAGAGCTTTCCAACTTGGAACACTGACTTAGATAACATGTATGCAATGGAGCTTCAACAAGGAAGATCAGCACAGTTTCTTCCCCATCCATGTACAGGTATGCACAAGCGACATGTCTAGTCAGTATTTCTATCCTGTCTATGATGAATCAACAAAAAGAAGATTAAAAATCAATTAAGGTGGATGTTACTTTCCATATTAGAGACCCAGAACCTATCATATTGCTTTAAGAATAGTTGGGTCCTCTTTGATTTATACTTCTGTTGAAAAAGACTACTGATTAGGTATCTTCCCTTTATTCCTGTCTTCCACCTTAAATGATCAAAACAATGTTACTTTTGCACTGTAAAAGAACTCCCCAAAGCAGTTGATTGATAGGCAGGTAGTAACCATCCAACACAAATGAACAGTTATTAGTCAACTACATTATTAAGAGTTAAAAGAGTCTCGGGAGGACCCTGTCTTTCCTTTTGCCTAATAACAGCAGTCTAGGCCAATGCTCTTCAAATATTCCGCCGAGTATCGGCTTTCCTATCATCATAGGTAGCGGATAACTTCTACCCATAAAGGCGTACACAAATGAAAAGAAATCATTTGTGTTCTTTCTGCATCTACTGAAATTTACACCGTGCTCTCTCATACTGGGAGGACCCTATGGCCCCTATCTATCTTAGCTACAATGCATATCTAAATATAGGACCACTTATTACGGCACTAATCTTTAATTTAACACCAGAATAATAGCAGTTAGGCTTCTGTTCAAGTGTTGAAGCTAAAATTATTAATTATTGTACAGGTTTTGTTGAAGCTGGAAATGACCTGAAGATGGAAATGTGACCTTGCATTTCTAAATATTCAAGATCCTTGAATGACTTCACCTCAAGATGTCATGGATCCTGATTCTTTTTTTTCCAAGTACATAACATAGTATATTATGTATGTAAATGTTGCAGTTCAAGAATATCAAAGCAATACTATGACAGTGTTCATTGGAAACCGTATCTTCTCTATAACAATTAATCAATACGCAATTGGAGCCAACCATGCCAAAGATATTCAGTATAAAAAAACTAGAAAGGAAGTAGAAATCTGGCTAATTATATATACATAAATCTAAATTTCATCTCTATATAAAGGCAAGCAAAATCAACTGCTGGAGGGGAAAAATGAAAGAAAAGGCATCTCAACAAGAGTGCAAAATTCATTCCTTCTTCTCTTTTTTATGACCAGAAATCTCAGAGGGCCAGTGGCTAGCGCAAAATTCATTCCAACAGAAATAATTTGTTTGGCCATGACGTTATCACTAGGTTGCGAACAAAATCAGCAAAAATCTCTTTATCAGGCCAGTAGCTTAATCAATTTGGTACCAATTGGAATTTTTTTTATTCTTATGATGCCTTATTATACCCAGTCAGTGAGGATTCATAAAAGCCGACCCCAACTAATTTGGGATAGAGGCGTAGTAATAGCTGTTATAGTAGTAGTGTAACTTACAGTTGTAATCAATCAAGATGGTTATATTAATTTTCCAATTTACGGTCAGTTGTAAAGTACAAATTACACTCTTCCACAAAATTAATGGAAATTCATCATATAAAGTTGTCAACAAAGATTACTAGTAGCTGGTTGATTCTAATATAGTAGAAAACACAATGTTTTGTGGTCACAGTAGTAGATAAAATTCTCTTCCAAAATTCTTAATTAAGAGAGTCGACTATAGCTCTATGATAAGCATAAATATTCCAAAGATTGATTATTAAGGGTCATATACTCATCAAGTGGCAGAAGCTGCTACTCTCTTGACTAGAACTTGAATGGAAATATTGAGCGATCCATGATTATTAAGGGTCATATACTCATCAAGTGGCAGAAGCTGTTCCTCTCTTGACTAGAACTTTGAATGGAAATATTGAGCGATCCATGAGCATATTGAAACGGAGCCAACAAGTAAACCATAGTGGCTACTGGCTAGCATAGTTGCCTTTTGGAAAGAATAAGACATGTCGATTAAGACCTGGAAAATAAATAAAGGGAGAAGCCTCTTTTCTTTTTCAAAATAATTTGTTATGTTGAGCCATCTGAACTACTAATTATTAGGATTCATGCTTTCTCTATTTGGAAAAAGAAAATAGATTAGTGCCTAATCATATGGCAGCTCATCTTTTTGTCACACAATTAGAATAAACTTTGTAGATAGAAAGCATCATTGTATTTCATATCAGTCTATCAAATATTGTTTTAATCGGTTGAAGAAAGAAAGGTAAAAAGAGGAATAAGTAGCTTATGTGGTTTATACAAGGGACTGAAAATGGTTCAAAATCAGATCCAAATTCCACTGATGGCATACAGTGGCGGAACTATGATTTTTACTAAGGCGTGTCATAACATAAAAAAATGAATATACGATGAAATTAAGGGGGTTCAACACATAGTATATATACATAAAAAAGGTTCTTTTTTTCATATTTACACGGTGTAATTTTTCGACGAAGGGGTATCGGTTGACACCGCTCGGGTGCATGTGGCTCCGCCACTGATGGCATACATGGAGTAGATGCCATTTTGGTGGCTTTGAATTCAAAAAGCATGGATTCTTGTGGATTATCATTAACCAAACTCGAAGTAGTGACTACTTGTCATGTAATCTAACTCAGTTCTCCAGTCCTCCAGTAAGGGAGTTTCTTTTTCTCTATATTCTTTATTCTTTTTTTCGTGCTTGCATCTTTCCTTTTTTTGGTTGGGGGTGGGGAGGTTGCAAGACTCTGTTATTGCTTTTCATCACTCATTCAGCATTATGGAATATATAGCCCATTATGTTCAGGAGGGTGTCTCTTCATTTTGGATGGTTCAGAGCAAACCAGAGGCATTCATCCAAGACTGGGCAGCACCACCATTGGGCCTAGTATAAAATATATATGTCATCTTGTGCCTTTCAACATTATTTCTTTGTCTAAAACATCTGCTTACCTTCACTTTCAGTGAGCAAAGAGGGACCTGAAATCTTCTGCAGAAAAAATCAACTGGGGATTCTTCCTGCCTGAATAGATGCTGAAAGATGATTTTGCTTCGTGTCTTACTGGACCCACTAAGGTTACGAAGCAATTCCTTTAAAATCCTTAATATTTATCTCAAAATCTTCGCAATCATTACAACAAACCCAGTTTAATCTCACAGGTGGGGTCTGGGGAGGGTAGTGTGTACGCAAACCTTACCCCTACCTTGAGAAGGTAGAGAGGCTGTTTCCGATAGACTCTCGGCTCAACGAAAAATCTTCACAATGATTGTTTCCTAAAAATCTAAGACAGTTCTCATAATCTGTGGTGTGTAGGACAGCACCCTCGAGCCAACATTTTGACATAACATTTTATATTATGCACTTTCCTAGCTCTCAACTTCTTAAAGAATCCCTCTAGAATCTATGGACAAATGAAGAACTTGCATCTTTATGTTAAATAAAGGAGGAAATAACTATATTTAGTCCAGATTCCTTCTAAATTCTAATTGAGCTAAACAAATAGATCTTAAAATATGCTTCCCCTGCTTATATGTTTCTTGGGGCTAGAAGTGATGTATTACATCCTTATGACAGAAATTATTAAAATTCCAGCACAAATGGTAAGCCATCAATCTCTTAGGAACAATATACAATGTGTAAATAGATGAGTTTTGTCACTGTGATCAGCAACTATTCACAATATAAATTGGTATTACGAACAAACAAACTTAAAAATACTGAATACATAAAATAAAAACACAATATAAAACCAGATAAAAATACTTTACATCAATGATAGCATAAGCTTTCTATATAAGCACAGACATTATAAATGAAGAACCTGCCACCAGTAATACAGCTGCTGCCACTACTCATACCAATTAGCATTACTTGGATGGACTCACTTCAGAGTAAGTTGTTCCATTAAATCACAGAGTCTTCCCCAGCCTCTGTTTTCGCAATAATTTGAACTAGTTTAGATTTTTACAACACTTTGATTTCATGAAAAGGAAAATAAGAACTAACGGTAAAGAACAGAATGGTGTAAACATTATACCTTTTCCAGGAACTATGATCACCGGTGCTATCTTACAGTTGTGTAAGCAATACTCACTGACACTTCCTTGCAGTACACTAAAGACAAATCAACCAGAAAAATCAGTAATTGACTTAACAACCAATGAGCGTCCATGCATACACTCATGTGTGTCTAACAGAGATAGATAGGGATACCTTTGGAAAATGCCACGTCCCCTGGTTCCCACAACCACAGCTGAAGGCTTCAACCTTTCTGCTTCCTTGCAAATTACCTTTCCAGCATCTCCTTCCACAATCCTAGCCACTGTCTTCACCTATTTCAACATGGATCCAAAAGAATTGAGTTTACTATGTTATCAACTCCGAGAAGTTACACATACCTATGAAACCAGAACTATAGAGATTACTGTTTTACATGTGGTCAAGCTCAATAAAACCAACAAGAACAAAGATCAAACTTAATAAAACCAACAATAACAAACTTCTTCCTGGGTATTATAGCGAATACTTCTGTGGAGAAAAAGGTCTTCTTATTACACAATGCTTTAAGGCTTTAAAATGAAAAAAATAAAAGATGTGGAATATCTGCAAGAAAAATATTTTCCACAGTAGAACTGGAAATGCAGATGCTGCATATGCCGTGAGAATAACTAATAGTCACACCAATGAGCTACAGTAGAACTGGAAACACAGATGCTGCATATGCCGTGGGAATAACTAATAGTCACAACAATGTGCTAGCAAGAAAAAGTTGCATATATTTTCCAATGGTCGACAATACTATAAACAAATAGAGAAACTCATGAAGATACTGTTGCATAACACATAAAAACTTGCATAGAAATTGCGTATCATGTGTCAAATAACTAAAAAAATCAGAGAAGTAAAGATATGTGCATCATTGAAGCAACAATTAGATAAATTTCTGAAAATCTTAAAGCCCTCAGGGACAGAACCTTTGTGGACTAGCACTGCTTCTCAATAATACAACAGCCAACAAACTGGGGAACTGCAACTGCCATAATTTCATCTTAATTATTCCCAATTGGGCACTGAATGTGTCATATTTTCATATGACTATGCCTTCCACCACAACTTTACGTTGAAGCCCCAAAAGAAGAAGCATAAGCGTAAAGGTTCATACCAACCACAGTAAAGCACTTTCTCAGCAGTATGTGTACTTCATCCAAACTCATTTATTGTAAGGATATGAAACAACTTACTGAAATTGTGCATTTATAGATCAATTTATGCTTCAGTACTTATCTTAACCACTATAAGAGTAACTAACAACAGGTAAGCTCTCATTGCGATGATATCTGTACAGGAACCGAACAAATAGTGCCTTCTCAAGAGAGAAATCGCAAAGTAAATTTTTCTAACAGTACACAACAGCTTGTCCTTAACGATCAATTAGCCATGTCTCAAATAAACTCTTATTGGCTGCTTAAGTACCATGTTTAGAGCGAAGAGTAGCTCTTCATATATTTGATCATTTGTTCCATGACGAAACATTTATGTCTAAACGCTTGGATGGTTAAATCGGACAAGAACACCAGCGACAAGCACAATGATGTTACTAAAATTTTGTTATAAAGGCTTTCCCAACAATGTGTTTAACTTCTAGTATTAGTCGCAAACAAGGGAGAAAGAGATGACGCTCTACCCCTTTGATAAAATTGCAGAACAATCTAGCAGTTTAATCTTGAAAAGGCCAGAATATGGCCCGAGTACTGAAACAGGAATTATGTTATAGATCTAGCTGAACATATACTTACTATATTAAATAGAAGAAAATCTTGCAATGGATTGTAAAAATGTCAAACATGATGTCTGATGACTGCTAATCAAATTCTGGATTTCTGACAATAAATACTCCCTTTGTCTCAATTTATGTGGCACAGTTCGAATTTCAAGAGTCAAACCTTTTCATTTTAACCATGCATTCGGACATGGGAATTTTAAGTTTTTTGAAATAAAATTTACATGTCTGGATGGAAACTATGTAAAAAGTACTGACAATGCAAAATAATTAAAAGACATATAAAAAAAATGGTGGTCAAAGGAAAACTGGTTTGAATCTGGAAAAAGAGAAAGACTAACCATAGCAACCTCAAAAGCCTCGACAGCAAGCTTCTCCATGAGTGCCTGTGTAACCTCATACACAATCTCATTTTTCAGACCTGAAACAAAGATTTGAACAAATCGAGCTTTATTTAATAGTAGTAACAATTATCATTACAAGCAATTGATAAGGATGTGAACTTACTGGAAACAGCGTGAACGAGATGAAGCGTATCAGCGAGACGGCAAAGGTGAGTAATGGTCCAATCAAAAGCGTGTTTGCTGTTAGGACCGTGATCTATAGCCACCACTATATCACGCCCACGACGTCGTTCTCCTGTTTCCTTCGTGAGTTCCGGTTCAGGCACTATTGGTATGAGAGAAGGAAGCTTTACTTCTTTCCAATTGTACTCTTCATCTTCCATAACCGTTTCCATCATGCCCTTTTGTTGCGTTTTCGCTTTTGCAATTTCGTGTCAGATTTGCGATTTGGATTATTCTACTTTTGCCTATTCGAAAGTGTGATCATCTTATAAAAGTAAAAGAGGCAGTAGCCACCTTATTTGAATACCGCGTGTTGAATCAACGAATTAGGTGGAGCCATTACCAAGACATTGGTGCCTGCTATTTTAGTTTGTTTTGTTTTTTTGACAAGTTTCCCACATTTTCAGCTTTTACAAATTTTACTTTAAATAAATTTTTAATTATACTTTAAATAGGCGTTTGGCCATAGAAATCAAAAAACTTTTTCACTTTTTTTGAAATTTTGGAGTTGGAATTGTGTTTGGTCATAGTTTTTGAAATTATATTTTTGTTGAAATGTACTTGTTTTGGTTGTGAAAAAAATGAAAAATAAGTTTTTCTTGTTTTTCAAATTCCAAATACAACTTGAAGTTGAAGTTGTATTTGGAATTTTCATGGTCAAACACTAATTTTTGAAAAAAGTAAAAAAAAATTCAGAAAAAAGTGAATAATTCTTATGGCCAAACGGGTCCTAAAACTATATACATTTAGATGAAGAAGCGTTTTGATTTGTGGGTGGGTGGATGGGGTAAGATATGGGTCTGCTTTAATTTTGTTATGTTTGTGGGTTCCATATTTACATTATTTTGTCATGTCAGTTTCTTTCATTGACAAATTTAATTGAGTGATTTTATAAGGATATAGCTTTAAGTCGAGTGATTTTATTGATACAAAAAAAATTGAATAACTTTACCACATAATTCTTTATAATTGAGTGACCTTTTGATATATTTTTACTCTTTAACTATTTTATGCATTGTCTGATATGTAAACTCTTTTTGAATAAATATCATTTTGATGATAATTATTTGATGTTGTCTGGACAAAATATTTCTGGAAAATATTTTAAAAACTAACTTATTGGTTTGGTTTGAAAAACTAAATTAATTTTAACCTTTTTTTTTTCGTAACATTTCTAATATAGAATAAGAAAACCAAACAACATCCACAGCGTAGCTATTTTTTTTTTTTAAAATTAAACCTTAGTCAAATTCTATATAATATTCGCATGAGATGAGCTTAAAAGGGAGCTATAAGATCAGCGAGGATTCATATAAAACAACGATAGTTGAAGGAATAACTAATGAGACACTAACAGTTACCTTAAATGACAATAATTAACTATTCCAGATAACTCTATTTAATAATATCGCAGAAGTAACAATATCTTATAACAGATTAAATTAAATCAACAACATAAAAAATTAATAAACTTCTAGTACACATAATTCAAATCTTTATATAGATTCATCGCAGGTTCGCAAGCCACTTCACGAGTGTGAAAGAAATTTCTTGAGATAATGATTGTAAGTGCATGGTCGCTCCAATTGAACCAGATGTCCTGCACTTTTTATATATTGGATTGTTGCATTTTCTCCCAATTTCCTGCACTTATTTTTAATGATTATTAGATATTTGATAGATTTAATCAACAAAGCATTAATTTTGAATTGCAAAATTGTTCTGCAAATTAATTCTGCAGCTCAAACATAATTGCCAAAGCTCGGGACTTACTCTTTCATCTTATCAGAAACTGTCATATTAAAAATCTTGTCGTCGTCTCCACATAAAATGTAAATCCTCTGTGTGAAAAAGTAAACAAAGAGATTCATGAATACTATTTGCATGGAGAGATAAGAGAGAAATTTGACATTTACTAAAAAAATGACTACTATTAAATTAGTCCTTCAGTTTACTCTTTATGAAAAGAGTTACTGCTATACAAGAGCATATCTTATCTAGGCAAATTAAAACCATGGGTTCGTCACCTCTGATTTTTGGGCAACTCACCTAATTCAATTATGTTTATAAGTAATGTATCCAAAGTTGGGGAAGGGAAGTGAACTAGTATCCCATGTGCCTGTGCCACATAATTAACAGTGTAGTGACCAATGAAACAAAATGAAATCATGTAACATTAAAGTCTGAATTCCATTAAAATCAAAGAAAATAATATTAAATTAAAGTTGGACAAACCTGAGAGTAATGAGGGGCACTGATAGTGGCGTCTTTGTCACTAACTACTAAAGCTTCAAGAAGTTCCATTTTCTCCTTTCTGTTTCCAAACATTACCTGTTTTTACAACACTTTACCATTAGAATCATAGTACAAGCACGTCAATTTGACATATATGCATGGACATTTTTTTTTTTTTTTTTACATAAACAATCTACTTTAACTCGGTATAACAAGCTATTTATTGTATTTTATAGATTAGTAATACTCTATTAACTAAGTAATCATGAATTCGACACTTCTCGAGTTTCAAAATTAAAATTGACCAATAAATTTCGAATACCAAATAGTTATAAAAAAAATTAATTATTTTTCTGTTTCATTAAAAAGTGGTTCATGTATTGTCAAACCTCTCTATAACAGCATCGTTGGGTCCGAAATTTTTTGACTGTTATAGAGAATTGCTGTTATACACCTATAACAGCGTTGACATTTAAATAATATTTCGCTGTTATAGGCAAAAATGTTGCATAAAATTTAATATTTCATTTTTAATTGCCATATTCTAAGTTTAATCACATTTGTATAACCAAGGAAAATCTTTTAATGATGAAAATATATATATATTCATATGATATTTTTTGTCTTAAATAGTGTATTAAATGATCAAATATTTGGCTAAAATCTCTACACTTGTTATTGGTAACCATATATATATATTCTATTTTAATAAAGATGATTAATTATTATCTTACCAAAAAAAGAAGATAGCTGTTATATGGGGAATAATTTTACAAAGAGCCTACTGTTATAAAGTTGGTTGTTGCTGTTATAAGTGAAATGTTGTTATAAAGAAGTAAAATATAACATAAAAAATTGGTTAAGAAAAAACTTAACTATTATAGAAAGATGCTATTATATGCGGATACCGTTATACAGAGGTCTGACTGTATCTCTAACGATAAATTAGAGTAATTGTCAAAAGATATTATTGTACCTGTGTTAAGAGACCAAGTACATTACATCAAAATAAAGTTGTTTGTCCACTTTTGACTTGACTTTAATCTTTTAGGGTTGCTTCTATTTCTTCCTTCGTCCATTTTTAACTTGAAATAGTTATAAACATAAAAGTTGAGATTAACCATAAAGTTGAGATTTAGGTCCTAATTCTATGATTTTTTTGAAAATAAAAGTTAAAAGAACGATAGTTGAGATTAAAAAGAACTATGGTACATCAAAATAAAATTGTTTGTCCACTTTTGAAAAATTGTTTGTCCACTTTTGACTTTTAGTCTTTTAAGGCTGCTTCTATTTCTTCCTTTTCCACTTTTGACTTGACAAAATTGTAAACATAAAAGTTGAGATTTAGGTCATATTCTATGCTTTTGAAAATAAAGTTTTAATGTAATCAATTTTAAAAAGAGAACAGTTACATGTTTTCATTAGATTATCAGACATAATCATTAAGCTTAGCATAGAAGATACCTCAAGAAAATCCCTGTAGAAAAATTCAGGCAACCATGGCAACTTGTGGGAGCCAATAGATAGAAGCACTTTGACTCCAGAGATAGTTTTTGGCAAAAGAAAATCAGGCCAATTTGTGAACCCAATGTTCTTCAACGAAACATTGCTAATAGACTCAGTCAACTCTATAACTGTGCTCGACATAACCATAGATTCAACCAAGTCAGGATACAATTGAGCCAACTTGAAACCAACCATTCCTCCATAACTTAGCCCAACAAGAGAAAACTTGGTCACACCCAGCTTCATCATTCCTTTTGCTAAACATTCTGCCTAAAATAAAAAATAAAATAAAAATTCCGCCTGTTTTCACATAGTTGTCCCATAAAAAAAAAGTATAAAATCCACATTTAAAATGGAATATTAAGATACAATAATATAGTTAAGTAATTAAAAGTATCTCAAATTACGTGTACTTAACTTGACACAAAGTTTAAGAAATAAAATAAGATTCATGATCTTTTGTGGTCTAAAACAAACCTTAAATATTTGTGTGGCGATAAATCATGTCATTAAGGTAAAAGGGGAATTTCAAAGTTAAATTATTTCTAATTATGAAAAAAGGACATTCTTTTTAACCAAACTAAAAAGGAAAGTGTAACACATAAATTGAGATCACAAAGGAAGTAATTAAACTTATAAACAGTGAAGTCAAAATTTTAATCATAGAAACTCAAAATATGAGGAAGCAAACATTGCAATAAGTCAAGCGAATTCATAAAAATAATTTTTCTTTATATAGACAATGTAATATTTCAACGAAAAAGGTTCAGATGAACCACTAGCGTCCCTGAATCCACACTTAAATAGGATGATCAAACAATTCAATATATACCTGAAAATCCGTTGACCGTTCGGGACGATCGGTGATAGAGTCTCCGAAGAACAGTAAATCAGGGACGTAGATAGCAAAATCGGAACCTGAAGCTCTTAAGGAGAGCACTTGAAAAAGCCAAGTAATAATTCCATTGGAAACAAATCCATGAACAAATACAACTGCAGGCTTTGATTTATTTGGTAATTTGTTGTTTGGAACCCAAAAATGCATTATGGTTCCTGGTTCTATCTCCACCATTTGGGATGTCATTCCCATAGCTTTCATTATACAATGCAATATTGGCTTCATCACGGCAAATAAGTTTCCCATTTTCTCAAACTCTTAATAGTTTCCCTCTTTCTCTGGAAGAATTAAGATGATAGATACATATATATAGCTGAGAGTTTATGTCCAATTAGTCGTCATTTATTAATACTTTGCAAGCTAGGGTGGCAAAAATTTATCTTTATCTGTACCTTGTCCCGATTAAAATATTGGAAAGACTAAAGTTATTTAATTCCAATCCATTCTTGTCGACCGTCGACTATTTCTTTTCATACTTTTGTTATCCCCACGTTTTACTTTGCTTTACTATTATTATTACTTTACTAGTGATTATTATTACTATTACTTATTACTTTACTACTTCTTAATAAGCCGCTAAGGAGAGCAGCTTCGGGTCAGCCGGGAAATTGACAGAAACACCCATTGAATTTCGGCACTTTTGTTAGGAGCTTGGATTTGACGTGGTTTGAAAATACCACATTTCAAATCAATGTTTGATACGTGTGCAATTTGGATATCTTAAGTTGTATCTTCTCTTATAGACATAAAACTATCAAAATATTTTCAATTCTTATATAGTCTTATCAAATGAGCAAGTTATAGTTCATAACAAAATTAATACGCTACTAGAAGACCTTTCTAACAGATATAACATTAATTGTCAAACTTTAGTTCAATAAAAACGAAAATTTAACATGAATAGTAATGAGGTTGGTAGACATAAATAAAGGTTGGTGGAAGTTAATGAAGTTGGTAAATGGTTGGTAGGAGTAATTGTTAAAAATATCTACCAACTTATGGGTCTCCTTTTATAAAATATAAACTTATGGATCAAATTTTATATTTAAATTTTTTTGAAATCATGAGATGAAATGTATGTCCAAACACTAATTTCATCGGTTTTTGTTAATTTTTAAAGCTTGTGGGCCCGCTGAACTTTTCATTTGCAATTATGTGAAAAGTTCTGTTTCTCCCCCTCTCGCCATAGCTTTTTGTTAATTTTTAAAGTTTGTGCTTTTATATGAAGATATATGTATAGTTAAACAGGTACCAGAAAAAAGAGCTCTATCTAAATAGTAGTATCAATTTGTCGTGGTTTTGCTTAATAAGCTTTTTATTCAATTTATTAATAATATTTATTTAACTGAGTGAGAAATTAGATAAAAAGAAGGATAAAAAGTTTTATTAGCATATAAATATAGTGACATATTTACAATTGCTAGTTCTAAAAATATTCAAAAACCACACACTTGAAATATATACTTCTTTTACTAAATAGAGATTATCTTTTGATAATCAATTCAAAATTCGTTAAAAAGTTAATCATTGATTTCAATATTTTTATGTGTTTGGGCCTGTGCATAGCACGATGAGAGCAGCTTGGGGCTAACCAGAATTGTCCAATTTGCCGTTAATACTTAAAATTATTCCGTTGATTATTCTTGTATAAATTGGTAAATAGTTTTAACCTTAGGGTCCTTTAACTACCCTCCAAAACTGATGATGTCAGCTGTAGGCTGCATAAGTAGATGAGCGGGACCCACATTTCTGCCAAATTTTTTTGAAAGATAAATCTTCTTCCATTTTCGGGCCCTCTACTGTACTGCAGTAACTTTTCTACATTTGTATAGTACTGCTATTTATTTACTACTGCTACTACTTATTTACATTTTAATTGGTTGTATAATGAATAAAGGGTTAATTTTTGTAATTATATGTGGAGCTATTTGGGATCTTAAACGGTTGATTTTTATTTCTAGGAAGGGGATTGAATTTTTCTCTTATTTGCTTTTGTACTAATCTTTTCATTATTTAATTCTTTGTAAATGAACTCTTGAAGAAGAAATTGTTTGGCCAAAATATTTTTGAGTTGGGCAACTTTTACTGAGAGTAGCTGAGGTTCAACAAATATATTATAAAATATAGTATCTTAATTGATCTATTTAAAGTAAATTAACTTGTGCAATATATGTAAATATTTTAAGTAGAAAAATTATGTTATTCCAACATAAAAATAATATAGATAATAATTAGATGATCTTAATTTAAGGGATCTTTTTTCTTTTTGACAGTATATCTAATTTCCTACTGACAAAGTATTTTTAGCTGAGAAAAAATATGGAAAAATATAAAGATAGCTGTTACTAATAAAACAATTATTAGTAACAATCAATGAACAAATACAACTGCAGGCTTAGATTTATTTGGCAATTTCTTGTTTGGAACCCAAAATGCATTGTGGTTCCTGGTTCTATCTCCGCAATTTGGGATGTCATTCCCATAGCTTTCATTACACAATGCAATATTGGTTTTCATCACTGCAAATAAGTTTTCCCATTTTCTCAAACTCTTACAAAGAAAGGGAACAGAATCGAGCTTGTTTGTTAAAACAGAGGGAGCACCTTTATGATTTTCATTATTACAATAGAGAAAATTACATATTATCTCATGGCTATAGAATGAATAAACGGTTTCCTTCATGTACTGTTGTTTGTGAAATAGAAATTTAAGAAATTGAAATTCTACATTTTAGCATGTGAGAATAAAAATTAGAAATCTTAAATCCTAAAATTAAATCTTAAACACTAAATTATACGATAATTTGTAATTTTAAACAATGAACATAAACTTTGAACCATAAGACACAAACATTCTAAATTTTAATTTAAGTATGAATCATTTTATGAAAGATATAAGTTCGATAAAAGGTAGCAGCTGTAGCACAGCCTTTTTCGAGTAAATACAAGCAAAACTAGGTTTTTGAGTCTGAACAAAAGTTGTAGAGCTATGAAATAGCTTTCCAGATCATCTTGGCTCACTTGAAACTAAATTTTATACAAGGAGATAAGCTCAAAATAGTAACAGCTAATCAGTTCAAAAACGGGTTTAGTAACTTACCACAAAAAGGAGGAATAGCTTGTGGTTCAACAAGAACAGGTCTTTTTGGTTGATTTGGTGGAAGAATCTGATGATTTTTATGAATTATCTCTGATGATAAGAAGGAGAGAGAATTGGGGTTTCTTTGGCATGAAGAAATGAAAAATGAGACGTGTTTCATGTCACAAAGGTAATTTATAATACTTTGGATAAGGATGGAAAGGGGGCTGCCCAATTTACTAAATATCTTTGGATTAATATAAAATTTTGCTGCCCAAAATATTATATATATATATATATATATATATATATATATATATATATATATATATATATATAGGGTATTTGATAACAAATTTATTAAAATGATAATAAGTGTTAAGCATAGCAAACACCGTGAAACCCTTTTGTAAATATTAACACAATCTAAAGTACGAAATTTTCATATATCCTCAAATTCACGTAGGGAGTGCGAAGTAAAGATCTCCCGTAACGACCTGTTTGGTCGTTTAGCACTTTTGAACTCGTTTTTGCTAAAATACCCTTTTCGTAGTTTTAAAGGGTATTCTTGACTTGCGGGAATTGGTGGCACGGTGATTTAATTGGCGGTACTTTTTGAAATATATTTATTTAATATATGTGAATAATTTATTTATAGGAATATGAGTTTTGCTCAGATAAGATACAAGTTGGTAAATAAAGTATTTGACCGAATGACTTTATTTTGTATAAATGGTTAAGTGAATAATTAAATTGTAAAAACTATTAGAATAAGTTTTTGGGCTTAGTCCACTTCTCATTACCCATATAGCATAGTGGCATAGGATATCAAATATCAAATAATACAGTTAACTTTTAGGAAGAAAAAAAAAAAAAAAGGAAGGGGAACACTTTGACACTACACGGAGGCAAACAACTGATAGGAAATTTCTTCTCTTGAAAGTAAATTTTAGGGACATCAGGTATGGAGTTGTATTTCTTTGACTAAAATTATACTTGTTGAACCGCACAAGAATGGTTATCAATTATTAGATGATATTATCAACTCATTCGGTTATTATCACATGTGAAAGTACAAAAGGACTTTTAATAGTTTTGTATGTTATTACAAGAAAGTGACGATTTAGTCAACAAAATAAATGGGAACGGACAAGTTAGAGAAAGAGACAATTGGGGCCAATTTTGTGAGTTTTCAAATTGAGTAACATATTGATTATGAGCTAATCATTGAGAAATTGTATAGAATGGATGAATACGGCATAGGTTAATGTTCTGCATATTTTTAATTCGGGGTTGAATTTACTGGTTTGGTAACTTAGTTTCGGTTTCATATTTTCTTTTTTTATATAGTGGGTGTAGTAATTGAATATTGGGGTAAATTAAAGGTTTCGAGTCCTAGTCCTAAGAAAGGAGAGTTAATGATTTGAGAGTCCATTTATGGATGAAATTGACCAATTTTAAAAATATATGATCCTTAGATAATGGGTGAAATTATTTTTCAATAAAATTTCAATCTTGCCCTTGTGGGCCCAAGGCCACTTTTTGGGGTGCGTTTTTGGGTTTCGAATATAAATATAGCAATATGGGTGTCCTTAGATTCATATTCTAACGTAGATCGCATATTTTATAGATTTTGATCGTTCAGAGGCTCTACGCAAAGGGAAGACATTAGTTTGATTGTTCGTGGCACCCGCTCGGCATTGATGTAGGTTAGGGTCTATTTTAGTTAGACTCTGATTAAAAAATCGTATGTAGTTGTAGAATTTGACGGGGATAGCATGTTAGGCTTTCGGGCATGAAGTGCAGATGAATTCTAATTAGGTTGGTTCTGGTTGTGTTGGCTTGTCGCCAAATGTGTTATTTTCTTTGATTATCACCTGTTTGTATCTCCGTCACATACTAGCTCACTCATCACATAAAAAGGAATGGTAATATTGATAATTGAACAGTGGACAGTAATATGATTTGTACTTGTTGATTTTATATTGGTGATATTGTTGAGACTGATATCATGTATGACATGTTTTTCATATTATTGTTGTGATGATTGGTGAGGTGAGTGATTGAGAGACTTCGGGTCTTTAACGAGATTGAGAGTGACGAAAGACTTCGAGGTCTTTGCCGGAGATTGAGAGTGATTGATAGCCTCCGAGGTTTACTGTGGAGAGCACGAGTGGTACATGGACTCTCGCGGGTCCCCCGTGGGTCATGGCTTCGAGGCACTACCCTGTGTGTGTGTGTGTACGAGAGTGAGAGAGGATCGTCCGTTGCATTGCATTGCATTCACTCATATATTTGACCCGATCATCCGGTGAACTATATCTGTCTTGGTTGATTTCATGATTCCATTACACTTTACTTATATATGATACGTGACCATACCTGTTTGCTCTATGTGCTACTTGTTAGTTTTCACTTCTTCATGCGTTATCTAATCATTATCGGCCTATGATGCTTACCGGTACTAGTGTTATCTTGATACTTCTCTTGCTGCACTTTTGTTGAGTGCGAGTACGATCCGAGCTCCGGCTTCTACGCCCCGTGGATCGATACACGGTGACATCTTTCGTCATTCGTGGTGAGTCGCTTGTCATCCGTGGCCCCTGAAGGACCCTCTTATTTAATTCAGACTTTTATTCCAACCTATGTTAGCGCTCTTGTGCCCTTTGACCAGATTTTGGGGTTGTCGTGACATTTCTAGTTATGATAAGTATTTAAGACTTGATAACTTATTCTTATTCAATTTTTCACTTATTTAACTTGTTAATAGTAATGTGGTTCGCCTACTCGAAGGGATAGTGTAGGTGCCACCACGACTCGCGAATTGGGTCGTGACATCTCCTTACTATAAAGATATGGTCAATTAAAAATGTAAGTATTAGTTTAAAAATTTCGGGGTGTTATAACTCTCTCCCCCTTAAGAAATTTCGTCCCGAAATTTACCTTATACCAGTCTTGAAAATTGCAATCAAGTCTACAGAGAAAAATAGATTCTGAATCATGAACGGATAATCTTTATAGACTCAGTTAACAACAACGTGGTGACCCAAAAGTTTTCCGACAAGCACATCAAAGTCAAGTCTCGTAAACATCACACCTCTAGAAAATGCAAGTGACGAGAAACATAATAGTTTGTAGAATATAGATCAACATCCTTATTAGCTATATTAAAGAGGAGGCCATGTCTTAGTTCCTATAGAAGAGAAAATCACATTGCATCAGGGACATGTACATGATGCATATGAACAAGAAACACGCAACAAAACATGTTAAAAAGAAACGAGTATACTGACAAGTCGCAACAAAAGTTCTAGAATCACAAACCTAAGGCTCTGATACCAAAACTTGTAGCACCCCTTTTTTCTAGTAAATACAAGCAAAACTAGATTTTTGAGTCTGAACAAAAGTTGTAGAGCTATGAAATAGCTTTCCAGATAATCTTAGCTCACTTAAAACTAAATTTTATACAAGGAGATAAGCTCAAAATACTAACAGCTAATCAATTCAAAAACGGGATTAGTAACTTACCACAAAAAGGAGGAGTAGCTTGTGGTTCAACAAGAACAAGTCTTTTTGGTTGAATTGGTGGAAGAATCTGATGGTTTTGATGAATTATCTCTAGTGATAAGAAGGAGAGAGAATTGGGGTTTCTTTGGCATGAAGAAATGAAAAATGAGATGTGCTTCATGTCACAAAAGTAATTTATAATACTTTGGATAAGGATGGAAAGGGGGCTGCCCAATTTACTAAATATCTTTGGATTAATATAAATTTGTTTCCCAAAACATTATATATATAGGATAAATCATAACAAATTTATTAAAATGATAATAAGTGTTAAGCATAGCAACACCATGAAACCCCTTTGTAAATATTAACACAATCTAAAGTACGAAATTTTCATATATCCTCAAATTCACGTAGGGAGTGCGAAGTAGAGATCTCCTTACTATAAAGATATGGTCAATTGAAAATGCAAGTATAAGTTTAAAAATTTCGGGGTGTTACAGCAGCGCATATGGCTTGCATGTGTGCGTGCTATATACATCAAGTTACATAAAATATTTACAAACATAAGATTTAGTTTTTCTTATTATTTATATACAAAGATATTTGATATTGCATTTATTATCCAGCAAAATAAAAGAAACTATTGGATGTCATCATATTATTCATATCCCAAGCGCTTGATAAATCTCAATAACCAGTTTGTCCATGTCCTAGACGAAAATCCTTAACAGTAAATTAGTAGAATGTAGAGAGACGTTAAAAAATGAAAGCTGACCTTTACCATAATAATATATAAATAAACAAAACAATTGGGAAAAAAGGGTTAGGTTCCATAGAATATTAGAAATACTTACAGCTTATGATAAATAACTGATGAATAGATTATACTGTTGCGAGCTTTCATTCGGTCCAAAATTACATATAGAGAAATGAATTCAATTAATGAAATTTTTGTTTAGGTAGCATTGAAAATATGAAAAGAAAAGTTAGAAGCTGAAGTGAGATAAAAGTTTAAGATAAGTTAAAGTTTTTGTCTGAAAAAGGGAAAGAACTTTTAAGCTTTGCTCCGATGCATATTTAATCATTTTAGAATTCGATGTGGGAAGTTGAGAAGGAGTTTAATCATTTTAGAATTCGATGTGGGAAGTTGAGAA
The DNA here is from genome assembly GCF_029784015.1 of Lycium ferocissimum. NCBI lineage: Eukaryota > Viridiplantae > Streptophyta > Magnoliopsida > Solanales > Solanaceae > Lycium > Lycium ferocissimum. The sequence goes on from NC_081348.1 coordinate 40,411,654, forward strand.
GGAGTTTAATTACGATTAAACATGTGCAAGAACATCAAACAATACCAAGAATAGAATAAGTTAAATTGATTTAAAGTTGAACTTCAAACAATAACAATCTAAAAAGAATTATTTAATTCTTTTTAACCAAATTATAGGGAAAATTATGTTCTCGGTCTATTTTTGAATAAAATTACGCCATGTTGTCCATACTTTATGTATAAACATCAGATTTAACTCATATTTATGTATAAACACCTTTTATATACTATATACAAGGTTGATACATTATGTATAAGTTTTTCCCCCTAGATATTAATATTATATATTGGGCTATCTGGCGTAAGTATTTTCAAATGCTCTATATTTTTAAAAATGTCCCAAAGTTTTCACTTTACCTAGTACTGTGCAAGCTGGCAAAGTTTACCCGGTCCCTATATATCGTCATTTATTAATATTGTGCGAGCCGAATTTGGCAAAGTTTTGTCTTTATCTTACCTTGTCCCAATTAAAATATCGGAAAAGGGCTAAATATACCCCTGTACTATCGGAAAAGGGTCAAATATACCCCTCGTTATACTTTGGGCACAAATATACCCTTACAGTTATACTTTGGGCACAAATATACCCCTCCACCGTTAAAATTGACCAAGGTTAATATTTTTAATGAAGAAAATGTCATGTGGCATACCACCTTATTGTCCAAATCCAATTTTAACCATCCCTCCTTCCATGTCATCTTTCACCATGCACCTCCCCCTCGACCACTACTACACCACTATACCCACCACCATTTTCACAAACTCGAAAGGTGGAAGAAATCAAAATGCTTCAAATGACTCATCCCAATTAACTGCTGTCCTGTTTCTATATTCAAAGTTAAAACATCTACGATGAATATTAGGTTGATTTTGAAGAAAAATGCACCAATCATATTACTAAAAAATTCGGAGCAAACTTTCTTCAGCCACCAGCGCTTCCATAGAACTCTATCGAGTTTTAATTCAAACTGCACTTTGTTAGGTCAAGAGAGTGCACATGAACTATTTGATAATGTGCTGCTAAGAAATTTCAAGCCTAAAAGCCACTATACTTTACAGGACCACAAAAGCTTCCACGGAACTCTAATTGGATTGTCATCAAGTAATTCTACAAAGTTTACTATTATTGGGATGAGTCATTTGAAGCATTTTGATTTCTTTCACCTTTCGAGTTTGTGAAAATGGTGGTGGGTATAGTGGTAGTAGTGAATGAGGAGGAGGTGCAAATGAAAGATGACATGGAAGGAAGGAGGGTTAAAATTGAATTTGGACAATGAGGTGGCATGCCACATGGCATTTTCTTTATTAAAAATATTAACCTTGGTCAATTTTAACGGTAGAGGGGTATATTTGTGCCCAAAATATAACTGTAAGGGTATATTCGGACCCAAAATATAATGATGGATATATTTGACCCTTTTTCGATAGTACGGGGTATATTTGGCCCTTTTCCGTTAAAATATTGAAAAGCCTAAGAGTTCGCTTTCTTTTTTTTTTTTTTTTTGAATTTAAATTTTATCTAAAGTTGTTTTGCTCGAAAATAAAATTTATGCTCAAAAAAAATTAGTCTATCCCAACTTATTTTTTTGGCTTATAAGCTGTTTTCAAAGATATAAACTGTTTATTTTAAGCTCATTCAAACAGCTCATTCAAACAGCCTCCAAAGCTGTTTAATTCCAACCCATTCTTCACGACGGTTGCTATTTCTTTTCATACTTTAGGGTAAATAGCTTTAACTTTAGGGTCCTTTAACTGCCCTCCAAAACTGATGATGTCAGCTGTAGGCTGCATAAGTAGATGTGCGGGACCCACATTTCTGCCAAAAATGTCGACAGATAGTTGCATCTTATTTCCATTTCCAGGCCCTCTATGTACTACAGTAACTTTTTACATTTGTATAGTACTGCTATTTATTTACTGCTACTACTTATTTACATTTTAATTGGTTGTATACTGAATAAAGGGTTAATTTTTTTTATTATATGTGGAGCTATTTGGGATCTTGAAAGGCTGATTTTCATTTCTATGGGATGGGGATTGAATTTTTCTCTTATTTGCTTTTGTACCAATGTTTTCATTATTTAATTCTTTGTAAATGAACTCTTGAAGAAGAAATTGTTTAACCGTAATATTTTTGGGTTGGGCAACTTTTACCGAGAGTATTTGAGGTTAAACAAATATATTATAAAACTAGTAAATTTGGCCGCGCTTCACTCGGTTATTTTGTGAAAAATTATCTATAATTGTTATATATATATTTTGTTAAATTTAATCCAGGTGGAAGAACCATGAAGTTGCATTCTCATAAATAAAAACTCATGTCTATCAATATCATACTAAAAATAATTTAGGCAAGTAAAACACCGAAAGAAAAACCCACAAAGTTTCTTTCCTACATTCTTTTTTGTATGAGCATATTTTAAACTAGGGAATTTACACGCGCTTCGCGCAGTGATAAAAGATCTCGTTAAACTTACGAAATAATATTTTCCTAATTTTCAAATATTAAGTATAAGAATAAATTCAAGAACAAATTCATTTAACAATTTAAGAATCCGAGAACACTCCCAAGATTAATTAAATGACGGACCATAACACCTAAATAGTAAGGAAATCGACAAAAGATGAAAAAATATTAATATGATTTAAAAAAAAAAAAAAAGTAAATCAAAAAAGTGAATGAAACTTGTCAAAGCAAACTAAATATTTTGTTTTTCTATATCAATATTCAAACACTGCTAAAAAATAAGAACAATTGTTGGGATTTTGAAGAAATACAAGAGTGAGATTTTTTTGCTTACTTATAGTAGAAAATTATTTTTGCTTTTCGCTGAAGCAGACACTAATTGTTTAAATATGATTACCCACTAAAAATCATTATCGACGTGACACTAATCTCAGTTTGTTTGCTATAGACATCTAGGCATTTAGAAGACAATTTCACTATTCTTGATCTGACCAAATATGCCGAAGAAATTAATTTGCGTTTAATCACATGATATGATCTATGAAGAGCCTCAAGCCAAGATGCATCTAGAGTAATATCATCACGATCATGAAGCTTCAATGAACTTGGAAGATTAGTGGGCAATCCTTGAAAAATCCACATTAGATGGAAGCAGACTAAACCATAAGCATGTGAGAAAATTTGATAAAACTCAATTGTATACTTACAGGAATTTTTTTGTTTGTTTGATTCAATGTCTCATTATGTTCATCCTCATCATGGAAATTCCTTTCTCTTATCAAATGTTGTAGGGAAGAAATTTTGTGTCTTTTTCTTTTCTGTAAACTATCTCCTAATTATATTATCCTGCACCTTAGGCAACTTTGAACCTATTTTATTATTTAAGCACTCCAATTTCAACAAAGAGACATTAATTCTAAGTTTTCATAGTAATAGTTAGAAAAATCAGAATGATATAAGATACTTATATTGAAAAAAGAGTAGGTAAACACCTGAATATAGTACATGTTATTAGGTACATTATATCTAAAGAATTCACATGATAATCAAGCTTCATAATCTAAAGTTTGGCGAATCAAGAATTTTAAACTATAAAATGGGACTTACCTTGTTTATACTATTTAATGGTGTTGGTAATCCTAGTTTCAGGTTTTATAACTGCTTCTTCCATCTCTTAATCAATTATACTCCAAGACCAAGACTAAGATTTCTTGCTCTTGATCTTCCACATCTTCTTTCTAAATTGTCCCATTTTTCATTTCTATGGATGTCTTGTCAACTCTCTTCAGAAACTCTTTTCAGTTTCTTCAAAATCATCATTCTAAGTCATAACATATGATTAGGAACAACTGCAAGAACCTTTTAATTTCTGTTTTTCCTAAGCAGTCCATAAGTTTATAATTATGAGCATTTAGGCAAGGTAACGGTTTTCCAATTCAAGGCCACGTTTTTTTTTTTTTTTTTTTAAACAGTCACATAACACTATGAGCATTAATCAATAGGCACTAATTGGGATCTCTAAATGCAAGGCAACCGCGCAAAAAACACAGTACAAATATGTGAGTATTTTGACATGTGTTGAATAAAAAAGAATGAGAAAAAAAGGAGAAAAAAATAAATAGGTTTCTTGACCAAAAAGATGTGCCACATCACCTTGTTTATGCCTATATATATATATATATATATATATATATATATATATACATATATATATCCTTAAAATTGAATTCAATTGAATTGAATGAGTAAAATGAGGGAAGGTTCAATGCTTTTACTCATAATAGATTTAATACAAAGTAATCACAATAATTATAGGGGAAGTGATGGAAAAAATATACCATTAAATGGTGAGTGAGTCTTTATTATGGGTGAGGGATGAAACCTTTAATCTTTTATTTTATTTAGTAAAATAGAGAAATGAAGAGGAAAATGTCAAAAAATTGAGAAAAAAGATAAATGTCAATGGAGGCCATAGAGAGGTGCCACATAGGATTGTCTATGCCTAACTTTATAATATACTAGTTAACTTGCCCGCGCATCGCAGTGTTGTATATTATATTCTAAATTTAGTTGTAAGGATATAAAATACTTTATACTACCAAAAATTACAAACAAATATATTGTGAGACATGTAGAAGAAAAAAATTTCAAAATAAAATTTATAGGAAAAGATTCATATAAAACATGAAACAAAAAAACAAATCCATGCATACTTTTTTTTGGTTAAGCCATGTGCATTTTCAGTCTTCACGAATGAGTTCTATCTTTAAAGACACAACACCATATATATAAGTTAATTATAATTTTTTTTTTATTTTGTCTCCGGACTCTACTAACGCTTTGTGCATCCGGTTGTCCTTTTTTATTTTGTCTTTGTGTTTTGGTTATAACTTACTGGTTTTCATCTCCATGTTAAACACACACACACACACACACACACACAAAAAAAAAAAAAAACCCAAAGTTTTCATCTCCGTATTTAACTTTTTTTGCGCGGATTACCGTTCATTTCGGGTGGTCTTTAATTTTTGCCCTTCAAATTGGTGGTCTTTAAGTTTTGTCCTTCGCCTAATACCCCGAGTTGTGGGTTCGAACCCCAGCTTAGTTAAAAAAAAATCACAAGGCATAATTTGCAAAAATCTGCCTTCTGTCCATGCAATTTGAACCTTAAAGCAGAAATTCTGCCTCTGCCCATGCAAGGCAGAATTTGGGCCTTAAGAGTAAAAGTTAAAGACCACCAATTTGAGGGACAAAAAATAAAGACCACCCCCAGCAAGGGCAATCCTGCAAATTGCCCCTTTTTAATACATGAGTTTATTACAATTAACTATAAGGGAAAAAGACACTGTATGTCCACTCAGCCAAACTAATCCCACATTTAAACACTGTTTGAGTTTAATCCCACTAGGTGTTTGATAGGCCCAAATTAATGTCAAAAAATGGCCGGTCGGCCCAAAATAATGCCAAGGCTGGCCGGTCCAACAGCCCAGGCGCTTGAAAAAAATAAAAATAAAAAAGAGACTTTTTATCGCCACAAAAACGTCGCCACTAAAGGGCTGCTACAACATATATACATATGTTGGAATTATATATACACTTTATATACAAGAATTATATATTTTATATGCATATGCTAGAATTAATCATACATTTATTATATGTAAATTATACGTTAATTATACATTTATTATACACATATTATACAATAATAATATGATATTTATTTTTAACATATACAATAGTGATACATATTATATACCACAATGATACAGTTTCTCTAATACATTTTTTATACTTATGGTACACTTTTTATACAAGACGATACGAGCTTTATATACATATGCGGAATTATATATACACTTTCTATACAAAAATGATACATATTATATACGTAAATGATACAATTTTCTATTCTTTACGGAGGCGATTTGCACCGTGCCGATACACATTATATACACAAATGATACATATTATATACAAAAATGATACATACCTTAGTTATTCATGTTTTATACGCTTATACATTACAGATAGGTACTGATACATATTTTATACACAAATGACACATATTATATATAAAAATCAACTCAAACATTTTTGTGTTTGGGTTTTTATTTGAAAATTTTCTTATTTAAATTTTGGCTAATGGATGAAATTAGTTTAATTGCTAGATTTTGGGTTTGGAAAAAATTAGACTAGAGGGTGGGATTATTTATGGCCGACCGGCCATATATGTCCTTTTCCCTAAATATAGCTAATTACTGGGGTAGTTAAACCTTGTAAGGATTTGAATGCCTCCATACTCGTTAGGCAACATTTCATTCATCTTTGGAATGAAAAAACATAAGCACATTTAACATATATACTAATAGAGTTACTCAAGAAAAGGAGAAGAAAGATAATTATGTTTCTTAGTCAAAGAGATGAAGTGGCGGAGCCAGGATTTTAAATAAGGAGGTTCAAAAATATAAAGAAGTACATAAATGGAGAAGCCAAGAGGTTCAACATCTGCTAAATATACATAAAAAATTAATTTCATCTTGTATATATACACAAAAGGTAATTTTTCACCGAAGGGTCGAATGAACCCCCTTGGTCCTTACTGGCTCCGCCCCTGGACTCACATCATTCTTCTTTTGCACTTAAAGCTCCAATATACTCGAGCATTTTTTTGGCACTTTTCGCTTCTGATTACTCTACAAAAATTAAAAATGAGAAAAATTAAGTGGTTTATTGCTCTCACCGAAATATTTTGATTTTTTTTAGATTTTATTTATTATTTAGAAAAGGCAAAAAAAATATAGTTCTCGGCAAGGAGAGGAGCAAACAAAGTTTGGATTTCTTGTAAGCAGTATGGACATTGCAAATTTGTCTCCTTCATTACTTTTCTTAAAATCTTGCTATCAAATTCACCGTGGAGCTGAGTGCTTTCTAAATCATAGTCAAGTCTCCCAATATTGACCAAGTAGTGGTAAATAGTCGTATTTGATCCTGCTGCATAAAATTGTAGCCTAGTAACTCTGTCGACACTATAATAAAATATTGTAGCCAAGAAACTATACCGGTACCATATACTAATCTTGTTTAAGCAAAATAATAGCGTGTTAGAATTAACACCAAAGTAGAAACATATAATTGGACATCAATTTTGAACTATGATTTCTTGGTTAAATGACAATCTTCTTCATAAAAAAATATACATAATGAATAGAAAATTCAAAAAATAAGACAATTATAATAAAAAGACACCGAGAGAATAATCATGTCTAATTAAGCTTATCATCAAGCAAAGACTGCACGTCCAAGATGCTCCTAGAAAAAAATAATGAATAAAAAACATATAATTGGACATCAATTTTGAAGTTTGATTTCTTGGTTAAATGACAATCTTCTTCAAGAAAAAAGATAATGAATAGAAAATAGACAATTAGTTTTTTTCAACACTTAGAAGTTGAATACAACAACAACAACAACAACAACAACAACAACCCAGTGAAATCCCACAACGTGAGGTCTGGGGAGGGTAGAGTGTACGCAGACCTAACTTCTACCAAGGTAGGACGGCTGTTTCTGAAAGACCCTCGGCTCAATAGAAAGCATAAAAGCATAAAAGCATAAAAGCATAAAAAGGGGTCAGATAAGGCCAAGAGATTCAAAGCGATATGGAAATGCAAATAACTAAAGCGACTAAGCCATGATGAAGCAGTTGTAAAGGAGCGAGCTATCACGATAAAATAAGATAATCAAAGTACGTGATAACAAATAGTAGCAGAAATCAAAGCACAAGAACTTATATCGCGATAATGTGACTACTAATAAGAAAGGATAAACGTTACTATCTACTAGCCTTCTACCCTAATCTGAGTCCTCCATACCCTCCTATCTAAGGTTATGTCCTCGGTAAGTCAGAATCGCGCTATATCCCGTCTAATCACCTCTCCCAATACTTCTTCTACCTACCCCTACCTCTTCCCAAACCATCCATGGCCAACCTCTCACACCTCCGCACCGGGAGCACCCGTGTCTCTCCTCTTCATATGTCCAAACCATCTCGGTCCTCGTTTCCCGCATCTTGTCTTCCACCGAGGCCACTCCCACCTTGTCTCGGATAGCCTCATTCCTAATCCTGTCACTCCTGGTGTGCCCACACATCCATCTCAACATTCTCATCTCGACAACTTTCATCTTTTGAACGTGAGAGATCTTAACTGGCCAACATTCCGCCCCATACAACATGGTCGGTCTAACCACCACTTTGTAGAACTTGCCCTTAAGTTGTGGTGGCACCTTCTTATCACATAGCACTCCCAAGCGAGCCTCCATTTCATCCACCCCGCCCTAACACGATGTGTGACATCATCGTCAATCTCCCCATCGCCTTGTATAATAGACCCAAGATACTTGAAACTACTTGTCTTCCGAATGACCGGGTACCAAGCTCACTTCCACGCCACCTCTCGAGGTGCTTCACCGAACTTGCACTCCAAGTACTCTTTGTCTTAGTCCTACTCGGCAGAATCCTTTAGACTCCAAAGTTTGACGCCAACCCTACAGCTTAGCGTTGACTGCGCTACGAGTCTCGTCGATCAAGACTATGTCATCCGCAAAAAGCATACACCATGGCACCTCGCCTTGAATATGCCGCGTCAATTCATCTATCGCCAAGGCAAATAAAAACGGACTAAGATCTGATCCTTGATGCAACCCCATCACAACTGGAAAGTGCTCTGAGTCTCCTCCTATTGTCCTTACCCTGGTCTTGGCTCCCTCATACATGTCCTTGATCAACCTAATGTACGCCACGTGGCACCCTTTAGCCTCCACATCTCCATAGGATCTCCACTTGTAACTTTGTCGTAAGCCTTTTTTCTAGGTCGATGAATACCATGTGTAAGTCCCTCTTCCTCTCCCTATACTTTGCTCCACCGATCTCCTTACAAGATGGATGGCTTCTGTAGTTGAGCGTCCCGGCATGAATCCAAACTGGCTCTCTGAAATAGAAGTTGAATACCACATGCAAATATGCAACAGTTATTAAGCATCACGTGGATAAAATTGATTACAGAAGAACTACACTACTAAAATATAGAAAAAAGTAATTTTTCACCATATGTTATCATCTTCCCGCAACTTTGCTTCAAATTTTTCCACTAAATATTGGGAAAGGTTATAACCAAACAAACCAGTTAATCTATTATATAACCAAACAAACATACCACTTCCTCATTGAGATATTTGCGCAAAATAACGGGATTTAATATTTCAAATAAATATACAAAGTAACCTTAAAATCGAGCACATTATCCTGATGATTTAACAGAAGTGTAGTGTATTGCTAGGAGCTTTCCTTATTGAATTTCTTTGAATGGCTGGAGAATTAGAAAAAGATGATTCACTGGGATTTTGAACAAACATATAAGAAGTGGGAATTTGTCTAGCTATTTAATAGGAGAGCCGTTTGTTTCTAGAGGAGAATAGTAACTGCAGCAAGACAGACAACAGTAATGAAAATTTAAGTAATGAAAATTTACAGAGATCAAAGGTACGTCAGAAAACTTTTGGGCTTCTTCGTAAAAGGTACGTGGGATCTGAGAGTTAATCGGGCTTTAATGCAATAGGTGGGCTGATTATTCAAAGGGATATTTACTTACTATTTGCTTTATGAAGATTTTGTTAGTCCATTTAATTATTAGATTATGTACAAAAATGAATTAAAAATGCAAAAAAATGAGAAAAAAGATAAATAGGAATGCTGATCATAGAGAGGTGTCACATCACCTTGTTTATGCCTAGCTTTATTAAATAAATAGATTGATGCGTTTAGAAACATTAGAATCCTGTAATAAATTTTCTCCAACTATAGTAAATGATATTTGGTGTGCAATTAGTATTTATTTGTTTTTCTTTTATTTTTGTTAGATGGTCAAATTTTTATACATGAGTATAAGTTGTGACTTTTATATTTTGTTTCTCTATTACAGGGTGAGGATTTTATTTTTCAAAGTTTTTTCTAAATCGTTTCTTCCTTTTCTTGATACTCTCTCCTTATTTGTAATTCCTAATTTTTAATTAATGTCAGATAGTTAGCGTTTGTTATCCCATCTAAAATAATCTAACTTATTTTAATTTTATTTCTCACTAATTTTTTCTTAAAATTTTAAAAGTACATTTCTTTTTTCTTATAGCTTCTCTAACCATTTTAACAGTCCTTCTACAAACATAAAGCTATTTGACATTTAGTTCTTTTTCATGCGAAATTAAATTTGTAAAAATTATTATTATTTTTTGAGTCGAAAGAGAGATAATTTGTAAATTAAACAGTAATTTGATCAATCAAAATTTAATTCAAAAAATGATGTATCAATTACCGTTTCTCATGACTTTAAGCGTCTTTAACGTCCTTCAAATCACAGGTGCTCCAGGAAATGCAAAAAAGAAGACGGCTTACTGATATCCCCAAAATACAAAATAATTCAGATGTTACGATCACACACACCAACCAATTATCAACCTACAAAAAAAAACACAAAACCAAGTAAATGAAACAAAAAATTGGGAAAGAAAGCATCAAAAACTAACAAACTAAGCATAATTGACATTCCAACTTTCTACGATTCAAGCAGAAAAAGGCTTTAAACACAATTCAAAACACAATATTACCAACAAAGATCAACAAAAATGTAAAACATAAAAATTTAGAAATGAATAATAACAATTGACATTACAAATTCCGGTGTTTTCAATTGAAAAAATCTCAAATACACATCAAAAATTTAAAATTCATATAGAATCGAGAAAGCAAGAAAGAAGAAGAAAAAATATCTAAATCATTGAAAAGGCGTGACAAAACTTTATTATATTAAGACGAAAGAGAGGGAATTTAAGAGAATAAACAATTAGTAATAATGAGGAAAGAAATAGATAAGTTACGTGTCTAAAATCGAGCATAGCACAAAGAAGGAACATGTGAACTCTTTGCTTCTATGCATGAACTTGAGAATCACAAAAGGAAACTAAAAAATAATGGTCAATCTATATCTATATATAATGTAAAGCTAGGCATAGATAAGGTGATGTGACACTTACATGGCCAACATTCTTATTTATCCTTTTTCTCATTTTTTTGGCCTTTTCTCTAATTTTAAAATGAAAAACTCTAATTATATTTTAATTATAGGATTTAATGGGTTGAAATGAGAGTAATGACAAAATTAAAGATGATAATTGAGTATGGAGTTATTTTAAAAGTCACTCATTTAAGCCTTTGTATTTAAGGTCAGCATATGTTTTTACATAATAAAGGTCTAAACTACCGCTTTCGTCCTAATTAAGCTATTAACATCCGTTTGCTTTCTTTTGTTTTCCCTAATAAAGTCACTATAACAGTTTTCTATTCTTAATTAATAGAGCATGAGAATTCTTCTATTATTTAAGATTGAATGAAGATGGTTGCATCAATCTACCACTTTCAATTCGGTCATCAAACTAAATTATTGCATATGATGGAGTGCTAGTTTATTCTTTTGTTCTTCCAATGATTTAAGAGAGTGATATTATTTATTTTCTGTTGTTTGTAAAATTAAAATAATGTGATTTTACTGTTATCTTTTTGAGACACTTTAAGCTCAATATTTTAACAACAGGAAGATATGATCAATTTTAGTTTTTGCTTCCATTTAGATCACTCAACACTATCAACAGTTTTCTAATGATGTTTAGTGTTTGAAGGAGAGGATGCCAACTGCATAAATCTAAAGGAGTATACAACATAGGAGATCCATCTAATATTTGTGTAGATGGTGTATATACCCTCTTCAAAAGCTGGGGGAAGAGCACATGATGCACGGAAAGAAATGTTATCGACACCAGTAAGTTCTTTATATTGTTCATCGTCGGGGAGAGCACTTTTAGTTGTGACACACAAATCAATTTTATGAGCATTGATCAGTACATCTCTTGGACTAGGACCAGAACAGTATGTCATAGCATACTTTATGCCCAAAATATTTTATTAGATTAAGTTAACCCTAAGATATTTCTGGCACAAACTCAAAAGCCTGGGAACTTATGATACAATTAAATATGTTTCAGTTTCTTCTACCCTCTATCGAAATAAATATTATGTATCAAATTTGTTTTTCTATTTTGTCTACCTTTTAGGTGTTGTTACGGCACTGACGTACTTGAATTTTATGGCTTATAACTTCGGGGTTCTGCATGACATATTTGATTTGTTGATTATCTGCTATGTTTTACTAATTGAAGAATAACAAATCACACGCGATTAGCTTTTTTTATCTGTTCATTATTTCTTCCTTTTTGCTTTAGGTTTTGACAAACTATATGAATCCAAGCATGATAATTTCGGCGAAATCTTTTTATCTTTCTTTCTTCTTTTTGTTTAGCTTAGCAGAATATAAAGTAAGTACATATGTTTTGGTCTTAATGTTGATTTTTATTTCCTTCATTATGAATATTTTATGAAGAGTGTTGAAGCTAACCAAATATAGGTATATATGTAGGTTACTCGATTTACGGAATTAAATTTTATATTCAAATATATGAAATTTTGTATCCTTTTATCTTGACTAAATTCATAAAAAGAAAATTGTTAAGATTCATTAATTTAATTTTACAACTGCGCGAAGCGCGGTCAAATTTATTAGTATTTTGATAAAATGCAGCCCAAAGAGTTGAAGCTTATGGATAGCAAAAAAAAATGATAATGAAGTGAGTGAAGAATCAATCCACCATTATCACCATAATTCAAGGATCATAATGGACAATATTAATTGACTAATTAAGCTCAATAGAACGTGCAATTTCATCTCAATAGTAATTGGATTCTTATGTATTCCCGTTATTAATTTATTATTAATAAAAAATGAGCAATGAATTTGAAGAGGCATATGAGTTAATACACATTCATGGCCATACTCAGATATTTAGGTTCTGTCTGCTCATTTAATATTGCAATTATTTCCTCCTCCTTTAATGATGTAATTATCTAGCCACTTTTAGATTTTAAAAAATAACTTAATCAGAAATATTAGGAGAAAGGGGCAAAAAACCGCAAAAAGGATAAATAGCAATGGAGGCCATAGAGAGGTGCCACATCACCTTATTTATGCCTAGCTTTATATTATATATAGATATAGTATCTTAATTGATCTATTGGATTGGTAGAAATTGTTATAATATAACAAAAATACATGAAGTTTATGTCTTAAGTCATAACTTTACCCTGAATAGGCATGTTTGCTATGAAACCTTGCTTTGCGATTCTTTTTTTTAATCTGCTGGGATACTATAGAAATTATGCCTTGAGGCTTAACTTTACTCCCAATAGGCATAGTTTGCTATGAAATCTTGTCTTGTGATTTTTTTTACTCTACTAGATTCGAACCTTAGCCGAAGACAAAAGACCAACAATTTGAGGGACAAAAATTAAAGACCACCCCGAAATAAGTACATTCTTTAGAATTGCCCAAACCAAACCCTTCAAGACAGGCATTGTTTGTCCATGGGTGAAGGCCCGCTATGAAAACTTCATGCGATTGTCATGCATGGGATCATTTGCACTTTGCCCAGTACGTGCGTTGCACGTGATGGTTCAACGTTTATCAACAAAAAAAAAAAGTGTATTGAATATAGATAGAATGCAATATGTATATATAGCTACGATATTCATTTAAATGAAAAAAATAAATGTGATTATATACACCATAGTCGAATCTGTATATAATATCAAGCTAAGCATAGACAAAGTGATGTGACACCTCTCTCTGACCACCATTCCTATTTATCTTTTTTCTGGCTTTCTTCTAATTACAAAATGACTATCTAATATTTTAAGTATTTTTTGTTGGGTTTAATAGATAGGTTGAATGGGAAATGGAGGGAAAATAAGTTGTCCCCTTTTGCTTTATGAAATAAGCATTTGTCCCTCATAGGTGGTGGAAAGAAAAGTTCTCCTACTTAAAAGTAGAAGCACTCCTTCTTGTTGCTAAAAGGGTCAAGAAGAGGGTCTCCCCTCGCGCCGCCGTTGTCGCTTTGCTTCGGCTTCGGCTTCGGAGATTTGGTCAAATAATCTGATTGATTGATAATCTTTTTGGACCAAAATTCTTTTAATTTTAATTTAGTTAATTATTATTTATTTAATTAATTAATTATTCCCCTTTAATGGACCCGGATCCGCGTGTCTGACCCGCGATTTTCTAATAGTTGATGTATTTCCTGTTGTTTTTAGTGACGAAAAAATGATTTGAATATCTCAAAAAGAACTACTTTTATTAATATCTAAATTCACTATTTTAATATTAATTTAATGACTCTTAAATATGTTAATAATTTTGGTTATTCTACCAATATATAATCTCAATTATTTTGCTTTGGCGGAGAACAAGTGATGAATAGAATTTCTACATTTGTTTATGCTGGGTTTTTGTTATATTAAATCTTTGTTAGATTCTGGCTTCTAGTTTTATACTAGAAGAGCTTGTTGAATTCTGGGGGATACACCCATACTGGGTGAAATATCAAGTTGAATTCTGATTTCAGATTCCATAGTAGTTCCACAATCACTTTTGGAAGAACTTTTCCCAAATAATCTTCTTTTTCAACAATATTTCCCAAATCAGCAAGTTTTCCATCATTTTTTCCCAACACCACACATTTGATTATAGACTCTTGTACATGTTCCTTTGCTATGTGAAATTCAGTTTCGAGAACTTAGGAAGTTGTCAAATATTTCTTTCACCCTCATTCGAAATAAACAGTACGCTACATTCTTCATATATTTCTCTTCTTGTTTCACCCTTACTCCTAAAAATATTTGCTCGTTTCTTGAGCCTGTCAGCCTTAATGGCTAAATTTTCTAATTGTTTCATCTTAGATTTTTCAAGGAATTTGGGTTTGATGCTTTTGTTTCTTCAATGGGAGTTTAAGGGTAAGAAAGATCAATGGAGTTTAAGGGTAAGAAAGATTGGGGAAGAACAACAAAAAGAAAGTATGGGGAAAAAGAATAGCAGAAGTAAAAATGGGAAAGAAGAAAGAAGCGCAATAAACTTAAATTAAAAAATAAATGACTTGGATGTATTCGAAGCCCTCTGAATTCTGCTTCAATCTTTCACATTTCTGACCAAGTTTTTGCCGGGATGAGTATGGCGGATTGCGTCGAGTCCATGCAAATATGAGGCTACAAATAATTTTCTTACATAGACTACGACGTGACCTTCTAGTGACATGTGTCAGTCTCCTTAGAGGTAACTTTCTTTTATTTTGATGTTTGTTTGAGCCTAAGAATTTTGATATGGACAGATACGGGGTGAATGGATTGATTTTTCTTTCAATTTGTATTGTAAGAGTTTCTACATTTCATTCGGCACTGTGCAGATAGTGTTTGATAACCATCCTCCAGTTGGATATCAAATAGGTGCAGAGGTTGGTTTTGAAATGAAACAACTATATTCACATAGTTTACAATGAAGTTTTATAAGGAAAAAGAATATCTCCCCAAAGAATAGTATGTTTATAAGGAAAAATAATATCTCCATCATAATCCAAATATATATACACATACGTAAAAATAGTGTTGCCCTTTTAGTTTTTTGTACTTGCTGTCTGTTACTTCACATAGGAAAATTAATATTTAGAGTAGTAAGGATTGATTCAAGTTACTAAGATGTTAGTCATGTGTTTTAAATACATTACCGTGGATGTTGTTGTAAAAAATTTATTTAATAATATGAAGATATGAGTAATTTAATTCGAAGTTCTAAAATATTTCTCTTAAAAAGTGGTAGATAGTTTTTCTTTCCTTTTACATAAATTTTGCACTTCTTTTCACGATCTTCAACCATAACAACAATATCAACAACCAAAGGTATCTGTTATAGATGCCACATCCAACGTAACTTTATCAAACTGATTATCAAGCTAAGCCATGAACAAGTAAAATGAAATGAACATAATCTTACAAGCGAGAAAATACTCAAAATACCCCCCAACGTTTAACCAAAATCCAAACTACACATCTAACCTTTGCGTTGATTTTATTACCCCCCCCGGACAAATTCTTTCAGTATTAAAATGCCCCTTTTTGCTGATGTAGCAGTCCAATATGCCAACCCCCAATTAATTAACAGGTGCTTGTCCACACGCGCCTGGCCCACGTGCCACATCTTTAATTTTCACCCATTTTTTATTAATCCGACCCGTAACCCACCCATTACCTAAATTAAATCACCCCCAATTCTCATATTCACAAAACCTAACCCCTAACCCAAATATCACGATCAATACCATTTTCAACCCCAATCTTTGTCAACATATTATCACGTACATAAGGCGATTTAAAGTTCATTTTTCGTTGCTGCTCATTGTTCATCTAGTAAAGGTTAGTTCTTTACATATTTTTTTTCAAAAAACGATACTAGAATTTTGTGCTTTGTCGCCTTACCTGAAATCTGGACTATAAAGAATAAATTTTCATAGTTCCCCAACCGTAATCAGCATATTTATTATCATATTGTGCATATTGTTTGATTTTTTTTTCTTCAAAAAATGATGTAGTCTAGGGTTTTCAGTTACTGTGCATATGCTTATCATTTTTGTTGATTCTGTTTGACATTAGTTGAATTATTTGTTATTCTTTATTTTTTTGTTTTGTGTTTAGGTGGTACATGGCTGATTTTGTGTATGTAACGTTAAGATGGTACCATGGAGGTGTGTTACACTTAAATAATGGGGAACCAATATATGAAGGTGGGGAAGTTACTGATATATTCAATGTCGATGTTGATATGTTGTCTTTTTTGAGTTGAGAGACTTTATTAAAGAATTAGGATACACAACTACTTGCACATTTAGTATTAAGCTTGACTAATAGTGGCATTTTGGTAGATGTTGATAGTGATAAGGTTATTTTAAATATGACTATGGGTTTGAATGATGGTGATATTGTGGAGGTTTTTTTCAAGCACATGGTTGATAAAGCAGTTGTGGACCCACTTTTATTAGAATATGTTAGTCATGGTGATAGGGAGGAATCTTGTTCCCCTGTTAATAAAGGGTCTGATGACAAAAGGGCTGATGAAAGAGGTAGTAATGAAAGGGTTGTTGAGGAGCCCTTAAATTGTCCTAATACACATTTGTCCTTTTCTACTCAAACTTGTGAAAAAACACCACCTCCTACCTCTTATACACCTGTTGCTACTGCTGAAAACACACCACCCCATTCCTCTTTTACTTTAAATTTTTCTGTTCTAGAAAAAATCCTTGACTACACGGATGATTTGTTAAGGACTAATCCTGGTTCCACTTGTGCAGTTAAACTTGCTAAACCAAATGCTGATGGTAATCCTGTTTTTCAGAGCTTTTATATCTGTTTTGATGCTTTGAAGAAAGCTTTTCAGCACTGTAGAAAATGTATTGGTTTAGATGGTTGTTTTCTGAAAGGGGTTTGTAGAGGACGATTGTTGATAGTTTGTGTGTAAAGATGGTAATAACCAAATGTTGCTTCGCAGGGTCATGGTGGGGTATGAAAACAAGAACACTTGGAGGCTAGAAGAATGCTTTTCAGCCTGTCTCTACCTACCCTAGTGTGGCTCCACCAAAGATAAAAAGCATGCTTGGTAAGCCTCAAAAGGCCAGAAGGAAGGAGGCAGGTGAAATTCCAAAGTCTGGGAAAATGCCAAGAACTGGAATGGCCATGACTTGTAACAACTGCCATAATAGAGGCCACAACAAGAGAGGGTGTCCAAAAAGAGACTCATCAGCATGGACAGAACCAACAAGTTCTAGCAAGGGAAAGGCGACACATCACAACCACCATCTTGACAAGGTCATGGGGAGACCAAAGGTAACTCCCATTTTTATCAATTATGATATTTTGTAGTTAGTGTCTTGATAATTTCTGATATGTACACATTTATATGTATGATAGAAACCACCAACAAAACTAGTATCTGTTGAAAAGAGGCCAAGAGCAAGACCTAGGAAAACTGCCCAAGCAGTAGGAAATAGTCCTGCACCAGCTGAAGTTCATGTTTCATGTTCTGCACCTGCAGCAACTAGTGCACAAGCCACTGCTAAAAGAGGAAGAGGAAGTGGCACTAGAGCACCATATAAAAGGCCTAGAGTCATGGGAATGGGTGTTTTCCAGGCAGAAAATAGGCTCAAAGCTGTTAATGTGAGTGACTTAGTAAGCTCAAGTGTTCTTTTATGTGTTGTTTCCATTACTAACTTCTTGTTATTATTTGTGTGAATAGCCTGGCATGTCAAACAGCAAGATTGTCTCACCTGGTAAAGCAAAGGTGACCAGATCAGCAGAGATAACTGGTGACATTGGCTACAAGCCAAGTGCAAATAGTAAGCTGAAATGGAGAGGCAATGAAGCAATCACAATCAGGAAACTACAAGAGATACAACAGAAAATGACAAGAGGTAGAGGTAAATCGGAAACCCAACCTAAGAAAGCACTGTTCACGATCTAAGCGTAGTGGAAAATCTAATTATGATGAAAATTGTCCTCAAGTTCTTAAATGTACACATTTATGGATTGACATTTTAGTATTTTGTCTTGTTAATTAATGGTCAACTGATCAAGTTTGTGTTCGTTTTTGTCTTGTCTTTTAATCAAAACAACATTACAGTAAGCTTGCTATACCATTTCAGCTTGACATAGCTATTTAACGTGTACAAATTCCATTTCAGCTTGACATAGTTGTTTAACGTGTACAAATTCAGGTTGGGCATGAATTTAATATGGTCAACAAATGTTATTCAAGGCACTAAATCTAACATGGTCAAGGGCCATTAAATGGCCTATTAATTCGGTTGTAACCCATTTATATAACACAACATACACACACACCATATCACACATTCACTACACTAAACTACAACAACAACATCAACGTGCAACCAGCAGCAAGCACAACAAACACAACAACATATAACATCTACATCATACCAAAAGAAGATGCTAGCTTTTTTTATAGTTGTTATTATTATTTGATTTACGTGAAAATCGATGATGTAAACTTTCTTTTTTGTTTATTGAAGATACTTCCACATGAACATCATGACATTTTTCAACGAAAGAACGCACGCTTTGTGTTAAAATATCAAGATGACACCGTTCACAAGATGACGTTCGTAATTGGAAAAAAAGCTCGTTTATGCCAAGGGTGGAAGGCATTTATAGATTCAAAAGGTTTGAAAAGAGGAGACACACTAGAGATTTAGGTGTACGAATGTGAGTGTGGAGATGGCATAGGGTTTCATGTATTTAAACAAGAGATAGAGATCATAAATATTGATTAGTAGATCTCTATTATTCAATTGTCTATGTTTAACATCTCCATGTATGCTACTATTTTGATTAAGACAATGATTAATGTTACATGGATGTGATTTTGATTTTAATTTCGGATAAACACTTCAAAACACCTTAATGTCAAACTTCTTCATTCATACATGATAAAATAGATGTATATGTTACAAAATTTTTCATAACAAAAGGCAAACAAAACATAACATAGCCGAGACACTACCACAACTACCACTATCTATGGCAATTTGATTTTTTTCATTGTTTGAATTGCCACTACGGAATACAAAACTTATGAAAACAACAACAACACAAACAACAAAACAAAAAACGAAATTCCTATGGAACCTACTCCCTTTAGTCTTCCTTGTGTCTTCTTTTTTTGGTCCATCAACCTCGACCAAACCCATGTCAACACTAACCGAATTATTATCATTAGTAATGATCTCATCCAATTCCATCTTCAAACTCCCATATTGCACCAATTCCTTCTCTAAATCTCTAATTTTGTTAACCAATTTTGGGAGGATAAATTTTGATCTTGGATCAACTTCATCTCTGTCCCTCCAACGAAAAAACTTGCATTTTTGAGCCTGAAAAATATCAAAACAGAGCATAAATTTACAAATTTAATTTTTCAATACCATAATAGGGACAAGACTAGTATCTTCTTCCAGGGTTGTTTTTGGACCAAGAAGTTTGCATTTGCAACAAATTTCCGTGTTGACATTGGACCACGGTTCTAAGCATAGGATCACTCTCATCCATACACAATCGACCAAGGTCAATTTTTTCCATAACAAACCCTAAGAAATGAAAAATGACTAAATATGAGCAAGAATTACTCAAGAAATTTAAAACAATAAATTTCACATGAACCAATTTAAAGAGAAATAAATGAGAAATAAAACCTAACTAACGAACCTCTTTCCAATGATTGGAGCGATTAAGGTGTTGATTTTTGGAGCTGTAACGATTGGAGTGGTTGAAGTTATGGAGTTGTTTGCTTTTTCGACAAAAAAATGAAGACGCTATTAAATAGGGTGAAGAAGAAGATGAAGTAGCCGTTGGGTGTAAAAATGGAGGGAATTTAAATTTATCTATGTGGCAGTCCAGTTGGAATTTTAAAACATGTTAGATGCTGTTTTTTAAAGGCTATAACATGCCACTGAACGGTGTAGTCACGCTCTTGTCCACATCAGCAAAAAAGGGGCATTTTAATACTGAAATAAATTGTTCAGGGGAGTAATAGGACCAACGCAAAGGTTAGGTGTGTAGTTGAGATTTAGGTCAAACGTTGGGGGATATTTTGAGTATTTTCTCGACAAGCTAGACTATAGCACTCGCAAGCTATTATGTACATCTTGATGAATTTTCACATCATACCATTTTAGTGACTTTTGTATACGGGCAAAATCGAGGGCAAGGATACCCTCGGTTTCCCGACAAGAAATGTAAGATCATGATGGTCATTGCTGGATTGGACGAATCCTAGTCGGGATCAAGATCAAGCGTTGGATCGTAACAAGATCGAGCACATCTGATCCCGGGTCACTGATTCCGGTCGGAACTGAATATCAAGATAGGACGAGAAGACGGTTAACAATGATAAATGAGGGTCCGAAATATCCGCCATTAGCCGGATATGGTGGCGCCGATTTTGCTTGCATTAATTGAAGATTTTATACCTTATTTAGACTTGTACTAGGGTTAGGACTCCTTTACTATATAAAGAGGAGGACTCCATTTTTCTTGAGGCCAGTTCTTCACACGCACAAACATACTAATCAAGGCAATTTAAGTGCTTATTCATCTCTCTAAATGTTTTATCATTGTTCATTACTTAACCACTGCAACACGAGCCCGGTTCCTAGGACTCGAGCCAATCGGTCGGTCGCTTCTCAGGACCAATTGTTGCTTTACCGTGGTTTGATTGTTTTACTCGCACTTGTATTATTATTTATTGCTTTATAGTCATTCGTATTAAATCAAACCACATATTCTTAGCATTGCGTACAAATTTAATTGTTATCCATTTTTAAGGGTGAACAACTTTCATAATCCTTTTTACCACCAAATGAGAAAATAGGTGCATCAGCTGCCATTGCCTGGAAATCGCTCACTCCTCCAACGGTATTGGACACGTCAACATTAGATGTAGCTTCGACTGATGCATCTTTTTTGGGCTTGCTGTGTACAGAGCTTGTGTCTCCTAGTGACACTTGCTTTGTCTTATTTAATTCTAAGCCATTCTTCACGACGAGTGACTATTTCTTCTTCGAATTACTTTTATAATCCTCACGTTTTATATTGTATGGCGATACTTCATTGCATATGTGATTAAGGAAAGAAAGGACCTTTGAACTTGTAGGTAAAATGGGATTTAAAAAGGGAAAAGGGCCAAATATACCCCTTTACTACCGGAAAAGCGCCAAATATGCCCCTCGTTATACTTTGTGTCTAAATATATCCCTGCCGTTATATTTTAGATTCAAATATATCCCTGCCGTTATACTTTGACCACATATATACCCCTCATTTAATGGAGGGACACGTGTCAGTATCCTATTTGTCTATTATAAATTATCCTCTAATTAATTAAAGTTTAACCCCTAATCCTGTATCCAATTAAAAACCCATACCCATACAGGAAAATTCGGGTCAAGCTTCGAAAAGCTTCTTCCATGGCTGCCTGTTTTAATCTTGTTATCACTTTTAAAGCTCTTGCAATTTTTTCCGCCGGAAATGACTAGTTTCTGAGTCTATGTCTTTGAAGAATATGCCCCTCGTTATACTTCGTGTCCACATATGTCCCTGCCGTTATACTCGAAAACGAAGAAAAAAGCTTTCAATTCCAAATATGCGCCTCGTTTCTTTAAAAAATTCAAAAATATTGTATCATTATATATACTTAAAAGGGAAGACCGACATACATATAAAATGAAATATAAAGGATATACTAAATTAAAAGGATACTAAAAATTCTATAACTAATGTAGTAACTAAACTTAGAAGGAAAATAAAGGGAATGGGGTAAAACATTCCTCAACTTTGAAAAAAGGGCTAAAAATATCCTCCATTACGAATTTGGGTCATATATACCCTCCCGTCATTAAAATTTTCAAATATACCCCTGTCTTAATGAAAAGCAATTCAACTCTAACTGCCATCCCAACTATTTGTGTTACGCAACCATTTCAAAGTTTGAGGTTAATTTTTCTCCACTACTTGAGGGCTAGAAAGTTTCAAGATTTTTATGGCAAAAGATAATATATAACTCATTTGGAAAAAGCTTCCCACTTTGAATTGGAAGACTAAAATCACACGTTTTATTTATTTGAAAGTCTGATGTTATAATTGAATAACATCATAATTAATAACCAAAATTGAAATAATGTAATAACTCAAAAACTAAAATCACCAGTTTTCTTTAAAATATTGAACTCTTTCCTACCTAATAAGTAACAGAAAACTCAATCCATCAAAAACATACAAATTTCCATACTTGTCCCTTGATAAGAATAAATGTCCATTTACGGGTCCCAACCAATTAATGATGACTAAAAAACATCATATTTGACTAACACATCAACTAATTAAAAAATGCGAATGTGATCGTGCGTCCATGTACTCCTTACCAAATGTAAACTCTTTCGATAGCCTTGAATTTTTCTCTTCAAAATGTTTCAATAAAAACGAAAAGTTGGAAGAAATATAAATTTAGTAGAGACCTCATATATAACAAAGCAACTAAGCATACCACAGCGACGTACGTGGTAACCTTCAAAAGAAACAAAGGAATCGTCTAAGCCTACTGCTTACTCTCACAAAGCCAAAGTCCATTAAATTTTCTCTCATATTTCTCTCCATATTCCTCATCTACCTAACTCTAACTTGCAAATTAAGACCAAAACATCATGATGTTCCAATCTTCCACATAGAAAAACCAACTAATTTAATTTTAGACAAAACAATACTATTCCCATGCAATATATCACCAACAAACCTCAACGGTTTCAACTTTTGCAAGACGAAATCAAAGATAAAACACTAAAAATTGGCCTCGTCAACCTTGATAATGTCTCGTTTTTCGACTACATTGGATTACACGGGCAGAAAATGTGTAGACGTTTGTCGTGAAATTTCCTAATGTTTCGGATAAAATTAAGTGGAAAGACTTATTTCCAGAATGGATTGATGAAACGAGGTATCAGCCAAGCCTACATGCCCACAAATCTCAATTCCAGTGTTCGAGGAGTACGAGGAATTGGATGTGGTTGTTGCAAAGGTTCCATGTAAGCATGTAGGGGTTGATTCCAGGGGCGGAGCTAGGTAGACGAACCCCTTCGACGGAAAATTATACTTTATATATAAGGTTAAAATTATTTTTTGTGTATATATACTATATGTTAAACCCCCTTGACTTCTTCATGTATGTACTTCTTCATATTTTTGAACCCCCAATATGAAAATTAAAATCTCCGCCATTGGTTGGTTCTAGGATGTTTTAAGTTTACAAGTTAACTTTGTTTACCCCGAATTTTCGGTAACAATCAAATTTGTACGTAAGGTATAGGATATGTGGATGAATTTTAACCTATTTTGGTTGGTATGAAATGTATATGGATTTGTCTGTTTCAATATTATATATACATTATGAGTAGGGGTGTTGAGATTGACGAATTAAGCTAAATATATATACTAGGCGATGTATTATGTTAAATGGACAAATAAAACTAAAGAATACCACAAATTCGGACCAATATCAGAGAGAGTGAGAGAGCTTTCATATATTTTTCTATTACAATGTTCTAGACCTGAAGAAGCTAACCCCAAAAAGTGAGAAAATGTCCTCTATTTATAGGTTTGCCTCATCGGCCTTGAATACAATACAAAGCCCTTTTGAATAAAGAAACCCTAAAAGGATAAGGTAGGACCATACGGTCTGACACCCGTACGTTCGTCAGCACAAAATGACAGAACGGTTTCTGACACGTGGCAACAGCGCAATCGACTATCCGGACCAACGGACACGATGATCTTGGATAGGCTAACCGGACCAACGGACACGGTGATCTTGGACCGGCTATCCGGACCAATGAACACGACGATCTTGGGCAGGCGTACCCGATCTAACGGACACACTTTTCCTATCTCGGGTCAATTACATCCGACCCTGGTGTGAAGAAAACACCGAACATGCTCGTGCTCATTTGGTCATACCCTCAGCTCCGGGTAAACCGGTCAAACATTGACCCAATTTTTACCGTATACAGATAGTCCCCACACTTTCCGGATCGTAGTTTAACCGGAGTAACAGGAAGTGGATAAGTCCCAAAATCGGTGGTTCCATAAGCTCCCTTCTTATCTTTAAATTTGGCGGGAACAATTATGTCACATCCTTCTGACTTTGGCCACGTGTCTCGTTCCGAGTGGTCGACCTCTGGAATCGCCTCAACCCACGTCGCTTCATATCACGTCGCATCAAATGTGGGACATGTGTCGTTCTTCGATTGGCCGTTGTTTGTAACCGCTACAGTATAATGCCTATATATGGCTTATTGCAGCTTCATTTTTTCATTTTCACTCTCACTTTCACTTTCTTCACATTCTCTACTTCTGCTCCGAGGTCCGATAACCTGGATGACATGTTCTCGGATATCCCTCCTGCAATCGGGGAAACAGCTGGATTCGGACATCTTCCTATTCCTCGAGCCACGAGGGCAGCTAGCTGGGCCACCGAAATGGGTGCAGGGGATTTCCTTATAGGTATCTTCGCGGCCCCCAGTGTGGAACCAAGAAGGACGAGGTTTGCCGTGATCACCATCCCCGAGGATTGTAGCTTCTTGTCCCGTCCTGTGGGAGTAGCAAGTTATCTGAGGCCTCTTATTTCGGACTCGGATAAAAGAAAGATGGTCGGGGTCCCTTGGCAGTGCCTTATTAATGAAGGCATGCATGCAGGCAACCGGGTAAGCTTTACACTCAATTTTTTTATAATTCAAGGTAATTCTCGACTCTCGCTTATCCATCTTAACTCGATCTGTTTCTTCTGCAGAGTGTTGTGTTCATTAATGAGAGCTTTGTCCGTGCTCAACACGAGGTTGATGACTAAAGGGCCAACTGGATGCCCAGGGTCGAGAAATGGAGAAGTTCCAACACCTCCTGCAGGAAAAGGAAGACCAACTGAACCGAGCTGCTGCTCTCTCCAACCTTCAACCAGAGCTCGAGGCAGCAAAGGCCAAAAATCTTCGCTTGAAGGCCGAGTTGGCCGATATGGTTGAAAAGAACCAGTTCCTTGAAGTGGATAATGCCGGCCTTAACCAAGACAATGCCCATTTTATTTCTAGGCACGGTGAACTCGAGGCCACTATTTCCCAACTTCGAAGTGAACTTGATTCGGTCAAGGCCGATGCCGTGAGGATGGCAGAAAGGCATCGGTAGCTTGAATCCAAGAGTGCTAATGACAAGGAGAAGTTGAGGGTGGTCGAACAAAAGGCCGAGAAATGAGCCCGGATCAGTGACGAGCTCAAGAGCAAGCTGGAGGAAGCTGCAGAGGCCAATGATGTGTTTCAGGCCGAGCTTGAGTCGGCTAATCAAATTTAAACAGTTCTTCTCGAAGAGATACGAACTAGAGGCAAAACTAACAAAGCCGAGGTCGTCCTAGAAGAGTCACTCAAAGGCACGGAGATTGACAAGGCTCGTTCTACGATTCTGGTTTAGTATGAACGGTGGAAATCACGGAGGATTGAAGAGGTTGAAAAGGGGTTAGGGGATCTCCAGGCTCGGATACTCAAAGTCAAAGAGATCGAGAAGAGGGCCAAGAAAGCTCTCGATGCCGAGTCTGAGGATTCCGAGCAGACGGTTTTCGAGAATTTCGGTTCCAACCATACCGGGTAGATCAGGACCTGTACGAGCCTTTATTTTTTTTTGCTTTTGACTTGTGTGGGAAGTTCAAATGTAAAGACTTGGTTTTATATATGAAATATTAATGCGTATTTCCCAGTAGTCCCTATTGTTTTCTTCATTCTTTTATCAGAGTGTATGTTATGACATTTACCTTAATCGTTTTATCCAGCAAAGGATGATCCGAGGTTTGAAGTCATCTTTTTGTCCGTATTGCGCCTATCTTATTAAGTATTGGCTTTTTCTTCGTTCGGTACGTTTTTGACCAAGAATTTTATCGAATGGTTTTCCCGTGGGGCTTATTTATGCTTCGTGAATTCAGACGTCTCCAAATTACTTTGGGAATTTTGGGCCGAGGTTTTTAAATTGCTTGAACCTTATCTGACCGCTTACTTATAATAGATTAGGTTCGGATACCTGAATCCCTGCCTTGTCAAATTTTGAGACGGCAGTCCCCATTCGAGGGTGTTAAATTTGGCTCGGTTCAACGTGACCTTGTTTCCTTTTGCCGAATTTCGACGGTAGTCCTCGGTATAGGATACTTGATAAAAAGATATGTCCGAGATGAATTTTTCATAACTTTCTTTATATTGCAAGTATTTGCACGTACATAATAGAGACTTCATCCGTTTCCTTCTGTTTCGCCGTAACAAATACTAAGTGGACACGATTCATTTTTGATCGTTTGGTCCTTATATCGAAGACTAACATAGAAGGTCCGGGATAGACAAATATGAGAAACATATAATTTCGAAGACCTTTCCGGGGTCGCACTTAACAGTGTTTCTTCATCTGATTTGGTGAGTTGAACTCATTCTACCTTTCCGTGGTAGACCTCGATGTGGGTATGATAGTCCCCTAGTGTTTATCCGAGTACGTATGATCGGGTAAGCACTATCAAGTCCCAACTCGAGGGGCAGACCCTTCGTTCCCGGGTACTTTGCCTCATTTTCATAAAGTACCTCGTTTTCATAAAGTAACATGTTGTACTTGTTGCCTCATCAAAAATCTTGTCGGAAAACCCACTTCGGGACAAAACTATACTAAGGAAAAGAGTGCAACGCCTGTTTTCAGACCTAACTCCGTTTGGTACTTTACTTCTCCAAAAAAAAAGACAGGTTAATAAAAGATTATCACAAGGGTAGGCATCCATACCTTAACAGTAGTATCTAGGCACCCATACCTTAGCAGTAGTATCTCTTCAAATGAGCCACATTCCAGTTATTGCGCAACCGTTGTCCGTGTATGGATTCCAGCTGCTACGATCCTTTGCCCGTTACTCCGGTTATCTTGTACGGCCCTTCCCAGTTCGGACCCAACTTTCCGTCATTGGGATTCTTGGTGTTCAAAGTAACTTTTCGAAGTACTAAGTCCCCAACTCTGAAATGCCGAAGATTGGCCCTCCGGTTATAGTACCTTTCCATTCTTTGTTTTTGAGCTGCTAAACGGACCAATGCATTTTGGCATAGTTCATCCGCCAGGTCGAGTTTTACGGCCATAGCCTCCTCGTTTGACCCGCTGGTGACATATTTGAACCGGAGGCTCGGTTAGCCAACTTCTATAGGAATCAATGCTTCGGCCCCGTAGACCAACTAGAAAGGTGTTTCTCCCGTGTTTGATTTTGACGTAGTCCTGTGAGCCCATAATACCTCCGGTAGCACTTCCTTCCATTTATATTTCGATGTTTCAAGTCTTTTCCTCAGATTTTGAATGATAATTTTGTTCGTGGATTCAACTTATCTGTTTGCACTCGGGTGATACGGAGTCGATACAACCTTCTTGATCTTCAACCCCTACAGGAAATTATTGACCTTGCTGTCAACGAATTGAGGGCCGTTATCACACGTTATTTTGGCCGGGATGCTGAAACGACAGATAATATGGTCCCATATGAAGTAAATAACCTCATTTTCTCTAATCTTTTCGAAGGCCTTCGCTTCAACCCATTTTGAGAAATAGTCAGTCATAAACAGAATGAAATGAGCCTTACCTGGTGCCCATGGCAAAGGATCAACGATGTCCATTCCCCACTTCATGAACGACCAAGGTGATAACACTGGGTGCAGCATCTCCTCGGGTTGGTGAATCATTGTGGCATGCCTTTGACACCTGTCG
Source organism: Lycium ferocissimum (assembly GCF_029784015.1). Lineage (NCBI taxonomy): Eukaryota > Viridiplantae > Streptophyta > Magnoliopsida > Solanales > Solanaceae > Lycium > Lycium ferocissimum. The sequence goes on from NC_081348.1 coordinate 40,439,993, forward strand.
TATTTACGAACAAAATTCTTCGCATCATCATCCATCCGGTTTCAGCAATAACCGGCTCTGATAATTTTTCGAACCAAAGCCTCCACACCGGAGTGATTACCACAGGTACCCTCATGGACTTCTCTCATCACATAATCTGTTTCTCCGGGACCCAAACACTTGGCTACAGGTTCGAAAAAAGACCGTCGATACAATTGACCGTCTATTAAGCAGAACTGTGTTGCTTTGGTCCGGAGTGATCGTGATTCCTTTGGGTCGCTCGGGAGTTTCCCACTTTGCAAGTAGTCGATGTATCTGTTGCACCAATTCCAAGTTATACCCATTGTGTTTATCTCGACCTGCCCATTTTCGATCGCCGAATTCATCAACTGCACTACGATACCGGGGTTGATTTCCTCCGCCTCGACCGAAGAGCCCAAATTGGCCAATGCATCGGCTTCATTGTTTTGTTCCCTAGGTACATGCTGCATGGTCCATTCTTTAAACCGGTGTAATATCACCTGAGTTTTCTCTAAGTATCTTTACATACGCTCATCCTTGTCCTCGAAGACACCATTTACCTGGTTAAAGACCAAGAGAGAGTCACATTTTGCTTCAATTATTTCGGCTCCCAGACTCCGAGCCAATTCCAAACCTGCAATCATAGCCTCATACTCGACTTCATTATTAGTAAATTTAATAGTTCTAATCGACTGTCTAATGGCATCACCGGCGGGGGTTTTAAGGACAATGCCCAACCCAGAGCCTTTTAGGTTCGAAGCCTCATCTGTGTGTAGAGACCAGATACCCGAAGCCTTTCCCAAGGTTAGCAAAATTTCTTTCTTGACCTCGGGAACCATGGCGGGGGTAAAGTCTGCCACAAAATCAGCTAAGAATTGAGACTTCATAGCTGTTCTAGGCTTATACTCGATATCATATTCGCTAATCTCTACGGCCCATTTGATCATTCTACCTGATAACTCCGGTTTATGCATGACATTTTTTAGCGGGTAAGTAGTTACTACACATATCGGATGACATTGAAAGTCTTTCTTGACGCACTTACCAAAGCTAAGGCCAACTTTTTGAGGTGTGGATAACGAGTCTCCGCATCCCCTAAAGTCCTACTCACATAATATATTGGAAATTGCATACCTACTTCTTTTCGGACCAAAACACCGCTTACCGCTACCTCGGACACGGCGAGGTATAGAAACAACTGTTTGTCTGCCTTCGGTGTGTGCAGCAGAGGCGGACTCGATAAGTATTTTTTTAATTCCTGCAACGCCTTTTGGCATTTCGGTGTCCAGACGAAGTCATTCTTCTTTTTCAGTAATGAGAAGAAACGGTGACTCTTATCCGAAGACCTCGAAATGAAACGGCTCAGTGCTGCTACCCTTTCGGTGAGCCTCTGCACTCCCTTGACGTTGTTCACCACTTCAATATCCTCGATGGCTTTGATCTTGTCAGGGTTAATTTCAAATCCCCGGTTCGACACCATGAAACCCAAAAATTTGCCTGATCGGACACCGAAGACACATTTCTCCGCGTTAAGCTTCATATTGTATTTGCGAAGTACATCAAAGGTTTCCTGCAAATGTTTTAAATGGTCCTCTATTTTCAGGGACTTGACTACCATGTCATCAACATAAACTTCCATTATTTTTCCTATCTGTTCTTGAAACATTCCATTAACTAGGCGTTGGTAAGTTGCTCCGGCATTTTTTAACCCGAATGGCATGACATTATAACAGTAAGTCCCGTATCGGGTAATAAAGGATGTTTTCTCTTGATCCTCCGGGTGCATCCGGATTTGGTTGTACCCAGAGTAAGCATCGAGAAAACTTAACATCTCATGCCTGGCCGTTGAATCGATCATTCAATCGATGTGAGGTATCGAAAATGAATCATTCGGGCATGCTTTGTTCAAATCCTTATAGTCAACACATTTTAAATTTATTACCTTTTTTTGGCACCACCGCTATGTTAGCTAGCCAATCCGGCTATTTTACCTCCCTGATAGAGCCTATTTTTAAAAGCTTTGTTATCTCATCCTTTACGAAGGCATGTTTCGGCTCGGTCATTGGCCTCCTTTTCTGCTTCACCGGGGGAAATCTCCTATCGAGGCTGAGCTTATGAGTCGTGATTTCCGGTGGTACACCTGTCATGTCTTTCTATCTGGTAGATATTCAAATAAGATGACTTGTTCCAGCTCCTCCATAGTAGATTTGGTTGCGTCTGAATCATCAGGTAGTATAAATAATCTGGGTAGGCCGAAATCGTCCTCTTCACCAACCGGGTCCAATCCCTTCTGCTACGCTTTCGACCCCATTTCCTTTAATTGCTATTTGGTGTCCTTGCCTCCGATTAATTCATCATCTCTTTGATCCGGCTTTTTTGGAAAAAGTGGCACTTCCTCGACTGCGAACATCTCCCTTGTAGCGGGCTGTTCACCTCGGATAACTTTTGTCCCCTCCGGGTCGGGAACTTCAGCAACTGGTGTAGTGTTGATGGTATTGCTCTCATGCTATGAATCCACGGTCTGCCGAGCAAAGCATTATACTTCATATCTCCCTCGATGACATAGAATACCGTCTGTTGTATGGTGCCGTCAATGTTGACCGGCAAAGAAATCTCTCCCTTCGTGGTTTCACTTGCCATATTGAACCCACTGAGTACTCGGGCTACCGGCACAATCTGGTCGAGTAGCCTTAGCTGTTCTACCACTCTCCACCGGATGATGTTGACGGAACTACCTGGGTCAATCAAAATACGTTTAACTTGTGATTTGAAAATAAGGATAGAAATTACAAATGCATCATTGTGCGGTTGAATGATGCCTTAACGTATCCTCGTTGCTAAAGGAGATGGAACCCTCGAGCACATAATACCGATTGCGCTTCTCTCGTACAATGGAAACCCTTGTTCGTTTCATCACCGGCCCTCATAGAGCATCCGTTCCCCCAATTATCATATTGATTACATGTTGAGGTTCCACCGGCTCAGCACATTTATGACTCTCCCTTTCTTTGTAGTGATTTTTGGCTCATTCACTTAGGAATTCTCGAAGGTGGCCATTCTTCAATAAACGAGCCACCTCCTCCCTTAACTGACAACAGTCTTCAGTTCTGTGCCCATGTGTCTCATGATATTCACACACCACACTCGGATCCCGTTGACCCGAATCTGACCTCAATGGCCTTGGCCATCTTGCCTCCTTGATACGGCTGATAGGGCGAGATGAGGTCCGAGGTGTTGACGTTGAAGTTGTACTTCGATATCCTCGGTACGTCTTTGTTACTAGCCGAACTCCCTGCATCACTTCTAAATGATAGGCCTCGACTGTTTGATGAGCGTTCGGCCCGTTTATCGCCCCTACCCGAGAAGTGACCGGGGTCGACCCTCAATTTTTCCGACCTAAAGCTCGATTTTTCCAAATGAGAGTATGGGTGGTACCTTTCCCTCGATGGTCACATCTCCGACTCATAATTTTTCCTCGACCTTTCAGAGCTTTTGCTCATATTTATGGGTCCCGGGAGAAGTTCGAGTTGGTCATCCTCTACCCAAATCTCTGATTCGTATCTTTACGTACATCTGCCCAGGTTACAGCCTCATATTCCAATAAGTTTTCTTTCAGTTTGAATGAAACAGTAGAGCTCCGAGGATTAAGCCCTTTGGTGAAAGCTTGTGCGGCCCATTCTTTCGGAACTGGAGAAAGCTCCATCCGTTCCCTTTAGAAGTGGTTCACAAATTACCGTAACAACTCATCGTCCCTTTGGGCTATTCGGAAGATATTCGCCTTCCGGGCTTGTACCTTTTTAGCTTCGGCATGGGCTTTGATGAACGCATCTGCGAGCATTTCGAAGGAAGTGATGGAATGCTCGGGCAGATGGTCATATTAGGTCAATGCCACTTTCGATAACGTTTTCCCAAATTTTTTCAACAACACAGACTCAATTTCATCCTCTTCGACATCATTGTCTTTTATGGCACAGGTGTACGAAGTCACGTGCTCCTGCGGGTCCGTTGTACCATCGTATTTCGATATATCCGGCATCTTGAACCTCTTCGAGATTAAATTCGAAGCCGCACTAGGAGGAAAAGGCCTTTGAATGTACCTCTTTGAGTCCGGTCCTTTCAGAATTGGCGGAGCTCCCGGGATCCGATCCACCCGAGAGTTATACGTTTCCACCCTCTTCTCCTTTGATTCTACCCGTTTTTCCGAGGTCTCGAGCATCTTCAGGACTTCGGTGGATGACCCAGCTCTGGATCCATTACTCTCGACTATCCGTATTTCATCCCTCCTTGGCTCGGTGACCCTTTTTGACCTTTTCAGACCTGCCTTATCATTTTTGCTCTGCAGCTGAGCTATTGCAATTCCCTGTTCGGCTATGGCGGTCCCCTGTTCCTGCAACATTTCCAAAATTAAACGTAAGTTAATCTCTTCTGGAGTATCCGGTGCTTTCCGGCCTTGAGCCCGAGATAAAGTAATTGAGTTGTGAGTATTTAAAGGATCAGTGGCTGGTAAGGTGGCGCTCTCCTGATTCACGATGTTATGCCAATTGAGGCCTTCTCTCGAATCAACAGAGTTTGGGTCGATTGGGTCTGCTGTTAGGTTTCGTAACTCACTGTTCTCATTTTCAGCCACAATTTCATAGTTGTTGACATGACCAGACTGTCTGCTGCTTGCCATTTGGTCCTTTTTTTTTTTTTGCAGAAATTAGTAGAAGATTCCTTAATCAACGGGTAAAAAGGAGGTAGAAGCAAAGATTAAAAAACCACTACTATCCTAGCCCCACGGTGGGCGCCAAACTATTTACCCCGAATTTTCGGTAACAATTAAATTTGTAAGTGAGGTATAGCATATGTAGATGAATTTTAACCTATTTTGGTTGATATGAAATGTATATGGATTTGTCTGTTTCCATATTTTATATATATCTATATATATATATATTATGAGTAGGGGTGTTGAGATTGACGATTTAAGCTAAATATATATACTAGGTGACGTATTATGTTAAATGGACAAATAAAACTAAAGAACACCACAAATCCGGACCAATATCAGAGAGAGTGAGAGAGCTTTCATATATTTTTCTATTACAATGTTCTACCCCTGAAGAAGCTAACCCCAAAAAGTGGAAAAATGTCCTCTATTTATAGGTTTGCCTCATGGGCCTTGAATTTAATACAAAGCCCTTTTGAATAAAGAAACCCTCAAAGGATAAGGTAGGAGCGTACGGTCTGACACCCGTACGTTCGTCAGTACAAAATGACAGAACGGTTTCTGACGCGTGGCAACACCGCAACCGGCTATTCGGACCAACGGACATGATGATCTTGGATAGGCTAACTGATGATCTTGGATAGGCTAACTGGACCAACGGACACGATGATCTTGGACCGGCTATCCGGACCAACGGACACGACGATCTTGGACAGGCGTACCCGGTCAAACAGACACACTTTCCCTGTCTCGGGTCAGTTGCATCCGACGCGATACCCTGGTGTGAAGAAAAAACCGTACATGCTCGTGCTCATTTGGTCATACCCTCGGCTCTGGGTAAACCGGTCAAACATTGACCCGGTTTTTATCATATAAAAACTTAGTGGTAGCTAACTTCTTGGTGGGAGTGGTGGTTGGAATAAGACCGGACGGTTTACGTGGTTTTAGGCGATTGTGGACCGATGTGGGAGATTTTCCGATGTGAAGACATGCTGTTGCATGAAGAGAACTTATGGCTTTATAAGCCTGAACTGAAAAGATTGAAGCAGAAAATTCTTATGCCTGTTGGTAGTTGTCAGCTTGCTCATCCATTTGCAGAACAAAGTAGAAAACAAATCTTGTTATCTAATTTTTGGAGCTAACTTTTTTTACCGGATTAATTAGCGGCAATTTTTACCTCGAAAAAGAAACTGCATTTACTTTTTACTGCATTGACTAATTAATCTTCTATAATTCGAAATTCATTAACAGAGGACAAGAAGGTATAATATGGCTTCTCAAGTTAGTTCTGTCAACTTTTACATTTCTTAATTTGCTTTTGAGAAAAAAAAATCTCAATTCGTAATTTCATTTATAAACAGTAATAAGGGGAATATGATAAAAATGCCGGCAATCAAATTTTGCAAACATTATGCATCAAGAAATTATGTCATGTCTTTTCTTACGTGACACATTTTTGTCAAACCAATGTGTACTACACTACTACTTACCAAGGGAAAAGCAGAGAGAACCTTTGGTTATATTTCGCGGAAAAGGTCAAATATATCCCTGTACTTTAAAAAAAGGTTTAAATATACCCCTCATTATACTTTGAGTCTAAATATATCCCTGCCGTTATATTATTGGATCAAATATACCCCTCTTCCGTTAAGTTTATCCAAGGTGGACATCCAATCCTATGTAGCACTGACAATTGTTGAGGTGGATGCCCTGTGACATACCACCTCACCATCCTTTACCCATTTTAACCCTTCTCTATATTTGTTCTTCTACCACTAAAATTTTCTTCTCCTCCACCATTTGCCAAAACAAGACGACAAAAATGGAATTTGCATAAATCAACCGCTATTATGATTTCTAAAATTCTATTTGCTGAGCACGTGAGCCAAAATTCTAAAATTCTACAAAAATGGAATTTGCATAATCGCCAAAAACAGCATCATCCCCAGTATAGCGCTCTCCGTTGTATGGCTTTGACCCATCTGTACTGGATGAATTAGCAGAGCTGTTAAAGTCAAATTGTGGAAAGAATATCAAGCATCCTTAGACAACCGAGGAAATCTTAAATGCCTAACACTGCACCCATATATAATTTTAGAAATCATAATAGCGGCTGATTTATGCAAATTCCATTTTTATAGCCTTGTTTTGGCAAATGGTGCTTGACACCAGAAATGGATGCAAAAAATAATAAAATGGAGGAGAAAAGCCAAGAAAGCTAATTTTTCAGATGGGCATTGGAGGATTCAAGTGAAAGATCCAGGAAGACTTTCTTGATGATTATTTTATTAGTCTAACAAGAGATTAATTCAAATCATGTATACTAACAATTTCCCTTTAAATTGATACAGATTGTACACATATGCTTGCAACATTTTAGACTAATTAGAAGTAAAACTACCAAAGAATGTACAAAGAATAAAACTACCAAAGAATGTACAAAGAATAAACCTCCGCCAAATACATAAGCAGCCCCTTCAACTTGTCAAAAAGTCGTAGAACAAGCAGCCAAATCTATGAATTTTATATTCGAATCACGTCGACTTCCGGTCAAATTTCGGTGACCTCGATGAGAACTCTGTCCTTTTTCTTTTAAAAATTCCCGCTAACAAGACCGACCTTCTTGCAAAAAAAAAAAAAAAAGAAAGAAGATACTCTATTACTGATTATAATCCAACTAAACCACGCTTATCGTCATTTTCCTTTAACCATGATTAGCAGCCATAACATGGACTGCAGATCTGAACCTAAAATTTGTGTTAATATTTTCATAGTTGACTAAATTATTGTTTTGATCAATTTTCAGCTTTCTTTCTCTTACTTGAGATGGGGAGACGGTACTAAATTTCTCCAAAACTCATCTGTAATGGTAATAAGAAGCTTTGTCATGAAATAACAAACAAAAAATGATGGAGGAAAGTGGAAGGAGGGATCAGAAACAATGATCTGAAAATTTTGCCATTTTTAGTTATTTTGAGTGAAAGCCACGTTGGAAGAGTATTTATTATTTAGATTATTAAGCTAAAAATCCAAGTGTCTTTAATTCATTGGTCAATCTACCACATCGCGAGTAAGTTTCACGCGTACAGGTATTTTTAGGCAGTTGCTACTGAGGGATTTAACAGGCACATCTTTTGCTAACATTAGGTGTTCAATTGGAAACATGTTGAGATAAGGTGTTCAAATGAAATTTTTTGACAAGTTCAAGTGTATTTGGCGTTGCTCTTCACTGTATTTTAATGCTTCACTTTATGGTTTATACTGGAGTATTATTTACTCCCAGTAATCTAGTATTTTTTTTTTTTTTATACTATGAATAAGATGGAATGAGAGCAGCTTGGAGTTAACAGGAATTGTCCAATTTGCCCTTAATACTCAAAATTATTCCATTGGTTATTCTTGTATAAATTGGTAAATAGTTTTAACTTTAGGGTCCTCTAACTACCCTCCAAAACCTTTTTTTTGCGCGGATTGCCCTTCTTTTGGGGTGGTCTTTAAATTTTCTCTCTCTCATATTTGTGGTCTTTAAATTATGCCTCTCTTATATTCCGGTCTTTAATTTTTGCCCTTCGCATTGCAACTCTGAGCGTTCACGCAGAAATCATGAGGTTCTGAGTTCGAACCCCCGCTCAAGCATAAATTTAAAAAAAAAAAAAATTGCAAGGCAAGACTTGGGTCGCGTGTATGCCGGATCCGACATACACTTGTTAAGGAATTACCAAATTTATGCCGGACTCAGCATACTCATGCCTTATGGGCAGACTTGGCATAAGTATGCCGAGTCCGACATAACTTTGGTAATTCCTTAACAAGTTTATACAAGTGGGGGCAAACTTTTAATGGGTAACTTGTGAAGGAATTACCAAAGTTATGCCGGACCCGACATGCTTATGCCAAGTCTGCCCATAAGGCATAAGTATGCCGGATCCGGCATAACTTTAGTAATTCCTTCACAAGTGTATGCCGGTGGGGGCATAGCGAAATTTAAACTCTGTCTTGCGAATTTTTTTTAAAATTTTAACTGTGTGGGAGTTCGAACCTGAAACCCATGAATTTTAGCCGAAGGGCAAAATTTAAAGATATCAAATATGAGGGGTAAAATTTAAAGACCACCCCAAAAGAAGGGAATTGCCCCACCAAAACTAAGTAGATGTGCGGGACCCACATATCTGACAAAAAAGTTGAAAGATCGTTAAATTTTCTTTCCATTTTCGGGCCCTTTACTGTACAGCAGTAACTTTTCTATATTTGTGTAGTACTACTGCTTTGTATTTACTACTAACTACTACTGTAGTTCTTATTTACATTTCAATTGGTTGTAAAATGAATAAACGGTTTATCAATATTAATATATATTATAAAGCTAGGCATAGACAAGATGATGTGACATCTCTCTATTGCCAAGTATTGTATTTATCTTTTTCTACTTTTTTTTGGGTTTTTTCTTTTATTTTCTTATTCAATTTGTTTAATAAGTGGAAATTGAGCATTATCTATCCTACTTATTGCATCTCAGTTACAAAAGACATCTTAACTACTAATTTGTTTTCACCATTATAGTGCACATCTTGCTTAAGAGACATGTTCACTGTGCATTTATTTTTGTATTCATTAAGGGGAAACGTGCATGATTTTTAATTGCTACCTTTAAATTGAGTTTTGGATATAAAACACCTCTACATGGAGGATTTTTTTCCCATATTTCCTTGGTATATATAATGCTTGGATGCAATTTTTGCTACATTTTGACAATGAGTGTCTTGCTAATTTATCATTTTGAAAGTTAGATGGCTTAATTTTATTTTAACTTGACAGTTTATTTGCTCTTTTATTTTTCAGGCTTTGATTTTTTCTTTACTTATTATTTTATGTAAGGATTTAATTGTTTTTTCACATTGCTAGGTGATTACGTTCATTTCTAGGAAGGGGATTGAATTTTTTTCTTATTTGCTTTTGTACTAATCCTTTCATTATTTAATTCTTTTTAAATGAGCTCTTGAAGAAGAAATTGTTTGGCTATAATATTTTTGAGTTGGGCAACTTTTACTGAGAGTAGTTGAGGTTAAACAAATATATTATAAAATATAATATCTTAATTGATCTATTTAAAGTAAATTAACTTGTGGAATATATGTAAATATTTTAAGTAGTAAAATTATGTTATTCCAACACAAAAATAATGTAGATAATAATTAGATGGTCTTAATTTAAGGGATTTTTTTTCTTTTTGACAGTATATCCAATTTCCTATTGACAAAATATTTTTCGCTAAGAAAAAAAAATGGAAAAATATAAAGATAATTGTTACTAATAAAATGAGTTAACACTTGAAATATAATCTATTTTTTAAATTAATTAGTCTGCAAATATTTTTAATTTTGGTTATTATTAACAAATTAGTTCATAAATTTAATGAGATCTCTTTTGACTGTGCGAAGCGCAGACAAGTATACTAGTTTAATGTAATTAAGCATCCTTTGAACATGCAACGATGAAGATTATAGATATTTATTGAGTAAGATAATGATATATTATGCAATTATATCTAATCTAATATGTAAGTTAAATTTTGGGGAAAAGCACATGGTTGAAAGCACTCAAATATGCACATTGCACTCCTAAATCTATCAGCGAGCATTTAGAAGAAATCTACTTAATATATATATATATATATATATATATATATATATATATATATATATATATATATATATAAAGCACTCATGTGTGACATACTTTTAAGGCCTAGAATGCTATTTATAGTTTTTGTCATTTTTTTTGCTACTTTCTCAATTATTAAATTAGGGCAAATAAATTATTAAAACAGTCATAACTCATAACCTCTCACACTGAAACGACATAATTAAATCAATCCCAACACTCTCAAATCGAAACGCCTCATCAATTCGGTATTTGTATTTCAAGCGTCTAAAAACCTGCTTGCATTCATCCAAAAACTTTCAGATTTCTTGATTCCAATGGCCCCACGGCCGAAACAAAATCAACGGAGAGGAAATCAATTGACGCTAACAGGCTTCGTGTTTGATTGATTTTTGCCTCTTTCTCTTTACTCACAGTCGCCGGAGCAACAGGCGGAAAGCTTCTACATGTTTTTGAAAAGGCCTCTTCTTTAAATCCAGAGGATTCGACCTTGAAACTGTGAATACATCTTCTGATCGTGAGGTATTTTTGGTTTCGTTACATCTCCTAACGATTTAAAGAAGTCACTTTTCTAAATACAATCGGTTTATTCATTATTTGAGTCGTTGTCATGCTTTAGAATATTGCCTGTTCTTTCAATGTCAAGTTTTTGCTCATGTATGTAGTCCTAAATTTTCTCCAAATTTGTCGTATTACAGATCTCATGAGAAGCAGGAAGATACCGAGGAGATTGTGAGATTTGTTTGTTTCTCTTCTTTAGTCAAAGGTAAATCTCCTCTTTCTGATTTTGAGATTTTTTTGATCTCTTTCATGTTTGGTTAGTATTTTCTCAAATTTGTATCAGTATTCTGAATTCGTGCCTGACTCGCGGGGTTGTTGTGACACTGAAGTTTTCATCCTTTGTTAGTTTTTTGTCCACTTTATGATATTCATTTTATTCTCCATGTGATATAGAAAAAAATTGTTACATAGTTCTGTGGATTAAACACTTTCTGATAGCAGCAGTTTGAAAAATCAACACACTCCTGAGTTGTTTTGTACTATATCACTATGGCGTACAACCAATATTCAAACAATGTGGTGTCGTTCCTGGTTTTGAGGTTCCTGAAATGGAAGCTGAATACTACCCTCCCATGGAAGATATCATTATTAGCCTAACTTATTTTTTCTGAAACCTGTCCACAAACAGATCATTGGAAATGCTATTGCGGGAGAATCATTTGAGAAATAGGGGCTTTATTTGAAGGCCCCAAACATATGGTGTTAGAACAACTGAAATTTCTCAAATGTTATACCTGAGCAGGAAAACATAATTGAACATTCTTCGAGACAATCTAGAAGATAAACGGATTATAATGAGAAATCTTGTATCTATATAAATCTAGGCATTATTATTTATCTTTTTTGTCAATTTTTTGCCTTAGCTTGTGGGATTACACTGGTATGTTGTTGTCGTCAAATTCCTTTCTCCTTATTAAAATGATGAGCAAAAGTGTTACATTAAAGGAAATTAGGTATTCAACAGTCATCTCTTTTCCCTGAAAAATAAAGCATCGCTTATTTTCATCCTCTTGATTCCAGTCTCTTCCTCCTTTTGGCATATCTCTTCTTTCCTTATAACGTCTTCTTTTTTCCCTCTTCTTTCTCGCTCGCCATAGGTACTCGCCAAGGTAAATGTTTTCTTTCTCGCTTTTGAGATTTATGTGGTTTGTATTTCATGTTTCTCTGTATCCATTAATCTCAATTCTGCTGGAATTTAGATTCGTCATTGTAGCACTTATAATAGCTTGGTTTGTCGTTTCACCTTTAACTATAGCAATATCTGAAGAAATCTGATGATCTAGTTAAAGAAAATCTGATGATCTAGCCTTACACTCTATGTTCTCATTTTTAATCGAGTGCTTATGATACAACAATTGGCCACATTAAGGGCCGATGTTGTTTCTCAAGCACCTCAGTACATATCCTACAACAAGCCTTGCTTCTCACTCAACAAATACCTTCTTATTGTCTCTATGTATGCTATTTCCTTATTCTTTGTGGATTTTTGCTTTATTTTCTCCTAATTTGCTTGAATTGAGGATCATTTTAATCTTAATCTTACTTTTCAGATGTGGTGCATCAACGGCAATGCAAAGACAATGGTGTCAAAAGAAGCCATTATAAACATTATAGATAAGATTGACATTTGTTTACTGTAGATACTTTCCGCTCTCGAGAGGAAAGAAGATTATGTTTATTCTGGTAAATTTGCAATTCAGGATTCTTGCATCTTTTTATTTGTTTAGACTTTAGATAGCTTATTTTGGAGACAACTTTGACAACTGAGCAATGATAGAAAAAGTGTATTTTATTGTGATTTACTATAATCTTGGAAGCTCTTTTTGTCAAACGTTATTAATGTATAATACTTTCAAGTTTTACTTAAAAGGAGAATTGATTAGTTTTGAGTATCAACATGTTTTTTATAGATGAAAATCAGTTCAAGTATTTTTCACGTTTCTTGGTTTTTTCTGTATGGACTAATTTATATAAAATGATCACATAGGCAATCTCATTTATATAATCTTATGGCCGCGCGAAGCGCGAGTGTATTGACTAGTTATTAAATAAATTTGAATTTTAAATTAAAAATTTCAGGTTTCTATAAAATGATGAAGTTTAATAATATTCAATTAATAGTCTGTTTGGCCAAACTTTCAAAATCTACTACTTTGAAAAATGCTTTTTATTAGAAGAGTAATTTATGATTAAACAAGATTCCAAAAATTATTTTTTTTAGCTTTTGCTACTACTTAATTTCACTTTTTCCCCTTAAAACTTGATCAAACTCGGTTAAACATAAGCACTTTTAGCTTTTCAAATCCGGATAAAACAGGCTATAACTCAACAAAGGTTAACCATCATATACCACATTGGTAGATTATCCACACATTATCGAATTTCACTTAAACGACATGAATGTGGTAAATCAGGCTATAACTCAACAAAGGTAAAATATCATAGATCACAAAAGTCTTATTAGATTATCCACACATTATTGAATTTCACTAAAATGACATGAATGTGGACCTTTTCAATTAATTGACTTGCATATTATAGTAAAATGGAAAATCTACTATATCAAAAAAAAAAAAAAAAATGGAAATCTACCAAAATGTGAGAAAATCTTACTCAATTTTAAATTTTTAAATATCAAATATTTTTACGTGGTCCAAATACTAAAATATGTAATGCCAAAACTCTAATAAATTTAATCAAATTCTTCTATTTACTCTATAATAGCTACCTTCAATTAATAATTGAAATTTATTGCACAGTCAATTGAGTTTGATTGTCCTCGTCCAAGTAGAGAAAAGTAAACTAATTGCCAAAGAAATAATCAGAAATATAGATTTAAAAGAAACTTTCAACTGCTTAAAACTTTTTAAACGACATAATTTATATATAGGATTTTAGTAAATAGCTAAAACTTTCAGTTAAATGAAATTTTGTTTTCCTTGTCATCATGATTAGTCTTTAATAATTATTTTTCAGATGAAACTAAGACTCCTAATCCTACTGTGATTTGTTTTATTGTGTGTTATAAGAAACCAAAAAAAAAAAAAAATCCTAAACCTAGAAGGAGTTAAAAGTGCTACGAATTTTACCCTAAAATATTTAATAAAGAACTAATCGATTAAAGTATAACAACAAATAAAACAACTCCTAAACCTAAAAGAAGTTCAAAGTGCTGGAATTGAAGCTCCCTAATGTAATTTATTCCCTTTGGCTTAAATCTGTGGATGTTTTAGGAAGTGTCAAATTCTTTTATAATCTTCTTTCTACAAATTCTGCAGATCATTATTTTGGCCATAATCTAAATCAAATTGAATCAATGACTAACAAATAATTAAGCTCTGGTTAAGCATAATACATACACACACTGAGACACATAATATATATATATATATATATATATATATATATATATATATACACACACACACTAGTTATGTGAGGCACGTCTTGGCCGGCCCGACCCAAACTCAAGATATAAAAGTAGATATTTTAATTAAAGAAATATAATTTGTGTTAGTACAAGTTTACAACAACAACAACCATATATCCATTGTAGTCCCACAAGTGGGTAATTACGTTAGTAATAATTAAATTTCATATAAGTATATTTTCAATATATGAAAGCAAAACTTTCATTCCACTCCTTTAATATTTTAACTTTCATTTTGATGAAATTATTTACTTCAAATCAAATGCGGAGCCAGAATTTGACATTTATAAGTTATGTATCCTAATTTTCTGAAGTTATTTAGTTCTAAATAAATAATCTATACATAGTTAACGAACTTTTAAGATAAATACATAATTTAACTTGTGCAACGGAAGGAGCTGCTCCTCTCTTAATTAGGGATTAGGGGTTTGAACATGGATATGGAAAAAATCTTTGGAGGGAGCGCTTCCCTCGAATGGGCGCGATACAGTGCGAATTATCTGGATTAATTGGGCTCAAATGCGGATATCGAGCACCAAACGTAAAACCAAAGAACATGAAAAATGAGGTAGAGGTTCGATAGCTTTTGAAAAGTAGACCTTGAAAACAAAAAAAATAAATTTGACTTAAATAAATAAGATTAGGACCTAAAGTAATTAATTAAAAAGTTTAA